>NW_026067890.1:16606272-16770857 GCF_014885135.2 Alexandromys fortis
CCCTTGCTCTTGGATTGGGAGGATCAACATAGTAAAAATGGCAATTCTACCAAAAGCAATCTATAGATTCAATGCAATCCCCATCAAAATCCCATCAAAATTCTTCACAGATCTGGAGAAGACAATAATCAACTTTATATGGAAAAACAAAAAACCCAGGATAGCCAAAACAATCTTATACAATAAAGGAACGTCTGGAGGCATTACCATCCCTGACTTCAAACTCTATTACAGAGCTACAGTATTGAAAACAGCTTGGTATTGGCATAAAAACAGAGAAGTCGACCAATGGAATCAAATAGAAGACCCTGACTTTAATCCACAAACCTGTGAGCACCTGGTTTTCGATAAAGGAGCTAAAAGTATATAATGGAAAAAAGAGAGCATCTTCAACAAATTGTGCTAGCAAAACTGGATGTCAATCTGTAGAAGAATGAAAATAGATCCATATCTATCACCACGTACAAAACTCAAGTCCAAGTGGATTAAAGACCTCAGTATCAGTCCAAAGACACTGAACCTGATTGAAGAGAAAGTGGGAAGTACTCTACTGAATATTTTTTGAAGGAAATAAAAATTGAATTCTAAGAGGTTATAAAAGGTGCTAAAATAGGTTTTTATTTGCAAATATGTAGTCTTCTATTTTCTGGAGTTTTTGTTGTTCATAGACAACAATTTATATGGCAGTTATTGTCACACATTTTAAAATAATTATAAATGTTTTGTCTCCTTCAAGTCAAAGTAAAAAATGATTCTTTTTTTTTTTTTCCTTTTCTTGGTTTTTCGATACAGGGTTTCTTTGTGGCTTTGGAGCCTGTCCTGGAACTAGCTCTTGTAGACCAGGATGGCCTCGAATTTACAGAGATCCACCTGCTTCTGCCTCCCAAGTGCTGGAATTAAAGGCATGTGCCACCACCACCCAGCTCAAAGATGATTCTTATTAGCTTTCCTTCACCATGGCACCCAGCCATTTGTTAAAATGTTTAGCTTTCCTGAACACATGTATTGGGTAAACAACAAAAGTGGCCGTGTTGTATGACCAAGAAAGAAAACTAGCAGACTAACTACTATAGAATTGTAGACAGTGGAAAGTCAAACTATTCTCACCATCTGAGCATATTTTCCATTGCTTTATAGCTCTGTTCTGTCTTCACTAGCATAAATTATTTTATCACAAGCATTTTATGTATTCCATATGCCAAAAAGATTTATGGGTGCCCAGCAAATCTGCTATTAGCTTCCTTAAGATCTCATCACATCTACGTGACCTTGGGGACCTTCATCGGGGTCTAAGTCTCAGCTTTCAGAACAAACCCAGGATGAACTTGGTGATGTCACTATGAATTATCATAGTAAAGATGGAATTTTGTAATATTTTCACTGTATTCAAGTTAGAAATTAAATTAGATTAGCTACTTCTCTTGTATTTTGGCATGACTTTGGTGACTGACACCATAGCTATACCTTTAAAATATTTCTTAAAATATTACAGGTATAAATTGAGGAGATTTTAATAAATGGTTCATTTTCAGTATAAGCTAGCAATTGACTACAGATATGAATATTTGACTGCTTCAAACCACTTAGTTTTAGGTTTCCTAGACTTTTCCTGGAAAAGAATGACAAAAGCTGGTCACTTCCCAGTTTAGAACTTGGTAAAATTGTGCACCATCAGTATGAGATTAGCCACTGAATATATGAGCTGCTGTGGAAATTTCATATTCAAACCAGAAAAGTATTTGGGGATCCTCAGGTTCTAGAAACTTTAAAAGATGTGACTATTCCTGAAAAGGCAGTCAAATAGAGAAAGAAAAGCTATGGTTTCTGGAAATAATTCAGCTCCTATCCTTTCTCTGCCTTGTCTCTACTCATCTCTTGTCCTTGGTCTCTGGCTAGGGTCTGCCATTAGATACAGTCTACAGGAAACAGCTGACTCGAGGGCCTAGGAAACGACCCTGCATGAGTAGATCTTTCTGTGGTGGACATCAGAACCAAGGCTGGAGGAGGGGAAACAGCACATAAAAACAAACCTGTCTGTATTTATGATTGTTCTATTTATGATTCAGTTATTTATATTTTATATACTATTGGTTAAGTATGTTAGTTTGACCTTGTAAGCAAAAAGGGTATTCCCTTTTGTTTTGTTCAAGAAAAGTCATTATTTCACTTTTTATCTCAATGTTCCAAGATTGATAAATATACATAGTTTGCCTTTGACTTTGAACTGAATGTTTTACATATCATTCCAACAAATCATTTTAGGAAACATGTCAGGGCAAAAAAAAAATCAGTCACATGTATGCTCATTTTGCTAACTGAACTCCCATTGTATGTCAGCCTCTGAATTATATGGTGAATTACAACGACAGCATTTCAAAACCAGTATAAGGATGTTCCATTTATTAAGAAAAAGCCTGTTTTACACACAGGTTAAGGAACTTTCCAAGGTCGAATAGCTGACAAATATGGTGAGAATTCCAGCATGGATAAGCTTCAGGTATTATGTTCTTTTGTCCATTCTACCTCACATAGTGTTATTTTTCTTCCTGCTTTCTACACTAGTCTGTGTTTTCTGATTACCTTAATGCTTGATTATCACCTGTCTTATTGTTTAGATGCCATGACATGGTTGCACAACAAAACTCTTTGACTCTATGTACAGTAACAAATTCATTATGATTCTCTCCTAATAAAGCCAAGCATACTTCTATGAAAGCAGATTTTGCCTGGAATATTGTGTAAAGCAAATTTTGGATATCAGATCAGGACTTACTGGTATATTTCTTCCAGAATCTGTATACTTATCACATAGATTTATAGATGATAGGTATAGATAGATAGCTAGATAGATAGAGATAGATGGTAGACAAATGATAGATGATGTAGATAAGAAATGTATAATAGGTTTATAATATATAAATAGATGATAGATAAATATGTAGATAAAAGATGAATAGGCACTTAATAAATAAATGAAAGAATATATAGATGATAAATGATTGATAGGTAGTAGATAGATATTAGGTTTATAACAGATAGACAAATGATAGATGGGTAGATAGAATTGTTATATAATAGGTAGACAATAGATAGACAGGGAGATACGTGATAGATATTTTTGATAGAACATATTTTTCAGAACACATAGTGAAGACACAGGTTAAAAATGATTCCATATTGAGACTCTAATATTGATGAAATAGTGATTGTTTTAGTTGTATTAGAAATGGTTTGTTATACATTTACATTTCTTCCTATATTATGTGTTTCTTTAAAAACTACCTCAGATTGACTCCACATTGCATGCCAGAGTTCCTATCTACTCAAAGCCTAGCACTAAAATTCAATTCATATAAATACTGTATTATAACACTCTCACATTTAATTCTCTTGAGGCCAATCACATTGGTAACTGTTCTATATTTTGTGAAACTTTGACCTCCCATTTCCCTGAAAATTATCATCTTTTGATTCTCCCCTGTCTTTGTTTATTTTTTTTAAATTTTTCATCCATGTACAGTGTGTCTTGGTCATATCCATCCCCCACTGTCCCTCCAACTCCAGGGATGTTCTGTCTTGAGTATGTTTGTGAAAGTCCTCTGCACTCATTTTTCCTCATTTTATTGAGAAGCAGTAACAGCTATGGTTAAGAGCAAAGGCCACTGCTTGGATGTGATTTATCATACTTCTGTAACATTGGGATAGTTACAAACATGTCCTTATTAGACTTCTGTGGTTTATGGTATACATATTAAGATCAAAAGTGTCCAGATGATCTCGAAGATAAAAATGTTCACCACACAAACCTGAGGACCCACGCTTTAGTAGTTCTGCCTCCTCCCCCCAAGGTAGAAGAAAAGAACCAACTCTCAGAAGTTGCCACTGACCTCCACACAATGCTCATATAATAATAAAATGCAAATAATAAGATAAGAAAGAAATAATTAATTTTTTAATTGAAAAGTTTAATTTTAAATTGAAATAATGACAGAACCTAAGCAAATGTATTTCTTCTTAAGTTTGCAGAGTGTATGCTTAATAACTGCTCAAGAATTCTTTGACCTTTTGCATTATGGATGGCTATAGAGAAAGAGGAAATATTTGTAGATATGCCAATGAGTCAGCCTAGACATGATGAGTCAGCCTAGAGACGAGCTTCATGATGGAGAGTTTTTGCTCTGGCATCTCAGTGAGAACTCAATGGTAGTTCTTTCTATCTGCTCAGCTCCCTTAGGTAGGCTTCTTATGTGGTGTTCTTTCTTGTGACATGTTTCTCCCTCTGACAACTAGGTTTATATCTACTCACATAGTTGGTGTTGGGCTGTGATTCATTAGCCTAAATCATCTGTAGAGGGAGAATGGGATGTGGGAAATTTGCTGCATGTCAAACTATTTCTTTTGTAATTATAAGAATTTCTTAAGAATGAAGAGGTTTTAGTTAAATAAAATATATTTACTATGTAAAAAATTATTTCAAAATCATGTGACTCAATCATTTTGTTGAGAATATCTGTGTTGGAAGAAACCACTTGTTTGTCCTCATCTGATCAGCCCTAAAAAAATCACACAGAAACTGTATTAATTAAATCACTGCATGGCCCATTATCTCTAGCTTCTTATTGGCTAACTTTTACATATAAAGTATACCCATCTCTTTTAATATGTGTATTGCCATATGGCTATGACTTACCAGGTAAAGTTACATCAGGCTACAAGGCTTCTCTATAATCCCACCTCCTTTCTCCCAGCATTCAGTTTAGTTTTCCCTTCCTATCTACCCTATCAGGCCAAACCAGTTTCTTTATTAACCAATGGTGTTCATAGCACACAGAGGGGAATCCCACATCTTATCTTGATGATGATGGAAAAGATATTCTCATTTAAATAATTATTTAGATTCTTTTAGTGGTTACATTATTTTAATTTCTATATTGTCAAAGAACTTCCTATTGGGGGAGGGGGTTGGTCAACTTGAAACACACCTAGGATGAAGATAAATACCTCATCAGATTGCCTGTAGGCACATCTGTGGGAGCATTTTCATTATTCATAATTAATATCAGAGGACTGAAACCACTGTGGGTGGTACCACCCCTGGGCAGGTGGTATAAGAAAATAGGTTGGGCAAGTCATGGGGAGCAAGTCACTTAATATCACTCTTAGTTTCTGCCTCTAAGTTCCAGCCTAAAATTTACGCTGATGATGGATTGTAATACAAGAATTAAAAGGGAATTCCTTTTGGCCATGGTGTTTTATCTGTCCCTAACTAGAAAAGGAGCTAGGAGAAAACATTTATTAATTGCCTATTTGCTTTAAACAAAACAAAATAATTATAAGTAACAAATACCTATTTATTTTCCTATACACAAACCAGAAAATAAAATCACACTTCTGATGTGGGATTTCCCTCTGTATACTGTGAATACCATTGGTTAATAAAGAAGCTGTTTGGGGCCTGTGATAGGGTAGAGCAGAATTAGGCAGGGAAAACTAAACTGAATGCTGGGAGAAGGAAGTCAGAGTTAGAGAGAAGCCTTGTAGCCCCTCCAGAGACAAACATGGGACGGAAACTTGTGGGTAAGGCACAGCCACATGGTGATACACAGATAAATAGAAGTGGGTTATATTGAGATGTAAGAGTTAGCCAATAAAAAGCTAGAGCTAATGGACCAAGCAGTGATTTAATTAATATAGTTTCTGTGTTGTTATTTTGAGTCTGGGCAGCCAGGAATGAATAAGCAGCCTCCTACAACTTCAAGCAATTATTAAAATTAGAGAGAAAGTGAAATAATGGAAAGCCAAGTGAATTTCATGGAGGTATTATTTTTAAAAATAACAAAGATGCTTTAGTTGCTTTGCAAATGAAAGCCAAATGGAGATTCTTGGTGGACATTAAGAAGGCCAGTAATATTATAAAGCCAATATAAATCTCAATAGCCCTTTAAACCAGGATGACTATGTCGCATTTTAAAGACAACTTGGGTTTATCAATTAATTTTACACGTCAATGGGATTGTTCACAATTGAAAAAAGAAGCCATGAATGAATTGAGAAGTGCAGCAGACAGAACATATTTGATTTTGGTAATCTGAGATAGATACTTAAAAAATAAAATTCAAGTTGCATGTAACTTTCTCATGCTATCAGCAAAGAAAATTGATAGAAATACAAATTAGAAGTAATGAAAAAAATCTTATTTTATTTTGAAGAACCATCCAAGCAAGCCTAACAGGGATTAGTGCTAGCTATAGTCATGTTTAATATCCACATTAATCACCTAGAAATGAGAGTAAACAATATGTTGATGAAATTTACAGATGATGCTAAATTGGAGAGTAATAAGTTAGCACACAAGGCAGACAAATTATTTTGATGATATACACCTAAGAAAAAGAATGACTTTTACTTTAAAAAAAAGCAGGCTAATGCAATGGGCTTAGATGATAATCTTCAACCTTTATTCAAGAAAAGAGGAAAGCAAGGCATAAATAATGACAGAATGATAGCTGCCATTGATAGCTTAATAAAATTAAGATGATTTTGTACTTTTCATTAAAGTCACAACTACAGTATTTCTGATAGGATGCTAAGTAAGCAGTTGCATGTAATTATTTGTATGTAAAAATTTACTATGTCCCAAGCCATGTGAATACACAGAAATGATGAAATAAGAATCAATACAATATCAATAATTGCTGAATAGTCAATGAATAATTCTGAAAGAATCATGACAATACATTTGTCAACACAGGGAGATTTGGATTTCTCATCAGATTAGGGCCAAGAGTAAAGAGTAGCTGAGGTACGAGTTATCTTTCTGGTGAAAGACAAGAGGAAACAACAGCATAAGGTTTTTGTTTATTGATCCTTCAAAACTGAGGCATGCATAGTGCCACTCCAAGAAAGGAATTTATTGGCAAAGCAGTTATTTTACTTACTGTTGTACTTTTAATTCTGGGATGCAGAGGCACATTTTAAACTGATATGTTGCATACTTGTAGAATACAAATCTTGTCATATACAGTTATAAGTATGAATTTATATGGATGCTGTTATTATCACAGGAGGATTATATTTTAACAATTTGAAAACATGTCTTACACAAATTTATGTAAAGACCTTTTTTTTTTTTTTTTTTTTTGGATATTAGAGTCTGGGCCAGAAATGGGGACATCAGTACAGGCAGGAGTTCCCACAAGGAGGTGTGTGAGCCACCTTCCACCAGCTCTGCTCCTGAGTTGTAGACAGAGGGAGGTCACACACACTACAGGGTACACAGAGCACCTGGACAGCTGTAGAACACTGTTTACTGTGTAATGACCCAAGTATTTTTGTGCTTTAATCTGTTTGGAAGGAAGCAAAGGCAATATGCCCCTACAAACAAACATCAACAACAATATCGTGAGTATGGAGAACTACTTAAGTGTTTAATGTTCTGCAAAGATTTTAATCCATTTTTTTCAATATTTATCACGCTTTCTCTGGTCATTCTCCTTCCATGAATGCACACACACACACACACACACCATGGATTGACTCTTAAAAAAAAAACAGGGTATTTTACTTTCCAAACATGTTACACACATTCTGTTTCTCCTTCTATCTGGAAAGTATTTGGTGGTTATTCTGGGTACAATTCAAATGCCGGTTATTCTGTCAAACTTCACAATATTGTTTTTATTATTTCAAATAGTCCTTGTTTTGTCTTTTTAACAATACATATAAATTATATAAAAACACTGATCAGGTTTATCTTGATATTTCCCATCTGTGCGTGTGTTTATCATGTGCCCCACCCATTTTCTCCCCAGGCCCTTGTCTTCTTCCCCCAGCATTGTTTCTAGTCTTTAAAAACTCTTACTTTTAAAAAAAAGGTTCTCCTTTCCTCTCTTCTAATAAACACTCTTCCACTTCATGCTTTTCAAGTTTCACCAGATGAGCGAGAATTTGTGCTATTTGTCTTTTTTTGTTGGGCATTTCTCTTAAAGCAACAGTGGCCCTGCAGTCCCACCTGGGTTGCTGCAAATGATAGGATTCCATCTTCCTGACAGACTACTCTTCCCCTGTGGAAATATACCACACTTTACACACTCACTGACAAGAAATGGAAACTATTGCATATTTGACTATTGTGCACAGTGTAAACAAGGGAGTGCAAGCATTGTCTTTGCTATAAAGATTTCACTTCCTAAATCAAGGAATTAGTGGATGGTTATAAGCCTAACCCACAGGCAGAGCAGAAGAATTATTAGTTCTTATAAAACTTGGGCTACATAGTGATTTCCAGATCTTCCTTGGCAATACAGTGAGACCCTACTTCAAATTAGAAAGGGGGGAATTGGCTTGAGTACAGAGCGAGGGAGGGGAAAGGAAGGGAGGGAGGAAGGGAGGGAGGGAGGGAGGAAGGAAGGGAGGGAGGGAGGGAGAGAGGGAAGGCGGGCTGTTTCTTTGGATTGGATCATATGGAAGTTCTATTTTGCTTTTTGAAGACTCTCCATGCTGTCTTTCTTTATAGTTGTAATAATTCACATGGATACCAACAGTGTCTAAGACCCATTTTCTTTCTTTCTTGCCAGAATTTATTACTACTCTTTTCTCGTAGTAACCATTCCAATTCAAGTGAGATGATACCTCATTATAATTTTGATTTACATTACTCTGATGATTATGGAATTTGGAGGCTTTTTTTCATGTGTTTGTTGGCCACTTTTTTTTNCTGGGTGATGTCTTGTCCTGAGGTTACCAGCCCCCCCCCTTTTTTGTGGATTTTCGAGACAGGGTTTCTCCGTAGTTTTTGGTTCCTGTCCTGGAACTAGCTCTGGTAGACCAGGCTGGTCTCGAACTCACAGAGATCCACCTGCCTCTGCCTCCTGAGTGCTGGGATTAAAGGCATGCACCACCACCTCCCGGCTTTGTTGGCCACTTTTATGAATCCTTTTGAGATATGCCTGTTTAATGGTTTAGACTACTTCTTAATTTTATCATGTTTCTCATCTTTTTTTTTTTTTAGTTCCTCATATTCTGGATATCATCCTTGGACATGTTCTTCTAGTCTAGAAGTTTCCTGTTGATCCTATTGATTGTTGATTTTGCTATACAGACCCTCTTTTTTTTTTTTGCTAGATTCCTGTTTTCTATGTTTACTTGTGTTGCTTCTGTTCTGTTGACCTAAATAAAACTTCCCTGTCTACATCAGTGTTTTGAAATACTTCCTCTACATCTTCCTGTAGCAATTTCAGAGTGTCAGACAGAAGATTTATGACCATCTTTGCCTAAATGTCTCCTATGGTCACTCTGGACAAGAAACATGAACTATATAGTCTCTATGTACAGTTTTTTTCCTATCTACTAATGCCTGGAAGTGACCTTGTTCCCTCTGTGAATAACATTAGAGGTAGAGAAGCTGAAAAGTACAAACAGAGTCCTGTGAGAGTTGGCAGAGCCTCACTCATTCACCCTTTTATTGGATTGTCCTACCTCATATGTATGATGTATGTCCTGAGCATTACCCTTATAATTGTGATCAGTAACTGCTGTGGGACAATGGTCTGCACCCATCAATTGTATTTTACTAAAGTGCTGATTGGCCCAGTAGCCAGGCAGGAAGTAGAGGTGGGGAAACCAGTCAGAAAATAGAGGTGAGACAATGAGAACAGGAGAATTCTAAGAAAAGGAAAGAGTCTGTCTGCAGTTGACACGCGGAAACCAGACACAGAGCAAGCAAGATGTGACTGCCTCATGATAAAGGCCAAGCCACTTAGCTAACACAGACGAAAATAATGGGCTAATTTTAAGAGGTAAGAATTAGTTGATAAGAAGAGCCTGAGATTCTAGGCCAATCAGTTTATAATTCATGTAGACTTCTGTGTGTTTATTGGGACTAAATGACTGTAGGACCGGGCAGGACAAAAACCTCTGTTAACAAGTAACTTTTGGGTTCATGATATGTCAGTATATCACTATCTTTGGGAATCAGGCTACGGAGTCATAGTGCTTTCTTTTGAACTCTAGGATTTTTACTCATAAGTTGTATATTGGGTGATTTATTCAGTTCCCATTTATACTCATTTCTCCTCTTTAAATCGTGGGTAAGAATCCAACTTTGTTTCATGGTTGTGAGGGTTAAGTGAGTTAATAAATCTAATAGCATTTCTCCATTTTAAGTATTCTGTGTCTGCTATCCACGATTACCGGGCTGTGCAGACTGTGAGCTCCTCAAAGGCAAGATCGTGTCCTGCTCATCTTTTCAGCTCTTCTAGCCAGCACAGTGTAAACACAGCACAGTGTCTTGTGTATCCTGGCAATGTAACATTTCAAAAGTAGATCTGTGCCATCAGTGAATCGATACATAGAATGAGGCAGAGAAGACACAGAGAAGAACCCTACATATGAATCATATGGTCATTGCAAGTCATGTTTCCCTGATAGGGAAGAAAAAAAAGAGCCTGTCATCCGTGGTGGACTCCAGCAATCAACAATTGCACTCCTCCAGCTGGGGAGCTGGGACAGATGCTGCAGAACCAATTTCCCCTTGCAAAGGAGAAAGGAGCGATGGTGGAAGCTCTGAGCGCTCAAAAGGCATGCTAAGGTGTCAGGAACCGCTCCGCAGCAGCTGGTAGTATTGCCCTGCCCTCTTGGCTCAGGGCTGCCGATTCAGCGTCTTCATGCTGTGTGCAGACCTGCAATGCAGTGTTGTTCCTCATATATACAGTGGTTTAAAAAAAAAAAATCCCCCGAGGAGGAGGGATCTGCTTCAGTGATTAAGGTTGACGGACACCATAATGTACTCTGCTCTCCTGCTTGCTATTGTTCTGACCCTTTCTGTTTCTATACATTTCCTGAATTCTGGCCACTGTCCAAGAATTTCACATTGCTCTCATTCTCCAGCCCTGCAAAGAGCCCCACACTCTTTGTTTCCTCTGCTCTGCTATTTCTTTGCTCTTGCCTATGGCTGACTTTTGAGCACACTGACACACGCTATTTATCTTTGTCTTGTTTCATGCTTGGCGGTGTTACCTGCTCTGACCCTGGGTCCAGCCCTACAGTACCGGCAATCAGCGTAGCTCTAAGGAGCTAAATTAGTGCCTCTCATCAAGTTGAAGGTTTTCTTAGTGATGTTTTCTTAAGAGACGAGCTTTCTAGAATTGCAGATGATAGCCACAAACATGGGAGCTGGAACAAGCTCTGTTATGCCCACCCTTGCTTTCAGCCATGCTACTTCTCTTTGTGAGCCTAGATTTTCTATGTGTATAATGGGGTATAGAAACAGTATAACATTTGCTCTTGGACTATTATTTTGAATATTTAACTAATTAACAAAGCATGAAATAAACTAGCACCAACAAGTCTGGAAGACCTGACACTGTCTTCTAGACTCCTACTGCACCTGCATACACCTGCACTTAGACTTACACAAATATATACACATTTAAAAATAAAATAAATCTTTCAAATACTAAAAATTAAGATATAAATATTTAAGTATCTTATGTTAGACATAGAAACTACCTCTAGTGTTCTGTCATCATTAAGAGATAACAAAACTAAATAAATAAAATAAAAAAATAACAAAACAGTTGAGCAAGAGGAATATTTATAGTTTGTTACCAAGAAATGAAAACAAAAGTCTTTATTCTATGGCACAAAGTGAAGATTTGAAGTTTGCCTAATTTTCATTACTGTAGTTTTGAATATTGTCAGTTAACTTATTCTCTCCATAAATCCATCCTTTCAGAAAGTCTTTGCTCTAGACCACACACCATGTGGCAGATTCCCTCCAGAGCTCTAGGCAGTTTTAGAATGGGCGTCTCCCATCTTCATGAGCTTGCATTGTTTCCTTCTTGGTATTTCTCATATCACTCTAAGTTTCTTTTATATTCTTAGAAATTCATCCATGTGGAGCTGGAGAGACGGCTCGGTGATTAAGAGATTGTTTTCCTCTCCTTGAAGTTCCACAGCAGAAGGCTCACAACTTCAGCTCCAAGCGGATCTGATGCTTCTTGCCTCTGTAGGCATAGGCACTCATCTGCGTGCACACACACACACACACACACTTAAAAACAATAAAAACTAAAAAAAAATGTGTCTGTGCGCCTCCTACATGCCAGGTGTCACCTGTTTAGCTAGAAGTAAGCAGCAGTAAATTCTTAGGAAAGAATATTGTGGTTGGTAGAACTGAATCCTGTAAACCTTTTTTTTTTTTTTTTAAGATCAGAATTCCACAGGGAAGTCTCTAAAAAAACATTCTCTTCAGTCATGTACTGGGGACACTCCTTAATTATCTCTTGTTTGCCTCGTCTTGCCTTTGGATTTCTAAGTTATTAGCATAACTAGTTTTACACAAGAACTTTGAGCTAGTGTAAAAACATGAAGATATATATATATACATATATATTTGCACAAAAGCAATGGTTGCCTTTTATACCATGGCTGAAACACAACATTTGGTAGATGCTTGAAAATTGTATTGATAATCACTATAAAAGTCAAACAATACTTTGAAGCTCTACTGCAAACTGTTAATTATAAAAAAAATGTTGCAAGCAGAAATGTTCACCTTCACTCTTGCTTTTGTCTAGGGTGTGTATGCTTGGGCATCATTAGCAGAGGGACTCAGCACCACCTGACTGGACGATAGCAGTAATCCCTACGATTAAAAAGGAGCAGTCCCTTTCACCAATTTTTAAAATGTCATAAGAACACTAGCTATTTAGAAGTCTAAAAACATTCAAGGTAAAAGAGAATGAGACTGACATGGGAATTTTGGCTACAGAAACTATTAGAATGAGGCAGGGGTTTCTGGATGGCTGGAAGTTGTTCTGTTTGATGAAGTGCTGGGCGAGCAGTACTAACAAATGATGGGGACAGTGGTCCAGCATGAGACAACTACATCCTAAAAAAAAACTGCATTTAATAGTGGTATAGCCCTTCATCTTGCCTGTGTCATAATTCTGGCAAATGAATCATATTTTTTCATAATAAATGCTTAAAGTAACACTTGAAGAGGTTGAATATTTGCTCAACCTTGCATGACGTTGGGTAAAGCCTAAGCTCATGTTTGATTTAAATCTATTCTTTCCTACCAAAAGTATAATGCTACCTTTATCAGACCACAGATTCAGTAGTGCAACCAATGCCCACCTTTGCGGTGTAGACATCTTGTTCTTAAAAGGGGTCTATAGTCTAATCAGAGGGAAACAACACTGGTGAAATGAAGTAGGGACAAGAGCATTTCTAAAGGTCAGTCTTGGCTGGAGTGACTTAAGACTGTTTCATGGAGGGGAGACTTTAGGAAACAAACCTGGGGGCAGCCATATGTAGGGCAGAGGGGAGGACAATCATTTGCCCAGCAAGGGTAGATGGATGGATGCCTGGGACCAGAGTTTGCAGAATTTATGGATTGCCCACAAGGCTGACTAAAACACTCCAAAGAAAAGACCAATTTAAAAGGGGGAAAGTATGCCTTTAATTATCTCAAGAAGAACTTCCAACAGCTTTGATATCCAAATGGATATGGGATCTTAAATACTATTGATATAAGTTACTTTGAACCCAATGATTTCAGCATAAGGACAACTTGTTTATTAGGAGAAGCCTCGGGAGTTTCAGAATCCTTTTCTATTTTTTCCACATTTCTCACTGGATAAGCTTCACGTATTAATGCCCACAGGTATTCTTTCCCTTAATTGGATTTAGATCTTCGCTCAGAACATCTCAAAGAGCCCTCCCAAGTTAGGCTACTCAAACTTGCAAGCTGCCACTTAAATTTCCTCTCTTACTCTACTCCCCCTCCCCTCTGCACATAACATCGACTTACTATGCTCTCTGCTTAGCGTTTGTCTCTCTTCCCACTGAGGTTGTAAAGGATGATGAAGACAGAATGATTATCTGTGTGCCCCCCCCCCTTCACTTTGCATCTAGTGCCTCGAATTGGATCTGGAAAAGAGACAATCCTCTGTAAATATTTGACTAAGAAGCAAATGAATAATTTTGCCGGGAGGTGTGGTGAATCATTTACATTGACCACTGACATGTTAAATATCTAAGGGCTTATTGGCATCACTCCCATTGTGGGAGGTGTTTTCTTTTACTTTCTTTTTTTTAATTTTTTAATGATTTATTTAACTTTATTTTATGTGCATTGGTGTGAAGGTGTCATATCTCGTGGAACTGCACTTTCAGACAGTTGTGAGCTGCCATGTGGGTGCTGGGAATTGAACCCAGGTCTTCTGGAAGAGCAGTCAGTGCTCTTAATTGCTGAGCCATCTCTCCAGCCCAAGGGATGTGTTTTCTATAGGTTGGTTGCAGCAGTTTCTCCTACAAAACAGAGTGGGCTTATAACTGTTTCAATTAATAGCATAAAGATAAAACCAAGAGGCTTTCAGTGTAACCCTTATTAAGACCTTATCCTTTCCCGCTGGCATTGAGTTTTGCTACGTACCCAGGCTAGCCTCCTACTTACTAGCTCAACCTCCAAAGCAGCTGAGATCAGTTATATACCACTACCCCTAGCCTGCTAAGATGTCAGAGAAATCAACACTGATATTTCAGAGACCCTTTAAAACAGATGAAATCCTTTCTGAGGAAATCAATCATACCCCCAAAATCTCTTCTGTCAAAAATTAGCGCTGCCAAAACTCTCGAAGCCGCCATTCCCACAGCAGCCTGACAAAGAAGCTCTTTAGCTCACTCATCATGAGATTAGAGGGGAGGAGCAGAACACCAAGAATCAGACTGAGCCACACCTGGACCTGATTTAGGTAATGAGTCATTGGACTTCGAGCTGATGCCAAAATAGAGGTTTGAGAGGAAGGGGAGTGTATTTCTCACGTGTGGAGAATGTGAGCGGATGAAGGCAGAAATGCCAGGTCATATCAGATTTTGTAACATTTCATTGTTCTAAGACAGCTGCAATAATATATTGCTGACAACGTGACTTCAGCATTCTGTTTTCAAGCAAAGAATGCTTTCTCCTTGAATCTGGGTTGACTTGTGTTTGCCTTAATTAAGTAGGGAGAAATGAATGCCGTATGGCTTCCAAGGCTGTCGTGAGACACAATGCAGCTTTGTCTTGGAGTTCTGAGCTTATAGCTACCGCCTGAGGAGTCTGATTACCCTGTGGTTACCATATGCTGTGGAAGCGAACCCACGTAGGGAGCCTCGAGTAGGTAAGTTCCTCCACTCTATGCTGGTAGTATTGAATCCTGTTAGCCCTTCATCCCTGGTGTGAATAAAGGAATCTTCTTGATTAGTAACTTTTCTCATTGCCATGAATATGTATTTCACAATGTAAGAAAGGCCATGGAAGGCCTTTCTCCCAAACTATGGTGGGCTGTGGTTTGAGATGTTTTAGTCCAGTATGGCAGGGAAGGCATGGTGGAAACCCACCGGGACTGTGGTGACCACAGGAACAAGAGACAGTCCACATGACAATGGGCAGGAAGAAGGGAAAGCAGGCTAAAGACAGGGCAGGTATAACCTTCAAAGGCCTGCCTCTAGTGGCCTTCTTGTACCAGTCAAACTCCACTTCCCAAAGTCTCCATGGCCTTTGAATAATCTCACAAAATAGGGACAGAGTTCAAAACATGAATACTTTCTCATCATTCTGATCCCTACCTGCCATCCCATTTTTAGACTTCAGGTTTTCCTAAAAGCAATGAAAACCTAAACAATAGCCTATCCATCTCGACTAGATTTCTGACCTGTTTGAATTGAGTCTGTTTTAAACATAAAATAGTTACTTGAAAATACAGTGTTTTAGACAAGTTGCTTCCCATGATAGTAGCCATAATAGATCACAAAGAATGTGTCTTTGCAATTTGCTCTAACAACATGGGAAGTCCATCTTTCTTTCCTATGTAACCTAGTTCACCTTCTGATGCTGCAACAAAATCACTGAGACTGGAGAATTTGTAAGGAAAAAGTCTAATTTAGTCCAATGTTCTGGAGTCTGTAAGTTCAAGATCAGGCAGCCACATCTGACAAAAACCTTGGCATGATCTTAAAGGAAAAGCTTAAGTGTGCTCATGCAGAAGAGAAAAAGGATTAAAAGTGACAACCTGTTACAGAAAACCACACCTGTTATAGCTTAGGCCAGCTGACATACAGAAAGAAATAATAAAAAAGGCTCACTGCTAAGTCACTGAGACTTTTTGTGGTGATGGATAAGGCTTATGGGTAGGGTTGTTACACAGTAAAACGTTAAATGAATCAAAATGAGAAACCTGGTCAAAGAACTTGGGTGTAACACCTATATGCAAACAAACAAACAAAAAAAAAACAATGGTCAAAACGCTGGAAATAATGGTTGCTGTTTATCTACAATCGAGAAATAAAGTCATCTTTAGTCATCTTCTACCTGTGCTTTTGAGCCCATTGTACAAAATGATAAACAAGAGAACTGTTTTCTCTACATCATTCATACATGGAACAAAGCGAACACGTTCTACTTACTCTAGTATCATGTTTCTTGTACCATATCTATTGCTGTGATTAGCTTTCTAACTGCCCACTGTTTGTGCAGGGTCAGAATCAACATTTGTTCTGACGTAACGTGCTTTGTGAGTAGCATTGCCATGCTCATAAGCCTCAGTGGAGGAATAGGAGAAACTTTGAAAGGGCAGCTCGAAATTAAGATATTATGAAAGCCAAGTTGAAAACCATTTAAAAAAATTCTAAATATAGATGCAGTGGTGTTCGTGCATGCTTGAAGTGTAGAAAATGAAGTTAAAAAGGCCATGTAAACAAGAAAAGGAAGGACTGTTTTGTATAGCTGTGGATGAACCCTATTGGTCTCCCCATGTTAGAATGAAAACAGTACATATATGCTTACACCATCCAAGTGTCAAGAAGAATTTAATGTGACATTTTGTATTAAGTTTTAAATTAATATCTGCCGTTTTCCTTGAAAGGCTAAAGCTGTCATTTTGTACAAAGAAATAATCAGTAGCTTTTTTAACACAGAAGAACATCCCTGAGAGACACACATTTTCTCGCCATCGAACAAGAATGCTACAGTGGTAAATGGTAAGTCTGTAAGCCTTTTCCTGTGTTGAAAGTAAGGATGATGCAGAAAACTGAAATAATTCAGTAAAAAGATGAAAACTCAAAACTTGCCATATATTTTAGGTGTTCTTGAAATAATTTTGTAATGAAAACTTTATCAGGGCATAAGATTCCTTAAACCAACTCCACCCTTGTTCTTTTGTGTTCTAGATTTTCTTGATTATAGTTGTCTAAATCCACACATATCACTCAACATAGAGCAAAAAGATGAAAAGGAATGTTTAGCCTGTTATGGCTGTGTGTTTGTTGGGTCTACTTATGAACCCACACCTTCCAGAGAATAATGGGTTAGGTAGAAAGACACCATAGTTCTTGTTAGTTTTGATGAATGTCATCTAGAACATTCAAGTGATGTTTGGTCTAGGATTTAGAGACATAAGGCTGTTACAGAACTATGAATTGTGAGGTTTTCCTGAGAGAGAGCAGAGAAACTTAACTCAAATAGAACAAAGTAGAATCCATGCATTAAAAGGATCAGAGGAGAACACAAAAATGGTGACTAAGAAAACGCCGAGGGTGCATTTGTCATAAGATGAAGGCACAAAGACCAATGAATTAAGTCTTTCAGACTTTACAACTTCCTCACAGTTTTAAGATTATCAAGTGTAAGTCAGGTGGATAGTGAAGGTATCAGGCATTTTGAGAGCTCCAAGGTGTGAATATTGGTGAAAAAGTCATGATATAAAAAATTGCTAAGATATTTGTTTGAGAAGGAAAAGAAGAAATGATTGAGCCTGGTTAGTTTTCTTTCAAGTGGACACCAGCGGAGGGCATCTAAGAAGAGGGAATTCCCAACTGAGAAGTGATACCATCAGATATGGCCTGGAGGCAAGTCTATGGAGCCTTTGATTGATGATTGATGTGGAAGGGCCCAGCCCATTGTTAGCAGTACCGTCCTGAGATAGGTATCCCTGGGGTATATAAAAAAGCAAACTGAACAAGCCAGGCAGAAGTAAGCAGGGTTCCTCCATGGTCTCTCTCAGCTCCTGCCCCCAGGTTACTGACTTGAGTTCCTTCCTTGATTTCTCTTTATGATAGAGTGTGATCAAGACGTGCAAACTGAAGTAAACCCCTTCTTCCCCAGATTGCTTTTGGTAATGGTGCTTCATCACAGCAATAGAAAGCCAATAGCAGAACTGGTATACCCATGATCAGTAGCAAGAAAAAAAATGCCACTGAATCAGTTAAATGCAAATTGACAAACTAGTAGTGGTATCATTGTCCATTTTTTTTCTTACTGCATATACAAGATCTCATTTATATTCTCATTTGAAACACTGGCAAAATGTCTACCAGAACAAAGAAAACAAAAGGAATCTTGAGAGAAGTCACTGAAGTCCTTTTCGCAGAGGTTCCCAATCACTATTAAAATATCTTCACACATGCCTCAGCTCTATACTTTTTTTCTTTTTCCTATTTTGAAATTCCCTGGAGTGATCTAGAGTCTGTTTATACCTTTGTTTGTCTCCTTTGCCCTTTGTTTAGATTCCTGTACCCTGACTTTCTAGGCTTTTCCACAGCTACGGAACGGCATAACATCCTATGCTTGGTGCTTTTTCCCTCTTCCAATGTTTGTCTTTAAAACCAAGGATCCTTCTACTTCTACTTTTCCATATGGCATTGTGAAAGTTCACTTCCTTAGCTGAAATCGCAAGCTAGCTAAGTTTACTCCATATACCAGACGCTTATAAACCAGGCTGTGCTGTCATACCAGCCCCAGTAAATTTTCCCTTGAATTATACACCTCTTGGCCACTAATAGCCCTAACCTCATGGTTACCAGAGAACAGGTTATGCTTCAAAATTTTCTCTTGATTTCTTAATTATAAGATTATAATTTCTCTCTTCACTGTTTTGTGATTAAGAAGACAATGCTGTCCATGTTCTCTTATTGTTCGGGTTATAAATTTCTTAATTATAGTCCATTGCTTACTGGTTAAAATTACTTATATCTCAGGCAGACAATGAATCCTGCAATGGGGGTAAGCATGCAGGAATGTGTCGATAGGACAACAGAACAGGAAGGAGGAAGAACCAGTCTTTCTCCACCACCACGTGGCTGAGTTGGTGTTCTTTCTTTTTCTGTAGGTAACTGCAAAAATACTTCAGAAATCATTTTATTGAAGATGAATTGGTGAAAGCCTAGCTTTCTCTAATAATTCAAAGACTGCTGATGATAAAACCTTCATTCTCATGATTTCAATAAAGTGTATTGACACGTTCCTAATCTCATTCTTAATGCTGGATACTTCAGAGTGTTGTGTTGGTATTCTCTCTCTCTCTCTCTCTCTCTCTCTCTCTCTCTCTCTCTCTCTTTCCTCTCTCTCTCGTTTTCTGAGTTATTTTGTTTTTTTGTTTTTTGATAGCTGTTTAATATGCAACCAGGAATCTTAAAACTAACAATGCCCCTGCCTCTGCCCTCTATGTCCCTGAAAGTACAGGACTTCACTCTGCTGAAATATTCTAAACACACATACACACCTCTTGACATCTGGTTTGTTTTCTTCTTTGTTGTTGCTGTTTAATCAGCAAAACCAACAGGAATTTTTGTTATTTGTTGCCATTGTCCCTTTCCTAGGCAACTGGAATGGTAACTGCGCTGCCAGGTTTGTCTCATTGAAGACTGCGGTGACATGCTTTCGACAGAAGCCCTGGCCGGAGATATGTCATTGAATCTGAGTTAAACTGGGAAAATCGTCTGTATTGACTGAAAGAAGCAGCTCGCAAAAGGCTAAAGTTTGGAAAGACTTGTGAATAATTAAGAAGAGTGAGTGTCAAGCCAAGTAAGCATATTCTTAGTGATACAGTCTATAGGAATCGAGAGTAGGAAACAGATGGAAGTTGAGGTATAGACTCAATATCTCTGGGAATGTCAGATCAGAGATTATTTTTGGAAATGTAAAAGGAGGTTTGTGTGTAGGAGGAGCACAAGAGCTGGGACACAGATCCTGGCAGGGGGAACAGGCAAAGAATGAAAAATCCAGTCTAGGGGTGAGGGGTATTTAATCTGTAGAATAGCTACTTAACCCCACTCTCCTGCCGATGACATATATTTTCAAATAGCCTACCCGGAATTTTTAAATTTGAGCTACCACCAAGTCATTTACAGCTATTTTCCAACAAGAGCAGGGTCGTTCTCTGTGATTTATTTTCAGTTGTGTTTTTCCTCCCTCCGCACCGGTCTTCTAGAGGTCTCACGTGCGGATAACTCTTATGTGGATTTTTAGCTTCTAGAGATCACAAAGTAGAAGGAGCAGCTAGATGGGTGAGGCAAAATAATGAAAGGATTTAGCAGACTTAAGGACTAGCGCAGGAGACGGAGCGCAGGCAAAGCTGCAGTGTGTGCGTGCTTGACAGGACTTGTAGTGCTCATTCAATCTTGGGGAGGAACAAAGGGCTGGCAGGTGAAAGAGAGCCGCAGCCACAGCCTCAGTCAGGCCAGGTGTTCAGCATTAAGGCTCGCAGGGCTCGAGATCCCAGATGGCTGGAAGGAGAGGTGCGAATGAAATGACCCAGAGAAGTGGGGAGATGCGCGAGGAAGGCAATAAGCTACATTTAGGTACTTGCAATTAAAGGGATTGCCATTGCTTGGCAGTTACTTGAGTGATAATGAATGTTTGAATCATCGTTGAACAGGGGACAGATCTGTTTCCTTGAAGAAGTATTGTCCAGTCTTTTTAGTGTCTAGAATTCCCCCAACTCCCTCGTTGTTGTTGGTTCTTTCCACTGAAAAGTACCAAGGTTATGTTTAAAACAAGATTGAAAAACAAGAGGTTTTAGTTAACAAGAGTTTTAAGTTAAACTAGATAATTGTATGCATCACCAAAAGAGGAGAAGCTATGAAAATACTAAAAGACTCATATCGACATATTATATACAATCTGCATATCATTTGTAAATCCTGTATATATTATAGTCTGTGTATATTATATTGTGTGTGTGTCCAAATCTGACTGTACAGAGTAAGTACTAATGGAGGATATCTATTTTTTGGCAACCTAAGTGCCATATTTTTCATGTGTGTGATTTACCAGTATCAAGAATTTCATCATGTGTGAATTTTAATTTTGTTTAACAAATTACCTGAGAGTTTTTATGAGTAGCATAAAATAATTTGTGTTAGTTTGTATATAATGACGAGCATGTATGAATCGCAAATTTGTTTCGTGTTTTGATAGAGAAAGGTGGTTGAAAGGGTATTTGTTGATTATTCTTCAGGAACATCAATGGTTACACTATGAACACAGAGTCACAAGTTAGTTCTATGAGTTCGCTAAACTGACCACGGTGTGACATACCTATTTACTTTGAGTTTTTGAAAATTGAAACAGGTTTCCAATAGTAAAAAATGAGAGTCACTAGTTGTAAAACTATAGGAAAAGAAAATATTCATAAAATAAACATAAATATATACTACTGATTTTTAAGAATAGCCTCTCCTTAGCGGATATTCTTTTTAAGTAAGCATTTTTATTAATTCCTTCAAGATTTCATATTCATCCCTGGCTCATCTTGTCAGCTCCTCCTAGGTCTACTTCCCTACCCTCCTTCCTCAAGTCCTTTGTAGTTGTTAGTTTGCTTGATTGATTTTAATAACGCATCCATTCCCGTCTCTGTTCGTCACTTAGTTCTGGATGTGGGGCTATCCACTGGTGTGCGCTTAGTTTACCAGGAGCCATACTCTTAAAGAAGACTCTTTTCCATCCTCAGAAGAGATTGGAGTTGGGATCTATGAACACCTACCCACTCAGTGCTTGGATGTTGGCTGGCTTTTGGAACCACAACTGCCATTGATTTTATATAGTTAAAGATAATTTCTTAATACAGTGATAAACTTCCTGCAAAGGACTGTGGGAGACAGTTCTGCATCTTATTTTGCACTGTAAAGGCACTAACATTAGATTTTTATTTTGAGCCAAGTCATTCAATAATTTCTGTATAGCAAACTCTCTTGGAACATAGTGCTATCCTCCAGGGGGACACAGAATGGTATTCAGAAGTCACCATCTCAAGTGTTAGTGATGCAACCCCTAAGCTGTGAAGTTGTCAACTGTCTCTTTGAGCACCGATTGGTAGAAAGTGGGGATTAAGAAACCACCAAAAGGAAATGCAAACCCTACATACATGTAGAAAACCTACTTATGATGGGCATACTTAATCAAGATGGGCACTACACAGTAATCAAACAGCAGGCGTGTTAATTTGAATGTGCTACAGAACCTAACACACTTGTTGCACTGTAACGCGGTATTCTGCTTTGGTAATTTGAAAGTGAAAACGTTGTGTGCTATGTATAGAAAAATGCTCTAACTTTTACATTGCTATAAATGATTTAACACAAAAATCTGTCAGAATTTATATTTTAGATATAGATACAAAATACATTTAAATGATAGCAGGCCTACTCGATTTTAGGTAACAACTCAATAGATATGAATGATAACCCATTAACTAGGTGATCATGCCTTCATGTAGAGACAATACTGGATAATTATGAAATAAAGGGTGTTGCCCTGTTCTTTAAGTGAACACCATTTCTGATTATCCTTAGCTGATGGACATTTCTCACACTAGTTCTTGTTTTCCTTCATGTTTATTAATTAATGCTCAAGTGTCCCCCTACAAGGAAATGCTAGTTGTTCACTCTTGCCAGAACGTTTATATTTAAAGTGGATACTGTGCAGAAACAAGGCGGGGAGGATGGCTATCTAATAAATCCAAGACACTGGGATTAAGGTTGGCAGAATGATTCTTAGTACATACTGGGCTCAAATCCTGTCTTACCTTGGCTCACACGAATTTCTTGTCTGTTCTCAGGCTCTTAATTATATAAATTACATAAAAATTTCAACATAATAGGTACAGAAAATCGTATCTGGCATCAAAACTCAATTAGTGGTTAAATTTGGGAGAGTCACTGAGTTGCTTTGGGCCTCTTGCTCCTTATATAGAAAAATGTACAGCAGCCTAGAATCCCCCTACACACACTTGTGATGAGACTCAAATTAACTGGGGTGCAGGGGTGTACTTATAAATCATTACTTTGTACAAATACACCATAACTTGGAATCATAAAGTGGGTACATTTTTAAGTCTTGAAACAGAATTGAATAATGTATCTTAGTACTTTTGCCAAAGTCTTTCTAAATTTATGTTGCTTCATGAGTCTGAAGACTGCTTATCAGCGTCTACACATTTACTATTACGTGAGAGTCAGCCCGTTTTACACCAAGAAAATCCAGCTTTATGGCTTTAGAAGAAGATGCCAATGCCTGCTTCTTTTGTATTGCTGGCCCTGGATGAATTGGCTCTAACAAACTTAAGTTTGTACAGTCAGTCCTAGACATAGGCCAATAAAGTTGTTCGTTCATAGATGAAAAGAAACAATACCTATAAAAGCTAAATCATAACTTCATACTTTTGCTTCATGAAAGTAAATTCTGAAACATAAGGTAAATTATGAAGTTCTCATAAGACAAAGGCACGACATAAGAATTCTAGACCAAGCCATGTATTTGTGAGGAAACTGGGAATACATCCTTCAACATGTATGGTCTTGGGAAACCATCTATTTTCCCTCTACTTTAAATGGTCAGGAGGGTGAAAGGTAGTTCAGTATTAGAACACTTGCCTAGCACATACAATGTCCTGGACAGTGCATGAAAAGGTATTAAAAAGTGAAATTCTTATTTGAGTTTAAAATAAAAACTTAAACATAAAAGCAAAATAACACTAAGCAACAGGAAAGGCAATCACTTACATAAACCAGCATAAATTCAAATAGCATTTGACTATAAAAACAAAAACATGTTCACTAATAACATTGGTCTGTATAAATTATGTTTATAATGCCTATGCAGAAAGTAATTGTGTGTATCAAAATTGAACAGGGATATCCTTTCATTTCTATTTGATATATTAAGCATGTAACAGCAGAAGTATCAGTCAGATGTGAGTGGCAACCACTAGGTGGAATATTTTTGCATGATTTTTACTTTGAAGTTGCTTTCGTGACAAGGTCTAATTTCTAGTATTATGTTTTGCTTTTATAATCAGGAAATTATAGAAAAGATGTAAGAGTTTCATTCACAAATTCTGCAAGAAGTGAATACATGCAAAGCAGGCCTGCAAGAGAAAGACAGAACACAGGAAGATCCAGTGGCAAGCAAACTGGAAACAGGCTGAAGCAGGAAGTAGTCTCAGTGTTCAGTGAAGTCAACCAGGGAAACGAGAGTGATGGGGCTCTCCATCTCCGTTCCTGGTATGGTCCAGAGCCTTCTGCGTGACACTGGGCTCCAGTAGTTTAGTGAATAAAGGAGTCAATATATTCTTTTGAGAAGTTTGGTTTTGGAAAGAAGAGAAGTTGGGTTTTGTGTAAGCTAATGAATATGCTATGATAAAAGGCTTTTTGTTTTTTGGTTTGTTGTTCCGTTTTGTTTTGCCACTATTGTCCTTTGTTTTAAAATCTAAAATTCATAATGTTACCACAGTGGTAAAGCAAGGTCTTAGTCACATAAGGCAGCCACTGAAATGGAGTCAATGACTTCCGTGGCAGCTCCCGGTGATGTGTAGTAAATCTACCACTGACACGGTCGTGGTATAGAAGGGGCTGAGCATCTGTGAGTGAGGGCAAGGCTACAGAACTCTGGAGTTCTACAGGGAAACAATGTGGACTGAATGGAAGCAAGGGGGAGATTCCACTCCAAGATTCACATTCTCACTAAAGAGAGTAACAAACAGACCAAAGCCCTATATCTAAAAATAGAACGAAAACCAAGCGTGTGCACATACACACACACACACAAACTGAAATAAATCTATACACCAAACTCTACATAGGATAGTGTTATACTTCTTAAAAAGAATCTGATGACAAAAAAAAAATGGCAAAACTCAGACACCTTGATTGAGAGCATGGGACTTCTTGAAGTTTAAAAAGATAAAACAAGGGAGGATAACAAAAACCTTGAAACCTCATTAATCAGAGGCTGAACTGTTATTTTCACTAAAGATCTGTTCCAACGGAGCCAGAATTTTGAGTGTTTTCTTTGGCTAACAGTTAAGGAGACACACTTCTAGTAAGCGTCCTTAAAGATATGGGTTGGGAATTAGGTTTCTTGGTGGTTTTCCCCCAAAATTTCATTCAGTTCTCCTTTGAAAATACCCAAGAAGCTAAACTATGCAGAAGAAATGAAGCTGGGTCATTGTGTACAGTAACTGAAGTCAAGATCAGTTTCTTAAAATCGGCCCATTAGTTGAGGAAGATGGGCCACGGTCCCATGGTTTCTGTGTCGGTCCTATAGGCTGGCGACTGACATGTGTCCACGAAGCAGGCCTTCTAACCAAGACTACAGGGTCAGTTCCTAGAATCATTTTGAAAGCCAGAAGAGGCAGAAATGAAGCCATCCGCTGTGGGATGGCGAGAAAGAGGACAGAGCCAGAGAAACTGAATGGTTGCTTTGCCAACGTGAGAAATCTAGAGCAGGCACCAGATTGCTGAGAGGAAAGGAGATCAGGAGGAGACATACGGAGGTGGGGAGCAAGGGCCAGTTTCCAGCTTCATGGGCTTTTAGCACTGTCACTGTGTCTGCCTTCTGCGCTTTGCACTTCCTTCCTTGGGATCATCCCACTGGGTCTGGAGGTGGGCTTGTGTCCTTTACTGTTTAGAGACATGGCTTCCTTCCTCCTCCCTGAGGGCTGGGGCCTGAGTTATCCTGCCTGCCTGTGCTCCTCTTGCCCTCTTTTGTGCTGGCCTCAACTGCTCCCCGAGACATGCTATTTCTTTGTTGGAGTTCACCTTCTGGTTTGTTTGAATTCTATTCAATCACATTGCTTTTTTGTATAGATCATTTCGGTCTTCATGCACTTGACTGACCCCAGCCTAGAACTGGGGAGCCACAGCAATGACCAGTTTTGAGGGGGCATTCACCCTCAGTAGCCCCAGCATCTTGGACTGCCAGTGTCTTCCATCTCACAGAAACCTCAAAGTTCCATCATCTCAGCTCAGGCCCGGAGGTCCTTCTACTCTCGTAGGTTTTCACCCCTCGCTCCTATGCGTTGTCCCATCAATCCTTCCTTTTTCTCTGATCAGCCTGCTTACTTCCCTCTGTTTACTTCGGTTCAGAACCACCATGATTACCTCTTTGTGAAGACATATGACCTCACTTCCCATCACTTTCTGACTTCATTGAATTCACTTGAACAAAAAATACAAGCAAGAATAAATCCAGGTTCACTTTACACTTCCATCCCTGCTGCAGAGTATGACTCAAAAAAAAAAAAAACCCACACAATTATTGTAGCATGCAAATTCAAGTTTGTGTTTATTAAATAAATTAATGGGTGGGGTACAAAAGGTACCCTAGATTATCCTAGATATTATGCTTCACACTAGTAAGTTTTTATATATATATATATCTTTAAATCAAACTTTGAAAACATTAAGAAAATAGAACAGGATGGAGGCCAGGAGATAGTTGAAGGATAACCACAGAAAGAATACAGAGATACAAAATTCTTTACACTTATAAAAGCTATGAAATTATATTAATTTAAGTAATCAAAATTTACAAATTTTAATCTCTTTTAAAATTAGCAGAGTAAACCCATAAAAATAATATTATATGTAATGATAACTAATAATTACATAAATCAAAGAGTAAGCACTAGTATAGACTAAATAAATTTAACTTTAAAATAAGAGTAATTTTAAAATGTTAACTGCAATAAACTGGAAGCACTTTTTTAAGACTTTGAAATTTTCTTTAGGGCTATTTTTTATTCATTCTTATTCTTTGAAAATTTCATAGATGCATCTTAATATTTCCACTGCCAATCCTTCCCACCAATCCCTCCCAAGTCCCTCTCTCAAGCATAGATCCCTTCTGGCTTCAAGCACTCTGTCTACTTTTTATCCACTTACTGTGAGTGCATGTGAAAATTATACAAAAAACAATTAGAGTGTTGTCCTTTAATTCAATAATTTAGGTTTGGAAAATAATTTGGAATCCAAAAGAGAGTAGCAGTTTAAAATACATAGATGTCTTTATGTCTATGATGACTTAAAAATAGTAATTTTTCTCAAGGCAAAAATTAGTGAAAAAGTCCAACTTTATGAAAAAATTTAAAATAGAATTTTGTTTATTTGCTACATAATAAATCATACATACATCCAATAGAAATATTACTTTAAGAACTTTAAGCTTTATTTCAAGAAGTTGCAAATAATAATAATAACAACAACAACAATAACTAGACCTGACTTTTTTACTGGCTTTTGGGAACATACTCCTCATACGAGGTCACTTTCTACATGGGGAAGTGCTTAACCTTACTGCAACTTGATATGCCATGTTTTGTTACTCATGGGAGGTTTGCCCTTTCTTGTAAAGAAATGGAGCAGGAGTAGATTGGGAGGTGGGAACAGAGGAGACTGGCAAGGGGGGACTGGGAGGGGAGGAGGGACAGGATCCTACATCCAGGCTCTAAAATAAATAAATAAAGTCATTTAAAAACCCAGACCCAAGGCTATACTTCCCAATGAGCTTCTACACAGAGTAGCTAGTCGGAGCAGAAGCCGTGGAGCTTCATACTGGATTTTATTCTTTCACTATTGAATATTTTTTTGCACATATCAATCACCGAAAGCACCACCAAAAGCGAAAATTCCACGACAGATTTAGAACTAGTAAAACAATTATCTTTATTATCCTCTTCTGTAACTTGAGTCCAGCGCCTGCATCCTCTTCCTCAGGCCCTAACCCATCCATGTTCCCTTTTCTGCCTATCATACTGTATCCACCTTGCTTTTAGGCTGTTTTAATAGTACGAGAAAATAGCCATACAACGTTCCTAGAAAAGTTAACTCTATAAAGTGAAAGTTTTCAACTCAGAAAGGAAAAATGTGCGGAAAACGTGAGGAAGCAGTCATTACATCCGCATGTGACACCACCTCTGGGTGGGTTTTTCTAATCGTGTCCATGTGGCTTTCAAGGTTTCTTGACTAAACACAGATCACCCTTACAATCAAAAATATGCTCTTTTTTTTACTCAAGAAAAATAATAAAAAAGCATAGTTAGTCGAATGTGGGAAACAAATCATTGTATGTTATTCATGGTCAGAGTTCGTGGAGAGTGGAATCTATGTATGTGTGCGTGTGTTCCCCTTCAATCAGGTTAATTAATTCTGGTAACCCACATTTATTAAACATATTACAGAGCACATATTGTTTTCCCACATAGCCTCATGTTTTCCTCCTAATGACTCTATTTCTATTTCTAGACCCTCCTCTGACAATTTGCTTGCTTTCTCTGGCTACCTTCACCTTCAACAATGCAGGAATGCTGTTTGAGGAAGCCTTCTGGCAGCCTCTTCTCTTGAATCTGCTTCCTTCCTGAGTTAGCTCCACTGCCTCTGGCTTATCGACTTCCTATGTAGCATGTTCCAGGGTTCTGTCTCTTTATGCTTCTCCATCATGGAAGCAGAAGAGCCTGTTTCGGAGAGAGACGGGCAAGTCAGGGCAGACTGTCCCTACTTCTCATCTGCCTGGTGCTTAGCACACTCCCTTACCGCCACTTCAGGCCTGTAATGATCTTTGTTCCTAGCCACTTTATAGCTGTGCTGTTGCAATTGTAGGGCTCTTTGAGCTGAATGGCAGGATAGCTTCCTCAGTCCTGGTGAGCAGAATTGCCCACCCACTCAGCAACTCCCTGGATACTTACCTCTTCCCTTTCCTTGCCTTCCCCCTTCTGCTGGTTCCCTCTTACCTTTAGGGATCTGCTTGCCATTCCTTATCACCAGTCTGCCCAGACAATGTCCTGCCTAGATTTCTCATCAGGCAACTCCCTCATCTCTGGGAATTGTTCCTTCACAGTAACATTTACCAGGATCACAAAAACATTAGCATTTAATTACTGCTCAATTCCCCTGCTTTTCCTCAGACCAGAGGACAGCAGAAGGATTTGAGCAAGTGAATACTTGGCGAGGCAGTATTTCTCCATTAACACTGCATTTGTGTGCGAGTATGGAATCAATCATAATGGGGTGTTTCACAATCGTGAGGAAAAAGTGATGTTAATGTCTCTGTTACTGTTACTGTTACATTTGAAACTCAGGCATGCATTCGTCTATGTTCTTCAGTAAGTTGTGTTGATCAATATGGTGAGCACTGTCTGTCCTTGAGAAGAGCGTCCCATTTCTGTGAGCATAAATGCCAAATTCTGAAATTGTAAAATCATATTGTGAAACCAATAGTATTCTGTCCTAAGCAATTTAACAATCTAATACAAGAAAAGAGTCAGGATCAGTGGCTATAGGATAAAATAATTATCAGGTGACAAATTCAACATGTGCTTCCTGTAGTGTGTTTTGTACTGGATCAATACATATGTACCTGCATGTGTTTGTATGTTGCATAATTATTAACCCATATTCCCCAAGAGGCAAGACTTACCTAGTACATTATGGTGTCCATTTCTTTTTGTCTTTAGAGTATAGTCAGAGTATTACCTTGTGTGGTTATTTATGTTAGGTCTTTTCCTCAAATCCTCCATTTCTGGTTGCAGCATTTATTCACTTCTAGCGCAACTTTCTGTTTTGCATCTCATCACATTTTTTGTGTTCTACATTATTATCAGTTTTTTTCCCCGCCCCTTGGTAGGTTTTTGTTTTGCTGTGTTTTTTAAGGCATTATTTTGATTCTGAGACTAGAGTTTCTTGCCCTCTGGTCAGTGGGAGCCAGTGCTAGGAATAACTTTGAATTAAGAATGTTGCTAGTACTGTATCAGGTTGCAAGTCTCCATGCTGGATAAGTATTCGCTAGTTTATTAATCTGGAGGAATTAAACCTGGCGGTGACTGCCATAAATGATTATGCTGTGGCGCTGGAAACCTTGTCAAATCCTTTTCGGAACAAGATGGAAATATTTTTGTTTAGGATACGGTGTCCAAGGCAACGTTTGATAGTTACAGGTGCTGGGTTAGAAACTCTCAGCGAAATGCAGGATCCTGCCTATTCCTGCTTACAGCGTGGGACCAATCTTTCCAGATGCAGCAGCAGCGTTCGTTTCCCGTCACCGCAGATTTTAATAAGGCTGCGTAAGCTAGATAAGATGCAGAAACATTTCCCACCAATAAGAACTCTCTAGGACTTCAGCTCCTACTGAAATAGCCCCAAGTATGACACTTTTAAAATAGCCTTTAGCCTTGATATGATTCGTGCTACTAGAAGTTATTTTTCATAGTAAAACTGTAAATGAGGGAGGTTTGATTTCCATGGTCTAAAAATCATAGAAATAATAGAAAAAGGGGGTTTCGAGTTGAGTATTATTTATACTGATAAAATAACCAGAGTGGTTGACTAACTCACTGTTACTGTGCAACATGGTACCATATGAACCATTCTAGCATGTTATTTATATAGCGAACCTGGTCTGTAGATGGAGATTGCTATTCAAACAACAGAAGTATTTTGATATGAGAGTAGTTGAAAAACTAGGGTCCATTAGAGGTCCAAAGTCCAAGATGCCTGGTCTGTCCATTGGTGTGAAAGAACAGCTTTTTAAAGTGATATTTTGTCCATGGCGTGCAGTTCCTTCCAACAGCCCTCCCCTTACTCCACTGCATCCAGACTGGAGATAGCTCTTCGCTCTTCCCTGCCTCCCCCTGTCTGGTGCTGGCGATTGTTTTCTGAAAGCTCTTTACATCAACGTTTTCTTTCTGTTAAATATCTGTCTTGTCTTTAAAATTCTCTCCACACCATTGCTCTTTGAGTTTTGTTTCAGAGTGCTCACTTGTTTACACAAAGAAAGAGCTAAGATCCTGAGCGACCAGAAAAGTGACAAAAGAGAGGGGGTTGCCTAGCAGCACGGATGCATGGAAGGGAAGCATCAGTAAATGGAAGGAAAATTGATGTCGTGAAATCTAAGGAATTCTGAGAGATAGGGAAAGAAAGGTGGATGGGGAGAGGAAAGGAGAGGCTGTTCTTGGCTTTGTAATATGCAAATGAATTAGAAAGACAAAAAATGCAAGTGTCCTACGTAGCTTTTGTTTTCATTTTTAAAGTCACATTTCATATTTGTTTATAAATCAATCATTTGGATTTTCCAAAGTGTTGAATTCTGAAACACTATAAATGATATCAACCTGAGGGAATCTGAGGAAATTATATGTTTTTTCCTTGTTTTTTTTTTTTTTTTTTTGCATGTCATTGGGATTTTCTTTCAGATAATTTTCTCAATGTTCACTTGCCTGAGGATTTTGAACTTTTTCTCAGCTCACACTCAAATTAATTTTGTCAAACTAATTTAATTGTCTTAGACTCATTTTTCATATTGATCCACAACTGAATAACCTTAGAATCACAGTGGCATGTAACTGTGGACTAGAAGGACAGGAGAACCCAGAAGAGCTGAGTCTGAAGTCAGGTGGTCTCCATGTTCATATGTGAGCCACAGACACAAAGCCCTGGGCCGAGGAGCAGGGTGACACACTACTCACTCCAAAACACTTGCAATCAAAATGAGACAATGCCATATCATGTCCACATTGAGCAGAAACCTGTTCTGATACCAAGGCCCTGCACTCAGCACCACGATAAAAATTTTGGAGTCCTGGACACAGGTCGTGCTGAATTCTTTGCTTTTAGTCGGAAAACTTTCTCTGGAAAGTCCAGGAACGTCTCTGGAAACAAGCTTTCTTAAAAATTTTTGTTCCACTAGAGAGCACTAATGACCAAACTCTTACTGCTGAGTTTTAGCAGAGACAATTTTACTTTTACTACTTATACATTTCTTTAATATAGTCTATCTCAAAAGGTTTGTCTGAAGAGACCAACGTTCTGATATCCACGGGGATGAGCATAGCATCTACAACCAAGAAGGGCTTCTGGGATTTGTCATAATGCCATCTGAACAACAGCAACAGACTACAGAAGTAGACTGCCAAATCATTGATAAGATTATCTTAAATTTCAGTACATTTCCAAAGGACTTTCAAACTGATGTCAGCCCTGGGGAAAGGTGAGGAGGACTGGTGAGTATGATGTTGTAGGGTGGAGCATCATTTCACTACTCCAGTGTGACTCAGTGTCAGTCAGAATTATGTTGTGCTTTCTCCCTTATCAAATAGCAAGAACACGTTCCCTGAGGCTCACAGTCGACCCTAAAGGCTCAGCTAGTTGTGAGGTGCTGACAAAATCCAGAAAGCAATACCAGATTGTTAAATCACTATGATCATGGAACCACGAAACCACTAAGTGAGAACCTTGCTGGATAGCACTGAATATATAACATTTCTACAACAAATGAAAAACAAATCTGCAACTGAAAGTTTTCCGACTAAAAGCAAAGAATTCCGAGGACTTTGTCTTGCCATGGGAGGCATGTTCTTCTGAGGAGTGTTGTCTATGAATCAATCTGACTGCCAGCTTCATGAGTCAAAACCACAACCAGCGAGGAACTGAAACTCCCTGCAGATCAAATGTTTGAGGTTTGGTTGTACCATATACTGACTCACCATCTCCTCGGCTGTGCCTCTCCCTCCTCCGTATCTCACACATATGTAATAGTTGGCTCCACACTTCCTCCTCAAATCTGTTCTCTCTCTCATGTTTTCATTGAGACACATCAATCCACTGAACACACCGAGTACATTCAGCTAGAAACACGCGTACATCATTGCCTTCTTGGCCAATCAGTCATGTCTAGTGATTACACGTCATTTACCTCAGTCCTTCCCTGTGGTTTCTGGGCTATGACATCTTATTTCAACCCTGAATTCTTTTTTTGGACCAGAAGAACCAGTTGTCTCTCCAATCTTTGTGCTTCTAATTCACCTTGCATTTTTTTTTTTTTTTTCGAAACAGGTTTTTTTCTGAAGCTTTGGAACCTTTCCTGGAACTAGCTCTTGTACACCAGGCTGGCCTCAAACTCACAGAGATCCGCCTGCCTCTGCCTCCCGAGTGCTGGGTAGTTCACCTTTGCTATTAACATAAGTATTGTCTGTCCTGAGACTGGAACACAAAGTTGGGAAACAGAAAGTCATGAATTTAAATTTTCACTCTATTATCAACAAGATACAAGTATCTGACTATGTCACTATGCCTTTTTTAAAAAAAAATATTGATTTTTATTGAGCTCTACATTTTTCTCTGCTCCCCTCCCTGCCACTCCCCTCACCTACAACCCTCTCCCAAGGTCCCCAATGCTCCCAATTTATTCAGGAAATCTTGTCTTTATCTACTTCCCATGTAGATTAGATCTATGTATGTCTCTCCTTGGTTCTCCTCGGTGTTGTCTAGGTTCTCTGAGATTGTGATTTGTAGGCTGGTTTTCTTTGTTTTATGTTTAAAACCCACTTATGAGTGAGTACATATGATAATTGTCTTTCTGGGTCTGGGTTTTCCCACTCAAAATGATGTTTTATAGCTCCATCCAGCCTGCAAATTTCAAGATGTCATTATTTTTTTTTTCTGCTGTGTAGTACCCCATTTTGTAAATGTACCTCATTTTCCTTATCTATTCTTCAGTTGAGGGGCATTTAGGTTGTTTCCAGGTTCTGGCTATGACAAACAATGCTGCTATGAACAAAGTTGAGCACATGTCCTTATGGCATGATTGAGCATCCTTTGGATATATACCCAAAAAGTGGTATTACTGGATCTTGAGAAGGGTGTTTCCTAGTTTTCTGAGAAATTGCCACACTGACACCTAAAGGGGTTTTACCAGAGGTCTGATCTCCAAAATATACAAAGAACTCAAAAAATTGGTCATCAAAAGAACAAATGATCTGATAAAAATGGAGTACAGACCTAAACAGAGAACTCTCAACAGAGGAATCTAAAATGGCTGAATGACACTTAAGGAAATGTTCAACATCCTCAGTCATCAGAGAAATGCAAATCAAAACAACTCTGAGATTCCATCTTACACCTGTAAGAATGGCCAAGATCAAAAATACTGATGACAACTTATGCTGGAGAGGTTGTGGGGTAAAGGGAACACTCCTGCATTGTTGGTGGGAGTCACTATGCCTTTTAAAGACCAAGTTTACCTATAAAATAGAGAGGTAACAGTGTCTGTGTCATTAAGAAAACTGACCTTATGCTTCTAACACACAGGATCCACTGTGAAACAGGTATCATAGATGTTAGTAATTGTCTTTGAGATTTAGTTGTAGAAGGGAATGTTTTCCTATAAGAATCTACTTCAAGCAGGCCAACACTGTCTTTCTAGAGATAGAAAGAAAGCAATGGCCTATGTTAGAGGGTCGGTCATATGGATCCTTTACCTGATGCTTTCTGGACACCTCTTTACGCCAGCGGTTCTCAACCAATGGGTCATTATATATGTGTGTGTGTGTGTGTGTGTGTGTGTGTATTTTCTCTTTTCAAGGGATGCTGAATTTGTTCACGGCAATGGCAGTGTGACAGAGGTGTCAATATGTCAGTTCTAAACTTTGCCGTAGCATGATGATTCTTCCACCGTCCCCACTGGAAGCTTCTCCATTGGAAGTTCTCAATGGAAAGCTAATATTCATCAAACCCAATCTTTTAGAGCACATGCGCTCCCATAACCTTGTTGATGGGTAGAAGTCTAAAGCAGAAGAGTTCCAGCCAGCCTGCCACCAGGTGGATGAGATAACAGTTATTATTTTGAGCTGTTGTTTCCAGGATTATTTTTATTTTTTATTTATTTAATTTTTTTTTTTTTTTTTGGATTTTTCGAGACAGAGTTTCTCCGTAGCTTTTTGGTTCCTGTCCTGGAAGTAGCTCTTGTAGCCCAGGCTGGCCTCGAACTCACAGAGATCCGCCTGCCTCTGCCTCCCGAGTGCTGCGATTAAAGGCGTGCGCCACCACCGCCCGGCTTCCAGGATTATTTTTTACATAGTATCTTTGTAGTCATGGCCAACTGGAATATCACCAAAGTAAGTTCATTTGGATTTTTCATGCTTGATTTTCCCTGAAATAGAAAACTAATATTGATTGACAGGCATATATATAAATTCACAGATCTGGGATTTTGATGAAATTCAAAACTCCACAAGTTTGCAAGTCTAGGAGGGCAATTAGACAAGAATGTTCCCCCTCACCCAGGAATCTAGAGCCAAACTCTGGGTTGATGAGGAGGAGGCAACATAGGAAATAATCCTGAATACTAAATGACCAGGGTGTCTCTGAGCCAGCAGGTGGAAGTGTCAAAGGTCTACAAAGAAAAGACAAAAAGTGATTATTAGAACAGTAGACTCTATGTATCCAATAGAATGGACAGTAGCATATTCTGTGTGCTGTGGTTTCAACAACTAGATTGCAACAAAACAAAGAATAAGCATCAGAGAAGAATGGAAACAGTGAGACCATTCTTCCAAGATGTCTGAGGCAATAAACATTAGTATGACAGATTCCTGTTTGCTTTTAGAGTGTGGGAATCTGCAGATGGCTCTGTTATCAGCACATGGGAATAATGCGGGAGGATCTGAGTATACATGTGATTCAAAGAACTGGGGCAGCGTGTTTCTGATTTGTGAAATAACTGCATTATGATCTTTGTAATTTGCAAGACAGAGAATAAAGTAACAAGTGCAGGTAAATTTGTAAGTTTGGTGCTGGGCTGCTAGGAAAAATTTGACTTCTTTTATTTCTCCACTGGAGTGTAGGGAAACCTAATCAAGAGAAGGATGGGTACAGATGGAAAGGTGGCTGTAGATGTGGACAAATTTAAGTTACAAAGTCAAAATATTTCAACATATGAGAAAGAAAATAGCCTCCCAGCACTATTAGTGTACCTCTTTATAAATTTGTTAGCGATTGGAGATATGACCATTGGCTCTGGTGAATCACAGATGATTATCTGCTTATTTTAACAATGTGAGTCATAGTTTTCTTTTGAATTTTGTGAGTTTTTAATATTAGCTTAATACTTGCTTAGTTTATTTCTAGAACTCTTTCTCTGTCTTGGAGATAACCTCATCCTTTCGTTCATAATTTCTGACATAGAGAATATTTCTGTTCTTTTAAGGTCATGAAATCTATTTTCCTCCTTCCTTCGTGTAATTTTACACTTCCATTGTACTTACAGAGAAATTCAGGAAAATACAGGGTTTGAATTCTGAAATTCATTTTCACTTAACAAATTTCATTGAGACCTTGAGAGGTTAGAAGACTCAGTAAGCTAGTAATATACCTACACAGAGAAGCAGGCCTGACAAACTTCCAGGAAATTTGTGATATCATAGGTCCCGATCCTTCCCTTTCCAATAATAACTAACATTCCATTTCTATGGAATTGTGGATTTCATTTTGCATAGGTAAGAAGCAAACAGAGACTAGTCAGCTCTATATATTATCTAGAGAATCAAACTTTTGGGAACAATATCCAGGGCTACCAGGAAACAAACGTTCTATGGAATCAGCCCCTTGTGACTTTTCCTGTCTCTATGATTGTGCATTTTTTTTGAAGTTGCAACCCAAATTGGGCTAAAGTATTAATTAGATATTTAGTTAGATATGAGAAAGAAATCAACATCGCTAAAAGTTGATTTAACAGAGTAATATAATCTGCTATGAATCTTATTTTAATATTTAATAAGTAAAATTTTTGAAGTCTATATTTTTGCATTGAGTCTCTCTTGCATGATAGAAATTTTCTTTATCTATGAGTGCAAAAAGAAAAAAAAGGAAAGTAATTTCAAGCAAAATTATAAAATATAGATATTAATACATAAAAGCCAGACGTGGTAGTAGACAACTTTATATCTATCATGCGACTGTGGAAGAAGGATGGTGAGTTTGAGGCCAGCATGGTCTACATAATCAATTCAAGGCCCATATGAATAGTGACAAGATTTGGAATTTAAAAAAAAAATAAAGAATGAAAAAGGGGGTTGGCATATACAATACATTTAATATAGTCATAGAACCAAAATAAAGCACTTTCTACTGCTATGAATTTTAAAATAACACAAGAAATATCCAGATATTAAGTACATATTCTAAGTAACTAGTCACTTGGAAACAAAAAAATAACATGAGAAATATTCAGATATTAAATATATACTCTAGTAACTAGTCACTTGGAAACAGAATGTTTAGATAGCTGTAAAATCTGAATCCTTAAAGGAAACTTGATTTACTCAAAGATGCTCAGCACAGAAGAATGGGTTGCATGGACACCTGTGAACCAGCCCTCCTGCCCCAGAAATTCATGAATGCTACTCAGAGCAAGTTCCATTGCTGCCAGTTACTCACCCCAGCAGGTGCAGTCTTCATATCATGATGTAAGTGTCTAAATCTCTCCCCACTCACAGAAGCCTAGGAATACTTTCCCAAACAGCTGAAAGCCTTTTCAGATGGATAAAGGAAGTTTCAGCCAGTGTGATCAGCATTTGCTATTCGTGATCTTCATCCTGCATTGATTTGTGCACCTCTGAGCCATCTGTGTCTGAACCTGAGGATGCCCAGTGATGTCGCAATAAATCCTTATTAACATGTTTATTAAAATTCTCTTCAGAGAATTTTTCTTTTGGTGAACATAGTCTGTTTTTCTGAGGTTAATAATTTGCATGGCAACTTGTGTATACACATCCATTTACATTTATCTTGAGAAATATATCTAAGTCTTCTGAGAAACCTTTGTCTATGGACATTGTGTTTCTTAACTTGGAAAGTTTGTGTGTGTGTATGCATGTGCAATGCACATATGTGTGTGTGTATGTGTGTGTGCATGTGTGCACATGAACATGTGCATGCTTCTGAGATCCTTCAGCTGGAAAGTAGCTGACTCAGCGAGGCATTATTTGTTTTCATGACTTGTATAATAAACAGCTATTTTGACCTTTCTCCTTGACACCAAATAGACAGTTTTGAAACGTACAGGTTTTATTTGCACAGCCAAAGGTGGAGGTAATAGTGCTGCAGTAACTGCTACATTTGCTAAAGGTAGCTCATTATCAGTAATATGTAAAATGGGAGGTCACAACTACCTGACAATCTGTCTCTATCCATGTGGCTGTATTTCTCAGTTGGAGCCTCGATGGCAATCTGTGTAAGCTGACTCTTCATTGGACTGAATTTCCAGGAATTCCGGTTTATATCTTTGATCACTGCCATCATTATACAAGGTGTATTTGTCCATCATTGTAATGATAAAAATGTCCCTACCTATTTTAAATGCCCCCCAAATGGGTTAACACCATCCTAGGTTGTGAACCATCAAATGAAAGTTAGTAAGCACATTATTGAATAATATGTTTAATATAAAATTGCCAAGTGAATTAGATCATATATTAGATCATCTAACAGCCCACCCCCAAATTCTATTACTAGACCACCTAATGTGTGGTGAATCTATTTCTCTGTGTGGTGAATCTATTTCTACAGAGCCCTGAAACACTGGACCACTGTTAACTCCCTCCCGGATTCACCTTCTGCTGCCTGGAAGATAGGGTGAAAGATTTTGAGTGAACTCTTTCAAAATTCCTTATCTCCTTTGTATTTTCTCTTAGAGGCTTTCTGATACTTCCATTCCATCCACTGTTTTCCAACTTATAATTTAATCTCCCAGAGGCAAGCGAGTCCAGGCTGAGTTGCATCTACCTTTACTTGAAGAGAAGATGAATGATGATAGGAGACAGATTGCTATAAACCTGAGTTAGCAGTGATGCTAGACCAGGTGGAAGAACTAATTCAAGAAGAAGGCTCCAAGGAAAAGGTGATAAAAACCAAAGGTTAAATGCCGTCAAATGGAATACATGTAAAACAGAGGAGGAAAAAAAAAACCATGAAGTGTTGGAATTATGCAACATCTGAATATCAATTAGAAGGCACATGAGGATCCACTGACGGCAATCAACAACAAAACAAAACCCTTCTTTACGTTTCAGCTACAGTGTTAAGGAAGACTTGTGAATTCCGACGGCTGAGGAACTTGATTTCTGGGCAAGGAAAAGAAGAGGAAAAATAGTACTAATTAATTCTGCATCAAAGCAAGAACCCTCATTTATATGTGAACTGACTCTTGGAGATTATGATTTTCTTGGGTGTGCATATTTGTTTCTATTTTTTTTTCTGTAGCTTAAGGTTTGATTTAAGTCAGAGGTTTTACCTATGCCTACTCTTTAATTTGGTGTAGGCCTATATTCTGGTGCTGGCCAACACAATGAAAATTTTGTAAGGAGGTAAATATCTTTAGTTAGGCATCATGAAGCCTCTCCGTCTGCCGCACCATAATCAGAAGGACTGGTTTGGTCCTATGCTGGTTCCTTCCCAGTCGAGCTGGAGTTGGTGAGCTCCCATCAGCTCAGTTAAACTGTTACTGTGGTACCTATCATGGTCTTAACCTTATTCTTATTCCTCCCACTCTTCAACTGGACTTTGGGAACTCAGTCCAGTGCTCCAATGAGTGTCTCTGCCTTTGTTTCCATTAGTTGCTGGATGAAGGTTCTATGGTGATATTTAAAAGGTATAATGAAAAAAAGATAGTTTGTTTTCTTTGAAAAAAATAGATGAAAAGAAAAAAATGAAAAGTAATTCCTAGTCAAATATTACTAAGCCCCATGGACATGAACTATTGCTAGCTTATACTAGCAAAACAAGTATATGTTAGCTTTTCATAGTTTACTGTGTTTTCAGTAAACTGTAAACCTAGGATCCACCTAGATTTTACAGAGAGATGACTAAGGAATTAAAATGAAAATAGAGTGTAGGTAATTGATCTTGAATCTACTATATCTTTCACGATTGCAATAATCTTTGCCTACTCTACCTTGGTTTCAGTGTCAGTATATCCACTACCATTATAAATGGTCAGTGCAGAAACTTTGCCTTTATCTTCTAGCTTTTAGCCTTGAGCCCAAACATCCATGAGAGGGCATTCCCCAAGGTTTATCAGATTTGCTTCAGTTGTGCAAACTAGTGGTCTTTGTGAAATCCATGGTGGGCCACTGCTGGAATTTGACTATCAAGTATATTCTACTCAAAACAGGATGGTTGTATTGACGTTCATGACTCTAGGTATCTGTGTCAACTTGGACCTGTGTTTAACGAACCTTTTGAAACACTTTTCTTTTTCTTTTCACTCCTGTGTATAATACATTTGCAAATGCCAAGGTCTGATTAGAATAGACTATAGGAATCATTGCTGTCTTTCTGTGGTGTTTCAGCTTTCTTTCTTAGGGAAGAGTCATACCTTCAGCCAGCAGTCCCACGGTCTAAAAACAGACTTAGGTAGATGTAGAATGTAGGTAAGGGATGGGAACATCTTTTGTTTTTTGTTTTTTGTTTTTGTTTTGTTTTGTTTTGTTTTGTTTTGTTTGAGTGACTGCCCTCAGTCTCCATCCTCCTTCATTTTGCTTCATGCACTGTAACTTAACTAGATTACATACACACACATCTTGCTCTTACATAATTTCCATTATACTCTCTACCTCTATAGATCTCCGTAGGCCTTCTCCTGCCTGCCATTCTAATGCTACTGCTCATTATAATAATTGTACCAACAGGAGTCTGACAGTTCAGCATTGCCACCTTGTCTCCATTAATTAGGGCCCCTATGAGTCCCACTGTTATCAAAGAATCTGGTTATTACCAGTGCAGCTAACAATGCCATTTTTCTTTTGATACATAAAATTTTCCCTCAGAGATCATAGTGGTCTGGTAGGTTTTCTGACTCAGTCGATGCCCATTTATGTGAGTCTTTGATGCTCACAACTGTAGTTTTAAACGGTTTTGATACTTTCACCTCAGAGTGGAGCCAATAAATTTGAGACGTGGGGTGTCCTTCTATAAACTGCAAATATGTGTTGCTTTTATTGGTTGATGAATAGAGCTACTTTGGCCTATGGCACAGCAGAATATAGCTAAGCAGGAAATTCAAGCAGAGATAAAGGTGAAAAAGGGCAGGGTCAAGAGAGTTGCTAGCAAGCTGCCAGAGCAACAAGATGTATTAGAAAACAAGTAACACCAGGAATCCATGTGGCAATACACAGATTTTTAGAAATGGGTCAATTTAAATGTAAGAGCTAGCTAATAATAAGCCTGAGGCATCAGCCACACAATTATAATTAATATAAAGCCTCTGAATGACTATTTAATAAGAGGCTATGGGACTGGGTGGGACACGGAAATACTTTCAGCTACAGATTTGTCCAGGCTTCGATGAGGCATCCTCATTTTAACCTTATCTTACCTTCCAGGTACTTAGCACAAATTTCAAGTCCTGTAACTGGGGAGAGCATTCCTCTGTGGATAAATACTTTTGATTCAACAATCTCACATTGGTATCCCATGTTTATTGTCCAGGATCTTTATGACATATATTGACTAGCTCTTCTTTAGGTTACAACCCCTTTGTTACTTTAGCAGATTATCTACATGAAGTACGTTGTGACTTCATCCTAGTTATTGGCTTAGTGTCGGGGAGAGTTGGGACCTGGACATGACTGCAGATGGAATAGAATGGGAATGGTTATGCATCCTAGGAAAAGCATGTTTAATCTTGCAAAGAAGAGACCACAATCAAAGAAAGCCTGGTCTACTAATTAAGAAGGAGTGTTTTCAGTGAGTCAGAAAAACCTGGAGATTTAAAGTTTGGGAGTGCCTCAATCCAGGTACCTATGTCACAGGTTTCATAATCTTACTCTTGCCCATTATTGAGCAGGAGAATCCTCCTAGCATTGGGAATTCTGTGTCCCCAGCACTCGGTTCCTAAAGAAAAACATAATCTTCAGCCTTTGCCTTTCACTGGCCACAGAAGACCCTCTTTATATTAGTGATTGATTTCCCCCACCATTTTCCAGTATAGCAGTGGCCCCTAGAAATAATCACCCTATTCAAAATTCCTTAAAATTACCATTGCCACAATTTCTCAAACTCCTGAGATGGTGAACCTGCCACTGAATTAATTTTAGCATCTACTTTCAGTTTTGTGCCTCCGAATTTTTTCTTAATACTTTCACTGCAACTGAATGTCAGATACTGACAGTGATCCTTCTGTGGCTGCTGAAGAGGTTTTTATTGCGATCTGACTGACAGGTGACCTAGCTCCATACATTTACCGTAGAGTCTGCCTCCTACGATGATTCGAGTTCAAAGGTCACAGGTCAAATTTGATGAGACTTTAATGGATTGGGTAGTTACTCCTCTCAACAACAACTGGCCAGTAAGAGAAGAGAATCCAAAGCTTTGACAAAAGAAACTAATCATGCTGTAGTTACAAGGGATGTCTCAGAGGATTTTATAAGGCATTCTACAGTTTGTGGACACTTCATAGTAGTTCCAACTTGAAAAATGGGGATGTCAGCCCTTCATCCTCTTCAATTGACCATGCACTGTATGTAGGAAGCACAGTAGAACGAGAAATAATACTGAAAACTGCCTCTTGGTGGAAGACAAGAGCTAGGCAGAACTCATCATAGTTCAGAGTCACCACCACCATTAGAGGCGTAAGAGTTTTCTTCATAGGGAGGTGAGAAAAATTAAGGTAGTGTAGCACATTTTACTAGAAAAGTTAGTAAACCCAACAGGGGGAAAACCAGTCAACTATATGTGGAAGATAAAGGTGCCTAGAATTGGGTGGAGCAAGGAGGGATCATCTCAGTGTTGAGAGGTTATCTAAGCAGAAGATAAACAACTCCCTTAGAAGAGGCAAAAGGAAGATTTGCAGACTAATTTGGCGGAAAGAGTAAGAGATTGTTTAAGTCAGGATTCTGTTTGAAAATTGAACGAAAAGGAGAAATGCATTACAGAGGATTGACTGACATGATTTCAGAGCCCGAGGAGTCCTGTAACATACCTGTTATAAGCTGTGCTCAAGCTGAAGGCTCACAAAACCTGGGGAGCCCAATTGTGAGTCACAGCCTGAATTCAAAGTGCCAAGAACGCAGTGATGTGTGAAAGCAAGTGCTAATAGATCTTCCAGACCACAGGGAGAGACGGATTTTCCCTCTTCCACACTTTTCCTCCTTCTGGACCTCCACATGCTGCATGATGTCCACCAATATTGATAGGAGTGATCATCTCAAACTCAAACACTGGGCTTTCCCCAGAACACTCCAGCACTGTTCTAAGATAATGTTTTGCCAGAAATATGGATATCCCTTTGTTCAGTTTAGTTGACAGAAAATCAATCATCATAGACATAACAAGGAATAGAGAATGACATCAAGATTTCTGATATAAAAAGTTGAAATTTCTATTAACTACACATTCAGTTTGGGGAGTATTTCAGAAGAAAGATGCCTGATAAGAAGTTATATATAGAAGTCCAGAGTGGAGATTTGCCTTCTCAACTCTGTAGCATATAGATGAATTTCAGTGTCACTGGATTGGCTCAAATGAAGAAGGGAGTGAATAGAGACAGGAAAGAAAAAGATTATCTGAAGTCCAACCCTGAACCAGTTCATCAGTGGGAGATTAGCCACAAGAGTGTTTTTCTAAAAAGCTATGGGTAAAATGTCAGGTGCAACTTATGGGCAATAGAAGAGGCAGACTGAAGTCAAGTTTAAATCTAGCAAAGGGCAAGCACTGGAAATCTTTATCCACGGCTAACTGAAACTGGCTCAATGCACAGAGTTGAAAAGAAAACATGACTTTTCATGTGTGCTTTGGAGAAATTTCACTGCAAAAGAAGTGACTGGAGCTGCAGTTGGAGGAAAGAAATGGGGTGAGCTAGGAAAGCAAAGCAAACGGGTTTTATGTCACAATGGTAATGATTGAGTTGATGGGAATAACCTGTGATGGAAAGGGGGCCTTTCTATGGTGAATTTCTTGAGCAAAGTTCATAATGAAAATGTGGTGTGTTTAAACATTAATAGGAACATCCAGTGTTTCTTCTCATAAGAGGAAGGAAAAAATGTTGAGCAATGATCATTAATTAATCACTATTAATGTGATAGGTGGCGCTTATGGAAGTTTTCTTCTTGTGGCTTTTATGAATTAATTCAGTAAAGTAGAAACTGGTACAAAGAGTAGGGAGGGAGTGCCATAGGTTTGAAGACAAAAAAATACAAAACAGAGAATAGAGAAAAGTGTTGTAAATGCTGTTACCATTGAAATCCTACATGATCAACTGTAGCAAAATTAAAATTAGACATAGACTCATAGAATATATTTCCTAGTCATAGACACAGGAGTAAAGGAGGCCATTAAGCTCGGTCTTTTCAAGGTAAAGGGTTTTCTCTAACTGTGTTAGCCACGAGAAAGTCAAGACAATGAGGTCTATGAAAATAGGGTATTCAAATTGATTGATTGATTATGGAAATTTGAAAATTGTTGCAAATTATTTCTTATAATGAAGATGCAGGGAAGCAAGGGTATGGAGAAAGTGTGAGAATGGTAAGAGGTGTGAAATGAATTGTAAATTCTGAGGTGGAGTTTAGGGAATATCTGCGAATCAAAAATTAAGGGAATTGATGTGGAATTTCCCTCTGTATGCTGTGATTACCATTAATGAATAAAGAATCTGCTTTGTACCTATAGCAGGGCAGAACTTAACTAGGTTGGGAAAACTAAACTGAATGCTGGGAGAAAGAAGGGCAGAGTCAGAGAGAAGCCATGGAGTAGCTGCAGGAGACAGATGCTGGGAACTTTGGCCAGTAAACTACTGCCACATGGTGATACACAGATTAATGAAAATGGGTTAAATTAAGATGTAAGAGTTAGCCAATAGGAAGCTAGAGCTAATGCACCAAGCACTGATTTAATTAATATGGTTTCTGTGCAATTATTTTGGTGCTAAGCAGCTGAGACAAACAAGCGGCCAACTCCTACAGGGAATGACCTAGAAACATAGATGGTCGATCTAGAGTGTGACCATAAAATTTTGAAAGAATAATAAAAAAAAATCATTGTATTGGAACATTATACACCAAGGGCTTTCAAACCATCAGAATCTAAGATGGAATTGTGGCAGAGTAAGCCATGAGCTGAAGGAGCATGTCACAATGACTTAAGAGGAGCCCAGAGTTCTTTAGATGGCTTAAACGAAGTGGAGGTCATGGTATGGCATGATGTTCATAATACTAAAGCAAGGGAGTGAAAACGCACACAGGGAATAGGATACTTTGGAGTGTTGATGAGGACAAAGGCACAGATTTCCAGTTGACTCCTCAAGAGGAGTATGCAACCTTCATAAATGAAATGTATTGCAGCCAGTACAAGAAGATAAATGGACTTCCACTGATCCTGAGGATCTTGGTGATAATGGATAGACAATCTCAGGAGCTAAGGGCACATGGATGATTAATGGTAGGCATATAGAGCCATATAAAAACTACAGTGTGGAAAATAAACAAGGTTCTGGGAATTGAGAGTTTCTGGTTGTCACAAAAACAGCGAAAAGACGCAGAAACGTCACTGATCACCAGTCAATAGTATAGGAGCAGAGTGTGGCAATGAATGTACAAGGGTTAGAATTTTCAGCCTGGTCTTCACATCTTGACTTCTGGGGACCAGAAGAGAGATATTGTTGACTATGTAGCTATGCATGGAACCACAATGCCTTTGAAACCCTTTCTATGGGGGCAAAAGTCTACATTATTGGTACAACTATTGGCTTCTAATAATTATTGGCAAGTTGAAATGGGCAGCAAGACCCTCTACATTATAATTTTCTCATAAAATAGATGGTAATTTTCTATAAAATAAATTATGAAACAATGATAGTTTGGGTATTTAATGAGAAAAAATGGATTATGGAGTCATAGGTCAGCATAGGAAGACTAACAGGAACTTAACAAAGTTGACCTGCTGATACAACACAAGGTCTGAACCTCGGCTTCTTTGAGGACCATGAAGCATCACTGTCTGTGGGACCACTTATCCATGCAGGGATACCTTTCTTTGGGGGGTGTTCTGTCATTTCAATAACTTTTCTGAATCACTTTCCTTGTGCCAGGAAGCTTCTGTGTACCTTAGATCAACTCTAAGCACTCACTGCATTGCCTGTAGAGTCTCCTTCCTGTTTCTGCAGAATCTAAAATGTCCTTCAGGGACAGAATGCCCCTTCCGTCCCTGCCACCTTCTCCAAATTAAGTCAGCCGGGTCCTTTCAGAGCAAACCAAGCAATCAAAAAGTGCAGGTGACTGCAGAGATCCTGAACACTTTAAACTCCCCATTTGTCATGTGACTTTAAAACTTATATCCAATGTAATTCTGTTCTGGTGCCTCAATCACCATCACTGTTTTGATTTTTGAAAGTCCTTATCACTGTAGTTATATTCAACAGCATGGCCTTTGTGTGCTTGTGTTTGCTCAGCTTTCAATGACAGTTTCCTTTTTACCATACTCCTTTTCCCTTCCTCTCTCGTCAGTCCTTCTACTTGAAGAAGACTTTGTGAAGTCATCCTTGGAAAGCTACAATATGAAAGTTTCCTGAGTGTTCTCTTGTTATATTTGACTTACTGTCGTGTGAATACTTCCAACACTTTCCCTTTATAAAGAAAGAGAGGTAATTGTTGCTAGATGTCTGTGCGTTTGTGTGAGTGTGTTTTAATGTTGTCTGAGTGCTGTTTATTAAGCTAAGAGCAGTTTCTCAGCACTTGACAGTATAGCATGTATATAGTAAATGTTCACGAAATATTTATTTGATGAAAATGCGCTAAAGAACAATCTTGCCTGGAAAGGAAAAGCAAGTGGCTATTTGCCGCCTGAAGAGACAACAGTAAATTAAAATTTCCATTGGAATAAGACTTTTAATTCATTGCATTTTTTTCAGAACATGGTAAAATTTTATTGAATGAAAAAGATTAAAGTTGAATAATTACACTAATTATATGTAACACTTAATCTCGAGTCCTTCAGGTGCTATATGTGTGTGTGTGGAGATACCTTACTATTCCAATTCAAATGCACTTCTGGTAAAACTACAACAGCAAAAACAAGCGACTATTTTCTCAGTGTAAACCTTTAAAAAAATCTGAATAGACAAATGTTTTCTGAAGTACAATATTATCCAAAAGCCATTTTTCTTTTCTCTTACCAAGCTGCTTAATTTTAAAAATGCTCATGTTACTGAAATCTATTCAATTTTTAAAAATCAATCACTCTCATGCTGACTATTTTAAGTGAGCATGACACTTTGCAGGATCCCATAAATAAATAAAACGTGCACAGCTTTGTTTATGTCGGGAACCTTCTGTTAAGCGCTGCTTCTATTTATTTACTTTTAAATTATGCCAGATTTTTTGCAAATTTGAGTCAGTTTGGGGATCAACTTGAAAATTTAAAGACTGGCTATTTACTTTGCTTATGATACTTTGCAATTACATTAGCAGAGTAGATTTGAGGGCTGGTAGAAGGGATTATGGGAAAATGTTCAAAATGGACCAAAGTGTGAAACTAGATATGTTATGCTGCTAATTTTTTTTTGTTAAAAGCCATCGCTTTAATGTTAACTTCTTCCCCAGTGCTCCACAGCCCCCCAGAAGCTAGGCAAGCCCGAAGCCAGCTGGAACTTGTATTTCACATCACCGAGCTTTAGAGTCTCAGTGCAAAAGGTGATAGCAGACCCCACGGTGTTCTGAGTTCTCAGGCTGACTTAAAACCTCCAAAAGAAGGTCGGGGAGCACAGTAGGGCTGCAGCTGCATCTCCAGCTGCTCATCTCATGCTTAGATCTCTGGCTCAAGCGATATCTTCCTCACCAGGGGCAAGGGCTTGGACATTCATTGTTTTTCAACAGTCATAAATAAGCCTGTGGGGCTGGTGGCATCAAAGATGGCCTGGGAGCTGTGCACTGCTACCGCTGTGGGGCCAGGCCTTATGCTGCTAAAATTTTATGATTTCTCTTTACCTAATTTTCTTTAACTTTTTCTTTCTTTATACATCCAGAGAATTTTAGCTCCTATCCCTTATACTCAGCTAGTCAGTCCATGATTTGTATAGTCCAGTACAAAAGGCACAGCTAGGACTCCATAAACATGATTAGAGAAGTCAAAACGCCCCAGAAAGCCATGCTATTCAAAATAAAGCCCACTGAATAGGTATTCATAAGTGATATTATGATTCACTAATTTGCTCACAATAAAAAAAACTAACTCCTATTACTTCAAACTAACTGCCTCTTATACATAATTTGGCATGATTCACGAAGCTTACTTAAATCTGAGTAGCCTTTCTAAGGTAGTAAAAGTCAAGTGATAATCAGGGCAGGAAACAATGGTATTTCTAGCCAACAGCAATGAATCTCTTAGAATCTCCTTGGACCTTCACAGTAACATGGTTTCTATCCTTAACACTGTCATGTTCCTCAGGGGAATCCCATCTTTAGTCCCATAAATGACATGTTTAGAAGTCTCCTTGTCTTTGACAGCGGTTGGTTTAATATGTGTACTTATGATCTAATTTTACCTCGGAGGAGTTAAACAGTAACGCTGCTAGGCAATCTTTTCATGTTAAATATTTAGACACATAACAAATCCTTTCTCTTTCTTTGCATTTTCTTTATGTCTGGGTATGAGGCCTGAATCTGATGCAGTGGTAACTTTGAGGAAAATATTCTGAAGGAGGTGCCAAGGTGAAGGCATGACTCCGTTAGACACAAGAGGAATCATGTCACCCATAACATTGATAAGCCACGGCTATTCCTTGCCCGGAGCCAGCTCGACTCTGAACTCAGAATTTCAACCAGTCAGTGTAAGTGTCTCTTCATGGGTTCAGTTTCATTCTGATAGCCTTTTGTCTGTGGCTGAAGAATAAATTTACCCAAAGCGTTCACATCTGGGCTTCTCCAAGAAGAGTACTGGGCAGCAAAGCATATAGATACAGTTCTTATTGGCACTATTCAAATTTTGGACTCTTGAAACTTGGTTAAAAAAAAAAAAAGGTGGGTAAGTCAATCCATGCTTCCCCTGGAAATCAGAATTGCTTGCTCTTCGTTAACATAGTGTGTGTGGCCCAGAGTTTGCAGGTATAAACATTTTGAAATATAGAAACATTCCAAAGGGAAAGAGCTATTTTGTCATCACATAACTCAACTGAGGCACGTTACAAACAGGAAAAAAAATAACTGTGCTTCAAGCAAAGATACAAAATTTTAGCAGTGGACAGACTGGGCTGGGACCAATCCAATGGGTTCTCTTTCAAAGAATGGTTATTTTTCAATGAAAAATTGTGTTTATATGACTATTCAATCTGTGTTCCAGTTTTAGTTACTATTTTTCACATTCCAAATTACAGATAGCCCCTATCCTTGCAGCAATAAATGAATACAACTGAGAATTTTATGCTGTTTACATTCGATTTAAAGTTGGGATACACGATGGAACATATTTATACTGTTTTTAATACTAGTAAGTGTGGGCATGACTACTTTCACACTACCAACTAACTTGGGTTACTAGCCAGGCCATTTCTGGTCTCCATTAGTGCCCTTATGGAAAGTAGACCCACAAGAACATGGCATCGCTAGTAGAACAAGGGACTGGATGTCAGCCTCCACTGCTCCATCTGGCCAGCACTGCTGTGCAGGGACCAGGCCGTGCAAAGGTACACAGACCTTAAGTTGCAAATTCTAGGGCTTCGATGGACAGGTGTTAAAATAGTAAAGAGTACCAAAAACGCTGGTAAACTTGAGGCTCCATTATTAGAAGTGGCCCCAGGCACCATTTCCAGAAGGCAGCAAACAGATATCCCAGTCTTTTACTCCTTGGTTCCAAACAAAAGATGTTTTGAGAACAAAATTCAAATTGTTGGCGGGCAACGTATGATTCTGACTGAAGAGAGGACTGTGATGTCTCCTCGACAGAGAACTCTTGTTGCCTAGCCTCCTGATTCAGGGATATTTTCTTTCTTTCTTTCTTTCTTTCTTTCTTTCTTTCTTTCTTTCTTTCTTCCTTCCTTCCTTCCTTCCTTCCTTCCTTCCTTCCTTCCTTCCTTCCTTCCTTCTTTCTTTCTTTCTTTCTTTCTTTCTTTCTTTCTTTCTTAAGATTTCTGTCTCTGAGCCGGGCAATGGTGGCGCACGCCTTTAATCCCAGCACTTGGGAGGCAGAGGCAGGCGGATCTCTGTGAGTTCGAGACCAGCCTGGTCTACAGAGCTAAAAGCCACAGAAAAACCCTGTCTTGAAAAACCAAAAAAAAAAAAAAAAAAAGATTTCTGTCTCTTCCCCACCGCTGCCTCCCCTTTCCCCCCCCCCCCCNTCAAGTCCCCCTCCCTCGTCAGCCCAAAGAGCAATCAGGGTTCCCTGCCCTGTGGGAAGTCCAAGGACCACCCACCTCCATTGAGGTCTAGTAAGGTGAGCATCCAAACTGCCTAGGCTCTCAGGGATATTTTCATCCAAGGAACATTCCAAGAGGAAAAGACCACAATGTGGAAGTGGACGTTTTAAAAGGGGGCAAGTGCAATATCACGCTGAAGACACAAAGAAAAGGAGTGTAAAACTGAGAACTCTGAAAGGTGGGGGGCTGTATTTTCAGGTGGTTTGCTTCTATAGTACTGTTCTACTAAATAGCGTTACCACTTTGCTAACATTAATTAAGCCTCACAAACCCTGTGAGATAGGTAATTACTATAATTAAAGTGATATTTCAGACTGGTAAAATGAGACTTAAAATACCCAAAGTCAAAGGAAAACCGCAAGGCCCAGTTTAGCAGCTCAGTTATACATTCTTTCATCAGATGACTATACCCTATAAACCACCCTGTTTGTTTTATGTCTTTTCCTCTCGGTATGCTTCGATTAAGATACAATGACAGGAGAAGCAAATTTGATTATTGAGACATTAGACTGCAAGTTGATTAAGGAAGCTTGAAGATGATATGAAACAATATATAAAAGAATGATCCATATTCCATATATATTATATATACCATGTCAAATCTATTTCAATTAATCCCATTTTTTTAAAATCGCTGAGTGCAACAAAGAATCAAGAAATCAAAACATGTAAACCTTTCTCCGCACTACACCACAGCATAGAAAGGCTGTCATTACTTTGGAAAGAGAACACAGCAGACAGACAGAAGGAAGTCTTCTGGTTGCTATAACTACAGAATAGCAAAGGTCATCGCTGGGGTGGAGTGGGGATCCTGCTTGGATTGAATTTTAACAATTCAGTGATAGTATCTAGAATTCTTCCTCTCAATGGAGGGGAATAGAAATGTGATGTTTATTTTTTTTAAGGATAATTGGAAATAAACAATGGAAACATCCAGTTTTAGAAAAAAAAAGTGTTAAGACGAAAATATTTACAAACTTGGACTTTTGCAAATGAGACGATTTAGGTTATAATAGAAGCCTAAAACTTAGAATCTAGGAGAAAAAAAAATATATTCTACTGCAAACATTTTTATTAAAATAATTTTTCATTGGATTTAAAAATAGGGGAATCAAGATAGGGATGAAAAAGCCAAGTCATAAGCCGGGCTGTGGTGGCGCACGCCTTTAATCCCAGCACTCGGGAGGCAGAGGCAGGCGGATCTCTGTGAGTTCGAGACCAGCCTGGTCTACAAGAGCTAGTTCCAGGACAGGCTCCAAAACCACAGAGAAACCCTGTCTCGAAAAACAAAAAAAAAAAAAAAAAAAAGCCAGTCATAGTGGTACAGGCCATTCATCCCAGCACTGTGGAGGCAAAGGCAGGGAGATCTCTGAATGCAAGGCCAGCCTGGGCTACAGAGCGAGTTCCAGATACAGAGACATTTAATGTCTGCACAGAAGTTACATAAAGCTCACCCCTTTCCCCCTTTCTCCTCAGTCACATAGAGTGCTAGGAGACACAGACTCAGTCTCATTTGACTAAGAACCACTGGGGCATCTCAGAGGGGCTGTTTTTTTTTTTTTTTTTTTTTTTTTTTTTTTTTTTTTTTTTTTTTTTTCAGTGTTCTGCACACCCTGACAGATAACAGCAAGACAGGATCTGAGGGCACAAACTGATTCTGCTCCTGGGACTCAGGCTGCTGTCACACTGTGTGCCTGTTGACAGAAGAGGGCCAGGTGACAGATAAAGTCAGTTTATCATTGCAAATCTCCCCACTGTATTTCCATACCCGATGCTGCTTTTTATTGTTGACCATTTGAAGAGAGCCCCCTTCAGAGATCACACAGCATCAAGTCTGAGGCCCATTTTCTAGGAAAAGGTTCAGGCCAGGGGGTGTCTTGATCTCTTCAGGCAAAAGAAAAGAGTGACCTCAATGGACTGCTAATTTCAAGGTCGTTTTCAGATCTGTCATTTTAGAAGTTGCTCACCATCCTTGAGAGTTTTCACAACCAACTGTTTTTTTTTTTCCTTTAAAACTAAATACATTGAAATAAACCTGAAAAGTTTTCCTATAACTCAGGGAGGAAAGCATCCCAAATATTCATGGCAAAGCACAAGGAAGAGCTCTTTTAATCCTCATCAAGCTAAGTGAGCCTGTGGTAAGATCAACCTTCTGGAGATGTCCCCTATTTAGGTTATTGTAGAAAGTATGAAGATTTTTGTGCTTGGGGGTAATTTCTCCTGTGTTGCTATAAGCGTCTTATAATTTTGTAGAAACAGGTAATTATATGACAGGAAGAAACGCCATAATAACTAAGTATTGAGCAAGACCAAACTTGGTCCCGTGAAGAACAATTCAACAAATGTAAGAGCAGGATAGCTCTTGCCATGCGTTTCTCTGGTGTACAAACTGTATATAAGACCACGTAAGTGTGCTTAGCTCGCTAATGGCAAGGTGTCCTCTGCGACCTGTGGAAAGCGGGTCGGAATAAGCAGCATTCTCAGAGGGAGTAATGGAAGCTGACATCACCTTTTAGGTATCTCCTAAAAGTATCTCCTAAAAATGTATCTCCATGCCATTTTAATTCTGATTTATGACACTTCCATTAATTATTACTGCTTTCTTTGTTGTTTAGTAAATTTTCATTTGGGCAACCTAACTCTGTTTTAGCTGTCCTTAGGTATTTAAGGAATCATAATTTGTTCCTAGCTGTCAAACTTTCCATAAAGCCACAGAGAAACTGTCCCTTACGGTGGTAACCTCAAAGGGCAGTAATTAGTAAAATAGCCCCCAGGAGGCAAAGGAATCTCAAGGTGAGATTCAGAGCTGTATAGTCCACAGCAACTTATTCTCCTCGTGATACTGTGGGTTGGGGGCTGCCAGCTGTCTATCAAGATGTTTTTCCCTTCCCAGTAATAAAGTTACATCCAGGAAGTAGCCATTCAGGGATCTTTGCAGTCACAATGTGGCAAGTTCCCAGTGTTTGGCAAGTACATGGTAGCTTGAGTAGTGTTCTATTCGACTTGAGGATGCTCTTCTGCCAGCTCAGCACAGGAGAAACTGGTGCCGGAGCCTCAGGACAGACAGAGATGGGGTTATGAGTCCATCAGAGCTGAGCAGGCTTCTAACCTGGAATGACCCTCAGAAGGACAAGCAATGGGTGTCTATGGTTTCCCACGGATATGGTTGTGGGTTTACTTGTTATTATTACAGTTGTAACCACCTTTTCATGGATTCTGCAATAATAACAGCGATATGGATCAAAGAAGCAGGCTAAAGATACAAACGACTTGCAGCTAGTTGGAAGTTGGGGCAGACATCGTGTAGCACAGTCTTAAGTTTTAGCATTTCAGGTAATTATACATCCTGATGGGAATCAACTGAAAATTAAAAGAGGCAAGTAGTTTTCAAAATTCTGGCTTTTTTTTTTCTTGGAAGCAACAATACAGGGCATAGACTATAATGTTAAAGATTGTGGACATACAAGACCTAAGATCATCTCAAAATAATGAGGTTAGAAATGAACAAAAATGTTTCCTTGATTGCATCTGCTGAAACCTCCAGTCAGTCAGCTCCCTGGTAGAAAGGAGATGGACGCCATATTGAGGGAGGAGTATTGCTTATAATTTACCCTGTGTGTTCAGTTGATGTCATACTAGCCAAGGTCCTGCAATCATAATTAAATCTAAGATTCTCATATCTAGAGAGGGTCTGCTGATCAATTAATTATCGATCATGAAGCTCAGGCAGATGTTATAATCAAAACACTTGGGAAAGAGACAGGATTTGGGAGAGATTCTAGCTTCGCGAGTTAATGTAATTTCTTGACTTTCTCTAGGGCTCCATTTTCTTATTTTTAAAATGAAAATATGGGTATAAAATAAGATACTGCAAATTGCTTTACATGGTGCCTGGAACAGATAGGTCACCAATCGTAGATATCAATAGTAGCTTGAAACATTAAACCGGTGCTTTAAGTATTTGAACCTTTGGAAGCTGGATGTGGTGGGACACACCTATATTATTAGTACTCATTAGGCAAAGGTACATTTAAGGCAACTCTGATGTACACAGCAAGGCCTTGTCTCAACAGAAAGAAGCAAACCCTATCTATATATCCATATATTTGAAGAGATGCTTAGGAATCTTTGTAGATGTAGTTACTCACTAAAGGTTGGCTGTAGTTTGTTGATAGATTGCATATGATGCTCGGCTCAAAAACAAAAGAAACAAAAACAAACATTGAATGGAAAGTTCCCTCTCTTGACTATGTTACGCATTTACACGAATGTGGTAATGTCTCATTAATTATCCAATTACTCTGTCTGAAGAGGACATAACTATTTATAAGCAAACTTGGCCTATGTCTAAAAACACGACAAACATGCACGGAGTCACAAACATATCTGCCTCTACTTCAGCCACTGCTGCCTCTTGAAAGCACCCCCCCCCCAGCGTGCACGCCAGCCTTCTAATTATCTTATCCGCTCTCCACAGCGTGCGCACCACCAAATCTTGACAAGGTCAAGGTAAATCTTTTGAAAACTCAAATACAAAGTGGTCTATGCTGTCCGCTAGCAATTTGTTCTCACAAAACAAGTAACCTCGTCCTTGTCTTCTTTCCCTGAAGCCACGCTACTATGTTATTCTACAATGTAGTTATTTTGTTTCAGTGTGTAACTTTTCTCTACCTTACAACAAGCTTATTCTGATTTTTTTTTCCTCTTTAAAAACTCATTTAGACCAGAGCTAGTTCCAGGACAGGCTCCAGAGCCACAGAGAAACCCTGTCTCGAAAAACCAAGAAAAAAAAAAAAAAACTCATTTAGAGTCAGATGCTGTGCTGCACACCTTTAATCCTGGCACTCTGGAGACTTGAGCCAGGATGACTGCCAATGAAGGACCTAGGCGAGCCTGGGCAATATATAGTAAATATATATAGTAAATTCCAGAAACACCTGGTCAGTGTGAGGCCCCTTCTCAATGTCCCATCCAAGTGGGTATCAGGGGAGGAGAAAGGAACATATTTAAAAGGACTCAAATTTTACATCCTTTTTTTAAAATGCCTGTTTTTCCAGTGTGTATGTAGTTCAATAGACAGAGAGCATGTGTCCAGGTTATCTCATTTTTCTTTGAGGCAATAGTGAAGACGTTAATTCACAACTGCATTTCTATGAGTTTCATTTATATGTGATGGGTGCTAAATATTTATTTATCTTTCAGTTTGAAGTATTTTCCCCAGGTGATGAGAAGTAAAATGTTCATTTCATTAATATTAGTTAAAATAGATCATTTCGATAGAAAATAAAGTTTGAAATTCAAATTAGGGAGGTGGTATAGACATTTGACTCCTTGGAACTGCCAGATGAAACAGTAGTGGGGGGAGGGGAAGCCTTATGGGGCAGGGAGCCCCGACCCAGACGCAATGGGAATGGAAGACGGAGAGGCAGAAGAGAGAAAGGCAGCCTCAGACTGAGATTGGTCAAGCTTCACATCGTTTCTTTCTTTTTAGCAATCTGGCAAAATAACATTGCAAGGATTCGAACCACCAGAACATCCGTCCTTTTCTCCCTTCCTAAAAAAAAAAAAAAAAAGTCTCTCCCGGCCACTCCAGGAAGAGCATTTAAAAGCACGCGACCGGGGATGCGAAACTGAGCTTCCCTGCACCAGGCAGGACCTCCCCTCTGTGTCTTGCGTGGCTCTTCCCAGCTCAGCCAGGGAACCCAGACAAGTTTATTTACACACCCCCCCGCCCAGCGTGCACAAACACACCCGCAGAGAGCGAGGGCGCGAGGGGCGGGAACGCCCTCTTTTCCATCCCTTCCAAACAATTATCTGCCAGAGGAAAAAAAAAAAAAAAAAAAAAANAAAAAAAAAAAAAAAAAAAAAAAAAAAAAAGCAAATCCTCCGCCGCGCCGGGTGCTGGCGGGCGGGCCGGGAAACGTGGCCGCGCCGGCGAGCTGGGGATTTGTGAAAAGGAGCGCTGGCCCGCGTGCGCCTCTTGTTCCCCGTGTAATTTGCAGCCAATCATCGGGAGGTGTCCGCGGCCTGCGTCCTGCTCACCTCGGCGCCGCGGCCCGCCCCCGCCCCCGGCTCCGCACCGCCTCCCTCGCCTTTCTCTGCGATCCCCTCCCCCAGCCACCGCACACACACGCACACACACAAACACAGCGAGGGGGGGGAGGGTGAGAAAGAGAGAGAGAGAGAGGGAGAGAGACTCCCCGGCTCCCTCCCTCCCTCGCACACAGCGACTGGAGACGGACCCGGAGCAACGCGCTGGGAAGAGCAGAGACCACCGACAACAGCCCCGCGCTCTCCCACACACGCTCACACTCGGCGCTTTCCTCTCCACCCCCACCTCCTCCTCCTTCCACCCCCTCCACTAACACCATCTCCTCCTCCTCTCTGCAACAAGAAAAAAAAGCCATTTACAGGTATTTTTTTTCATCCGCATATTTATTTACCCCACCCCCCCATTCCCAACAGTTTGTTTACAAGTATTAAAGTTGTAATTGGGAGCTGCCAAGACACATCTGGATTTGTGTTTCTTTGTGTTAGGGGGTGATGTGCAACTAATTAAAGGCAGACTGGCAGCGTCTGCAAATTCTAAGGCTCCCCAAATAAAAAGAGACTGGTAAGTGATTGTTCTTTCTCTTCCTCTGGCTTTTCCCCCCTCTCTCTTTCTCTCTTAAATGTTTGCTGTCCGGTGGGATTGTAAAAGTAGATTAATGCTGGACTTCAGCAATAAAAACCCGTGACTGTATTAATTAATTAATTAATTTGCACCCGCCCCTCCTCCTGAATGTTAAATATGACCTTTGATCTCCGTGTCTCTGGTAGACCAGACATACAGTATTAGCCATGTACAGTCACATTGTTCAGGGGCAAAGCAGGATCATGAAGTATGGATGTTTAATTTAGCTTTAGGATTAGAACTATAGTTATTGGTGTGTGTTTTATTTTGTTGCTAAATAAAAGCCAAACAATAGCTGTGGCTTAGATACCTTTTTCATGCTCCAGGGATGCATTGATTAAACAATAATGACCTGGATACTAGGCACAATCATTTTCTACAGTTTCTGGTGGCATTGAACCTAGAGGTGGGAAGGGGGAAGGGGGTGGCAATCAGAGAAGCAAGGAGAGCTTGTTTGGAAACACCATACTAAGACTCTGAAAGGGGATATTAAATTCTTTCTTCATTTGGAACAAGGTCAAAAGACTAAAATGTTAAATTTCCCCTCTGCTCAGTGTGAGGATGCCTATTGCATGGCTGGCATAACTAGTTTCTAGTGAGTGGCAGTTATTATGGTTTTGCATTTTCAATGTGATTCACAGAAACTGAAGTTGTATGCATATTCTTGCTGTGTCTTCCCCCAAACCCTTGCAAGTATCAAGAATATTTAGCCAGGAGGATTTGGAGGCACCTTTGTATTGTCATCAGACCTCTGAAGGAAGCAGTATTCCCTCTTGTGAAACCACAGAGGTGGTTCCTGAGTGATTAGGGACTTGCTGTGATTGAAGGAAGCCTGCTAGCTTCTAATCCAGCCTGGGGGAGGTTCCTTATCTTGATTTACTTTGCCTAATAGGGATTTGTTTACAGGAACCCATTTATTTTTAGGGTGCCTCATCAGTCGGTCTTGAAGTTTTCACACTTGGAGTTTGGACATAAATGGTTCATTAATCTAATTATAAGCGTAATTGCTATAATTGATATGCATTTGAAACTCTGAAAATTTCAGACAGACACTACTAGGCCTTCAGTTAAATTCCTGAACTCCACCTTCTAGCCCAATCTATAGGTTTCAGAAGATGCCATAGAAAGGTTCTCTGGCAAAAAGAAAAAAAGGGGGGGGGGAGGACAAAGAAACTGGTGGTTTGTTTTCTTTTTTCAGGTGAATATACATTTTACATCTCTGCTTTAATTCTTAAATGGCTGCGGGATATCTCTCCTCCTTAATTAGCAACCAAAATACATCTTCCCAAAGCTTAATGATGGCCTGTAAGCAGGGAGAGACGCAGATACCAGGTTTACATTGAACTTTCCTCATAGGAAAAAAACCATAGCAATAGGAGGAAAAAAAAATCATCTTACTGGTTCTTTGGGTAAACACCACCTAATGGGAATCTCCTTCCCTTTCACTCTATGCAAAAATCAGTGTTGGTGAAAGATTATTTTGCGTCCCTTGCCTTCCTCTTTTCTTGGGAAGAGACAGCAATCTCCGTTAGAAATGATGGGGGGTATTCTTACAGGAGCAGCAGACACTTAGTTCTGAGCCTGTGACATTGCTTGCATTTGAGACCTCTCTCTCTCTCTCTCTCTCTCTANATCCATCTTTCTCTTTCTCCTTTCTTTTAAACAAGTAATACACCACCCTCTTGCCCCTGCCAAGCCCCACCACCAAATGGCTTGTACAATTGAGACCTGTCCTTGGTCCATTGAATTAAGACCCTAACAGAGCCAGCTGTGCTGGGATTCAAACTAATGACCACAGACACAGAAGGACACTGTGGCAGCTGGTAGTTCTTCCCCCCCCCCCCACTGCCTCTTTAGTTCAGATTGTATGTGGGCAGCCTTGTAGCTCTCAGTTGTATTGTGTTTGCTTACAGTTTATGCTCGGATGTATTGTAGAGTTTCTCAGTACTTCATTTGCTAATTTCCTGTGCGTTTTCCTCATAGGGCCATTGCTGTTTTCTACTTTACAGCATTTGCATGCCCAGGCAGCACTTGTTCACACATTTCATAATGTTTAAATGCCCTCTGCTTATAGGTAGTATCGCCCGCCCTCCCACCCCTGATTTGCATGTCTTTAGCACTCCAATTGCCCTTTTCCCTCGGCGTTTGTCACCCCCGTCTTTCCTCTTTCCCTGGGTACTCTAGCTATTAATACATTTTTTCTCAGGAGGGTTACAAGAATAGGGGGTGGGGGAGGAGCTGTGTGGTGTGCTGTGGGGAGGGAGGGAACAGGGGTTGGGAGTGTTAGGGGGTGTGTGTGGGGGTCACGTCTTGGTGATTGTTATGCAAACGACCCGACTTGAGAACGTGGGAGCTTTCTGTGGTGTCTGCAGTGGGCTAGCGAGGGTGGCTGTTTATTTATATTTAATTTTTTCTCCTCGTGCAGCTCGTTGGAATGACTTTCTTTATTTTAGTTGTAACAGTTGGAGGATAATGCAAAGGAAGACGCTGCCTGGGAATTCACCGTCTGTGGACATGCGCCCCAGAGAGGACTAAAGCAGCCCTCACCTTGCTCTCCCCACCCGGATCCCCCTTTCCTGCCCGGCCCGGCCGGTACCCCGACTCCACCATCACCCGCTTCCCTCCCCCCCACCTCTCCCCCTTTCCCACCCAGGTGTCGGACCAGGCGGTCCCCACTTCCACCCTGCACCCCTTCTTCCCCCCCTGCACCATGAACACCAATGTCTGCGTGGAGCCCGGGCCAAGCCCGGAGGCCCCGGGCTTGCCCAAGGAAAGCCACCTGCCCGAGGGGGCCCTGAACAGCTTTGTGGATTACAACTCGGAGATGGAGCGTTACCGCTCCTTTGCCACCTCCTTCTACAAGACCAACGGGGGCGCCTTCCCGCAGGCTGCCAAGATCGCGCGCATCACCACCCCCATCTTCCCCAGCAGCGCCGCCGCCGCTGCGGCCGCCGCGCGCATTGGCATGTCCCCGTGGAACTGCGACAACGCGGCCACCGCCGCCGCCACCGCGATGCTCTGGGGCAGCGGAGGCGGCGGCGGGGGCGGCGGGGGCGGGGGTGGGGGCGGCGGGGCCGGCAGGAAATCCTCCTCGGCCGCCGCCTCCTCCTCCGCCTCCTCCTCGGCAATCCTCCCCACCGCCGGCGGTGGCGGCGGCGGCGGTGGTGGTGGTGGCGGCGGTGGCGGCGGCGGCAGGACCAGCATGCACCACCGGAACGACTCCCAGCGGCTGGGGAAGGCTGGCTGTCCGCCAGAGCCGTCGTTGCAAATGGCAAATACTAATTTCCTCTCCACCTTATCCCCCGAACACTGCAGACCTTTGGCGGGGGAATGCATGAACAAGCTCAAATGCGGCGCTGCTGAAGCAGAGATAATGAATCTCCCCGAGCGGGTGGGGACTTTTTCCGCTATCCCGGCTTTAGGGGGCATCTCATTACCTCCAGGGGTCATCGTCATGACAGCCCTTCACTCCCCCGCAGCAGCCTCAGCAGCCGTCACAGACAGTGCGTTTCAAATTGCCAATCTGGCAGACTGCCCGCAGAATCATTCCTCCTCCTCCTCGTCCTCCTCGGGGGGAGCTGGCGGAGCCAACCCGGCCAAGAAGAAGAGGAAAAGGTGTGGGGTCTGCGTGCCCTGCAAGAGGCTCATCAACTGCGGCGTCTGCAGCAGTTGCAGGAACCGCAAAACGGGACACCAGATCTGCAAATTTAGAAAATGTGAAGAGCTAAAGAAAAAACCTGGCACTTCGCTAGAGGTCAGAGGAGATGATTTCTTGTTTCCCAGTCTTGCCCCCTCCCTCCTCACCCCCTTCTCCTCTCCCCCACAGGGTTTCTTGTCTGGCTTCAAGACGCAGCATGCCCTTTTCTGAAGCTTCTTGCAGGTTGTAACACACTGTCATAGGTGGTTTGCAGAGGGCATGGCCTCTACACCACCCTCCCAGCTGCACCTCACCCGGAACCACCTTTCTGCTAGAGGGTGCCCCTCCTTTCTTATCTCTGGAAAAAAAGCAATTGGCCTAGGAAACCCAAGTTTTACATTTGAGTATGGTTAATATTTTTCCCTTGCTGGTTTAAACTGTGCTCTCAGGACAATAGCTCAGCCCCCAAAATTGAACATATCCATCATAAATATATATACGGCTAAAAAAAAAAAAAGACTCACCAGAGACCCAGTTCTAACACTACATTTGTGGTACACAATCTACATTATACACATACATGTGTGCATATACCATGTATCATACGTATGTGTGTGTGCTGCAATGCTTGGACTCAAAGGTTTTTTTTTTAAATTCTCTTCTAGAATAATTTTTCTCCTTAGCACGATAGAATGTTTTCGTTTGTTTTATTTTTTGCCTTCTTGATATATTTTTAAGCAAGCGTAAATCTTACAGAGAGCTGATAGTCACCAGCCATTTCGAGATGTTACTTTGAGTAAAGCAGAAGTTATTAACTATTGTGTTTAATAGGTGTTTGATTTTTAAAATATTTTATGTAGTTCCAGAAAAACTCTGTTGTTTTTCTTTCTTTTTTTTTGTCGTGGGTGTTATTGTTGTTTTATTTTTTACATTTCCCTGGGGTTCAATATCTAACAAAGTAATCTATATGTGGTTGCAAAATTTACTCTAAACATAGAGAGGTTTTGGTTGATACCATATATAGTAAAAAATAGTTTACTTTTCCTATAGGTTCTTAAAACAGACATTAATCGCTAAAGTAATGCTAAAGTTAGGGTTTTAATTACATCCCAAATTAAGAAGGGTGGAGGTGATGAACATTTTGTTTGATGTCCTAATCAAAACACAAAATGAAGAAATACAGAGTTACAGGTATATTGTTTTGGTGCCATATTAAGGAGGAAATATGGACAGGCAGCCACAGTCTATGATGAAACAGAGTAAGGTTAGCTCCTTGTGCATGTGGGAGACTGGGTGATCCATTTAGTGTTTGGGAAGGGACCTTGAACAGAGCACAGGTCGAGAGTGGCTGTCACATCTGTCCTGAGGAATACTTGCACATTCTTTTAAATATTAGGAACATGGTATAGGGATGTTTTCTTTGAATCATTCAGGATTGGAGTTCCAATGAATAAAGGAAAAAGTGAAAGATCTTGCTTCTGGTTTGACTACGAAGAAGATGGGTCATCTTGCTTTGCTGGGTACAAACCAAGGCCAAGGGACTGGGATTCCCAGAGTCAGAGAGAGCACCATGGCTGCAGTTGCACCACAATACTGCATGTATTTCCTTCTAGGAAGAAACCATGTTTTCTTGAAAACTTTAATTTCACCACAGGGTATTTCATTGTTCTTCCTCTGGGTAACTCTGGTCAATCAAAGATAACAGCAGCCACAGTGCAAGCTCATGCCTTTTCTCAGATGGCAAAAATTAACTCTTGAACTCTTTTCTGGGGGAGTTAATGTACGATGACTTCCCTAGGTCTGTAAGACCATGGAAAATTAAAATTGATCTTACGTTGTGGTTTCCTGCAAATGCCAGTGAATAGGTCTGTGTGGGTTCTGCTTTAAGTAGTATGTAGTGTTATAGTTCTGGCATTGGTAGGCCTCAGAGTGGAGAGGACCACTGAGTAATTCTGACTTATTTAGTTAGTGACCACTCCAGAGGAGTTTGCTATGAGAAAGAATAGGCTTTCAGACAAGTTTCTATGCTGGTGTGCTCATCTAAACAGGAACTTTAATTTTCCCCCCATGATTCCAGACATCACAGAATCATTTTTACCTTTGAAAATGAGCACTCACAGTAGTTGTGTGGTCCCTCAGAAGGTAGGGAGAGCTCGAGAGAGAATGCCCACTTCCCTCTACAGATGTTTTCCTGACTGAGGGTTCCTTCCTACCAGAGCATGGGCTGTGGTTCAAGGCCATGTTCATTAATGGAATACTGGGCAGAACGAAAGAAAAAAGTTTTCAAAGTAGCCTGAGTGTTTACCCAGATCATAAGGTAATACCGTGTGATTGCCTCAAACCCATATGCAACCTCAAGCTGCAGTTGTAGGAAGCTTCCAGGGCTGAGGCATAAAACAGCAGAACTTGAGTGGCTGAACCCAAGATGGAAAATCCCCTGCCCAACTGGTTTCCTGTCTCTAATCTGATCCATTATCATCTCAGGAGATGTTTTTGAGGAGGGGTGGACTTCTGTTTGAAGTTCTGGACCTGGAACTTAGTAGCTAATGCCTGTGGCTTTAACTTATGGACACTTGCAGAGTTAAGATCTGCATACTGAACACAGCTCAGCTTCTTACTCAGCACTCCAAGCCTGTGTGCTCTCCTTCTCTTTGAGCTGTTCTTATCTCAGACACTGAAAGCATAGTCATGTTGCTTTCAGGCTGTGTAAAACAAGTTGAAGAAAGATTCACATGGATATGCTGGGATTTGAGCCCACATTTTCTTCAGCCCCCTTCACTAGCCTCCCTTAAACATAACCTATCCCTGCTTAGTCCCATTTTAAGAGTGACTTATGTTTATAAAAACCGCTGCTTGTTGACATTCAGGATGGCAGTACCCATTTAATAGTGACTGCTGGATGTTTTGTGGCCTGCATATTTGCATATGTCACTGCTCGTTCATCGATCATTATATTAACAAATAGCCACTAATTGTTGAAAGCAGTTGATACAAATGTGTTGTGCTCCTGTGGGACAAAATTTATTTTAAAAATGTATGTCCTTAATTAATATTAAGTTCCTAGATGTATTTAGAATTGGACCATGTAGGCAATTACTACGATATTAAGTTAATTCTTTATCTTACAAAGGTAATCCTTCAGACTGTACACAGAAAACAGTTATTTTTCTGATACAAAGATTTAACTTTTTTTTAAAATATCCCAATCTAATGTAACTCAGGGAATAAAGTTGTCCCATGGGCAAGCCAGGCCTCTTAGTCTCTGAACATTGTTCAGGTGACATGATTGATCTCTGTGGGACAGCATTAGAGACCACACAGATCTGGTTTCTCTCCCATTAGTTGATTTATGGAATTACATTAGTGGAGCTGTGCCTCTGGGGGTTGCCCTGCCCCCACGCCTGCTCCTCCTGCTGCCACTTTACAGAGAAGAGGTTGAAACACTGGAGAATCAGGGGCAAGGGTGTTTGTTTATTTTCCTTTCTTTCTCTTTTCTCCCATTTAAAAAAAAAAAAGTGTGTTGGTGTACAGAACCACAATAATGTTTCTAGAAGCCAGCTCGAGATTCTAAGGGATTTGATGACAAACACCCTGATATTATCTAGTAAAGCTAGATAACTTTATTTAGAACAGTGTTCCAGAAGGGGAGAGACATACTAGATAAGATTTTAAGTTCTAAGGGCCTCAACCAATGGCAGTTGTGGCATTCTGGATAAAACATGGCTGTAATTTGTGCAGAGTGATGGCACCTTCCTGCTAAGGAAATTCATTTGTAGCCCACATCTAAAGTAGGGGAAATCAGCAAATACCATTTCATAAAGTTTTGAAGTTAAGTGGGTTTTTAAATACATAGATATGCATAGATAAAACATTAACCCTTCATATTTTAAATTGAAACATTTTTCAATTTGTGACCTCATGTAATAATTTCAAAATGAGGTTTCAGTTAAGAATTAAAAGATGCTAGTAGGAAATATTTTTAATACAAAGATGCAATATACATTGGCTATAGGAAGGAAAATGAAAAAGTTTCAATAAAAACCAGATAGGATGACAAATGTTTTTTTTTGTTACATTAGAATGTAACAATCAGGTATTCTATGGAGAAGATCCAAAATCGATGAATGATAGGACAATAGCTCAGAAAAGTTCAGTTTTGACCAAAGCCACAAGATACCTTTATCATGGCGGCACTGAACTACCCAGTGGACTTCTCTGCCCATTACTAGATTCCAAAGGAGTTTCAGACTGTTTTTATGTTTTGGGTACAAAAGAACTCTTTTTGTACATAGTAAATCCGTACAACTTTCTGTCGGTTAAAAATAGTTGCTTATGAAAATGGGATTGTATTGCTTCCTAAATGAGACTAATACTTTGATCCATCTAAACAGCATGGAGGAATCTAAGCAGTATTTTATGTGGTAATTAGAAGTAGTGAAGAAGGATGGGGAAAAAGCCATTTATAGACTGTGCTGTACAGAGAATATATTTTGAAACTTAGGCATCATCAAACAAAAAATAAACATTCAGAAAAACAATGAGAAAAACCTTAAATAACATTGAACTTTAGGCTTCGCCCTGATCACAGAAAGCTATTGGATGATGAAGGGGATGTTTATTAGTGAGGAAGGCAGCAAAGGTGACTTGACTTGGGAAGTTTTAATGACTTCGTTATTGAATCGCTCTTCCGTGCACCCATCTGCTTTTATTTTGGATGGTGTGGCAGAGATTCTCACAGTCCAGACTTACAGAGCGGTGTAGAACGGTTTGGGCAAGTGATCTGTGAGACTGAATGTTTAAAAATTCTGCAGAAAGTAGATGTCCGCCATGGTTTCTCTGAGTGGAACATTGTTTACCATTGGAAACAGGAGACGGGAGTTTTTGCTCTGAGCCCTTGAAAATGAAATCTTGTTGGGATGTTCATTTTGGATACAAAGTTAAAGATTTATGTATTTTAATATTTCCCAGGAATAGGCGCAAATGTGTTTTTTTCTTTTTATTGATTTTTATTGAGCTCTACATATTTCTCTGCTCCCCTCCCTGCCTCTCCCCTCCCCCTTAATCCTCTCCCAAGGTCCCCAAGCTTTTTAGTACTTGCAGGTTCTCTTAAAATCTATTGCTCTGAATATATAGTTCACCTTTACCAGAAAACAATTCACTTTAATTTTGTATTGAAAAACTTTAATAGGATGGTGTCCTTTTCAGGACATTTCACACAAGCAGGGTATGTTCCAATTTCTTATACTAAACAGAATACTAAAATTTTTTTGATAAAGTAATAGGTTACAGTGAAGATTATTTAAATATGTTTTTCTCCAATGAATCGGTTAAATTATGAAAGCGGAAATGAGCTCAAAATACTTTGTGTAGGCTAGTGATTGGTCGTGTGGTTTTCAGCCATTGCAGAGGATATTACGTGATTTGAAGGGAGGAAACAAAACAGTCTGGAAATTAGTTTTTATAGAAACATCTTTTCAAGAGTTTCTTTAGGTAGACCTGCAAGTGCTGTGTGTATGTGTGTGCATAGTTTTGTTCCTTCAGTTCCGCTTCAGTGTTTATGCCTATCTTAGGCTTATTATTTGACATGGCCCTGGTATCCTTGGCAGTTTCAAGATACCTGTGGAGGGGAGCAGCAGGGATTTTATCCAGGTCATCTCTTGTTCCCTCACCTGCAGAGACACCTGTCTAGAAACTGAACTATCCTGCAGGGCAACTGAAAATCCTTCCTTCCTCCGTTCGGCATCATGGTTTCTGTTTCCTCTTGAGTGATGATGCTGCATCGTACTTCCGATGCGACCGCCCTTTAATAATGCCAAGGACTCATCCTGCAGGACTCGAGAGGATCCTAGCAGGCTTGTTAACTTCTTTAAAGCATTATAAGGATTTTTTTTTCCTCTGTGACACTTATAGACTGTGTCTTAGTTTCTTTTAGGAACTTGAGAATACATAAATAGGTAGAGAATCAAGCCTCCTGGCTCCCCTCTCCATTTTTTTCCCCCAGTATTCATCTCTACTTCAATGCATTTTTTTTTTTTGCTAACGGTAAAAGTTACTTTTTCTAATCACTATGTATTTTTATGTAAAATCAGATATAAATTATATTCAGGGAAATATAATACTAGTTTACTGGCTTTTCAATTTTTTTGTAGTTAAAAAATATTGGTGCCACATTGTCACATAGAGAAGCTGTAAAAAGTGCTTCTAGTCTCAAGCAACTTATTAAATGAACAATGATTGAGTACATTACACAGCTTCACTGAGGTAGTTATTCTAGATGTCTGTTAATGCAAGAGAATCCATGTAAGGAAAGGGTTAAATGCTTCCTACAAATGCCAGTTAGCTAGAGAACACATTTAGTGCTGAAAAGTTGAGATGTATATGTTAGTTACACTACTATAGGAAGAAGGTACAGGCATGCATTTAGTATACATGTCAGAGAAGTAAATATGATTTGGAAATTAAGAAGTCAGGTGATCACATATACGTGGGTTTTTTGTTGTTTTTTGCTTTTTGGTAGTTGTTCCCACACACCCCATAGAAGAGTTTCGTGAGATGGTGAGATGGTGGCTTTTTTTAAGCACTGATATAGGAAAGCTAATGTTCTTACAAGGAAAAAGTGAGAGCCCCTAGAAGAAGAAGAATTCCAACCAATGTTTTTTTTTTTTTAAAGAAACTTTAAAAAAAATCAAAAGAGGATGCCAAGCACTATGTAGAAGGATGTTTGTCAAGATGGAGTGTTTAATCCTTCATTCTTCCAGAAGTTTTGAAAATCTGCAGAGTTGAAAACAGGAGAAAAGGAAGGAACGAGGGCTCAAGATGTGACTAACACATGGGATATGAGTGAGAACTGAGACCTGGGCTTAGGCTTTAGGTTTAGTGGTGAATTCTCAAGATGGAGAGTTCTATGTCACAGCTGACGTCGTTTTGACTACGCTTTTGAATGAGTAGCCTCAGCCCAGAGTAGAGCTAAAATTCTTCAGGTGTTAGCAGGATCCCATGTGACTCCCATCTTCACTTAACTTGTGTTTTAGAGGGCAGTCTAATGCGTTGAGAAAAGTGTTGAACAGGGAGAAAACTCTGCTGAAAGTGCTCTTCCTTGCTCAGCACACCAGACCTAACTGGATGATTGATAGAAGCATCCGAGGGGTAGAGCTCAAATAGGAGAGAACACGATGCATGTCTGTAGAACAGGAAGAGTGATGGGCATTTCTGTGGATTTCAGCAAATCTGCCAAGTTCTGAAAAAGACCTGTTTTCTCTAAAACTTCATAAAGTAGAAATAACTTTTTTTAAAAAAAGAAAAAAAACCACTGAAGTGTAATTATCGGAAATGCGGGTAATTAGTGATGGTGGATTAGTGGTCAAAAAATTATTGTTCTGGGAAGTGCCAGCTCTGCGGATATATTTCTGTAGGCTTCAATGAGGTACACAATGATTTTGATGGAGTCAAGAATAAGAAAAACTACAAGACAGAGATGGATGAAAAGTCCGTTGCAAAATCTTTTGTTAAGTCTTAAATATCTGATATGCTACTTCTAATCCATAGAAAACAAAATAGAGAATGCTGGCTTGTTCCATAACCAAAGAAATATATTTTATAATTGCTGCAAGGCTGCTTTGTGTAGCATTGGGGATCATTTAGAAGTGTGATCTTTCTCTGGGTTTGCCTCTTCCCATAAACATGAATTTGTGTGATGTGGGAGTGAGTTGAGCTTGATGCCGACTCTTTCAGGCCACAGGTGACAGGATGTTAGACTAGTATGGGCATAGTATATCAGGGGCTCAGGAGACCAAGGTGTTGGCTTCTCATTAGAAGTAGAATAAAGTAGAATGGGACAGAAAATATATGAACGTACCGCAGCCAGTGAGGGTTGTTAAGTTGTAGTTTCAGCGGCATTAGGCTGCTGTGTTGGCCACTTACAAATAAAAATGGGAAAACATAAACAATATTAATAATGCAATTAAACAAGTTTAGAGCGAGGGAGGAAATTATCCTTTGAACATTTGTTAGCAAGATAAGGAGTAAAATATAAGTGTTTTAAAAGTGGCATGCTTTGATTCTTCGAGGTAGGCTCTGCCTGTGTTGTGCATTCATGGTCCTGCTAAGAGTGTGGTTAAACCCTTGATAAACTAGATTCAGCTAAGCATATCTGTAGGCAGAGGCTGCTGCTTTCTAATGCCTATCTGTAATGTAAGTTCTGTAGACACACACACACATACACACAACTGCAGTGTGTGTCCAGGTTTAACGAACCCTTTTTTATTATTTCTAACTGTTCCTTGTCTGTACCTTTATGATTCCCTAACTCTAGGGTGTAACTTGTTTTTTGTTTTACTCTCACCCTGCTCCCAAACAAACCCACAGAGACATTTTCTTACTTAAGATTGCCTGGCCTTAGCTTGACTTGTTTCTAGCCATCTTTTCGTTCTTTCTTTCTTTCTTTCTTTCTTTCTTTCTTTCTTTCTTTCTTTCTTTCGTCTCTCTGTCTGTCTGTCTGTCTTTTTTCCTTCCTTCCTTTCTTCCTTCTTTTCTTTTTTCTTTCCTTCCTTCCTTCCTTTCTTTTTTCTTTTTTTTTTTTTTCAAGAGAGGGTTTCTCTGTCCTGGCTGTCCTAGAATTTGCTCTATATACTCACTGAGATTTGCCTGCTTCTGTCTGCTGAGTGCTACGATTAAAGGTTTCTAACCAGCTTTCCCTAACTTAAATTATCCCATCTATCTTTTGCCTCTGGGCTTTTACCTTTTTCTATTCTATACTTTTCTTTCCTTCAACTCTGTGGCTGGCCCTAGGCATCCTCTTCTCATCCCCTTTTCTCCATTCTCCCTCTTCTTGTTCTTCTCCTATTTATTCTCTCTGCCTGGCAGCCGTGACTGTTTCTCTCTCCTGCCTAGCTATTGGCCGTCGAGTTCTTTATTAGACCAATCAAAGTGTTTTAGGCAGGCATATATGTAACAGAGCTTCACCGTTTAACAATTGCAACACAAAAGAAAGCAATATATCTTTGCACCATTAAACAAATACTACACAGCATAAAAGAATATAACGTATTGCAAACTAATAACTTTCTATAATGCTAAGTCTTAATCCAAGGTTCTTAGTTACTCATTCTTATGTTCAATTCCCATCTATGAAATGAACCAAGTGTAAATTGAACAGTTGAAATTTTAGAGGACTCTAGCACACGTGTGGGCGTGGCTCCCCTTGGCTGGATAAGGGGCACACAGGGATACATGATGCCTATAGTGCCACTCTGGGTGGTACATATGTCATATTAAGATTTTCTGCTGTGTTTCAAGGTGTGTGGTTAGGTTCTGTATAAGAGCAAAGGAAATGTTGGAAGAAACAAAGAAAGGACAGGAGAAGCGAGTAATACACACAGGCTAGAGGACTGCTGCAGATTGGGAAAGCATTGAGCTGCTTTAGGTCACTCTTGAGTCTCCTTATATCAGAAATGACCAGAGATTGCTAATGCTTTACAGTCTATGAGAAGATGGATCTCGGATTTAGACCCACTAGAACCATTCAGAATTCTTTTTCTTCATTCACCACAATGGAAACATTATTTCCAGGGAAATTAGTTCATCTTAGCTTTTCTTACGTTTGCTGAATTCTCTCCAGCCCTCCCTTCCCTCTTCTCCTTTCCTATCTTTTCTGTTTTAAGGATAAAAACCAGCTGTTCAGTTAGAAACATAGTAAGGCCACGGTGAGAAGACAAATCCTCCAAACTAATAATAGTGTTTAGGGAACTAAGACACTAATTTATAAACAACCAAGTGCTCAAGCATGTTAGCATAATCTTAAAGGGGTTTTAAGGAAAGTTCCTGGGCGAATACTGAATTGAGTACATAGAAAAGATTCCATAGTGATGGTGAAAAGATTATTGCTTAATACATATTAACAAATCACACCACCTAAAAATGTAGGACTATTAATTTTCTCTAAGAGTTGCTGTGTTTGCACAAAGATGTAGAAAAACCCATGAGTATTTCCTGAGGATGAACTTGAACATATAGACTGGAGTATTCTGGGATGTGGTGATATTCTGATGTCAAGGTCGTGGAATTCTTCTTGTGTGTATCCTCTTAGCATACGTGAATCAAATATCTTTTCAGTAATTGAGGACACATGTAAAAACTTGAACAATTTAATTAAATTAATTCTTGGCCTTATATATTTTAATAACATAAAAGATGTAGATGAAGAAGTCAGAATAATTGTGAACATGCTTTGTGTTAAGTTGAGAGCTGAGAGGAGGAAAAAATATTGGGAGAGTCAGGCTACCAAGTACTCATGGTGTTCTTGGGAGCATGCTTCTAACCGAGTGAACTGTTTTGGTGAAGACATCTAATTGGTGGAACTACTTATAATTAATGTTCTTTGAGTTCCTCTGAGCAATTTAGGCTCATAATACCCTCGAGAGGTTCTGGGCTGGGTCTGTGTCAGTGGCTCAGTGTTACCTGAGGAGACATTAAGTAACATGCAAGTGACCTCAGTCAAAACATTACTCATGTTTCACTTTTATATAATATCAAACAATAAATATCTCTCCAGAGCCCAGGCCAATAGGAATGACAATACCATAAGTAAGATGGGCTATGGATGATAATTTTAACTATTGCATTTTATTCTAATAAACTTTAGAGGCTATTCAAATCTAGCCTTGATAGCTTAAACATCTTAAGTACTGTAAGTGATCGACAGTTTTCTCATGGTTATACAAATAGCTCTTCTTGTTTTCGGTAAAAGAATGGTGAGCTTGATAAAAACCCACGGTTGCAACAAAAATTTACCCCACATTTCAAAATTCTTCAACAACTTCATCAGTTTTTTTGTTTGTTTGGTTGGTTTTTTTGTTTGTTTTGTTTTCCAAGACAGGGTTTCTCTGTGGCTTTGGAGCCTGTCCTGGAACTAGCTCTTGTAGACCAGGCTGGTCTTGAACTCACAGAGATCCGCCTGCCTCTGCCTCCCGAGTGCTGAGATTAAAGGCGTGCGCCACCACCGCCCGGCCCTTCATCAGTTTTTTAAATAGCTAATTTCACCTAGAGGCAATAGTTCAGACAGGAGTGAGCAGAGTAGCAGCAGGGAGAGACTGGATTATTAAACTATCAGTGTGTGTGTACCCAGAAATATACTCTAAGCCAATAGCTAGATGTATTGATATGGACCCATACTCTAATACAAGCTTGTGGATTTATAAATAACATTCTGTACACTTAAACTATAAACAGTAGAGCTTAGATTTCATTAACCTAACTTTTACACATTTATTTGTGTGAGGTAGTTTCATATAGCCCAGGTTGGCCTCTAACTGTAGCCTGAGAACACCTTGCATTCCAGCTCCTCCTGCCTACACTTCCAAAATGCTGAGGTGCATACCGCTATGGCCAGCTAAATTTTGCAGTTAGATTGAAGTTATTGTATGCAATTATCTTTGAAAAATATTCTTTATGAAAAATGCTTTTAAAAATCTGTGGGCCGTTTAAAAAAATGACCTGTTTCTCTACAACATGCTGCTGTTGTATCATGGTGGTTTATTTCTTTCCAAGAACCTTTTTGTCACTGAAATACTCATTTGTGTCACAATAAGTTACTCATTTGTTGGGCTGTTGTGGTTTTAACTATTTTTTTAACCAAATTTAATTATATATAGTATTTAGCTAGAGTCACATCTAAAGAAGTTAGTTGTATTAGCTACAAGGGATAGAAAGTGTATTGACTTTGGGTTCATGGAATCCTTGTGTCATCCCCCCACCCACTCCATCGCTCTTGAAATAAATATCTCTCAACCCTGTTTCCCTAACAGACTCTGCCACCATATGCTCTTAGCCTGGTTTGTCTTCTAACGTCACCTCACCTTGGTGGTGGCAGTGAGGGTGGTGCTACCGATATAGGTAGGAAGGCAAAGCAAGAGACTCATTCCCAGGGTAGGAAGAGTATAGGAGCAACACCCATGGGAATGGAGCCCGAGAATGCCAGTGCTAGTTCTTCCCCGGTTCTCAGTTTCAAATGTCAGATTGTCAAGTTAGAAGCCAGGAAGGGTGAATGCACCTTATAATATAATCACCTGTTCTTTATTTAGTGCCTGTCCGTCTTTAGCTATTACCAGCTAGTGGTATATTATACTAGTTTTTATTTACATCTAAATATTGACCAAAATAAGGATTCATTATGTCAAATAGAGATGTGCTAAATGAGTCAACTGTGAGAGAAATGAATCAGATTTGCTACACATTATATACACACTGCAGAGATATTGCCAGGTCTAAAGAAGAAAGGTGAGGTTCAGTTTAAAACTCGAGAGCTGGCAGAGGTGACTGAAGTCTGTAGTCACAGTGCTACACAGCCTGTGGAAGGGGGCATCTTGAGTTTGGGGCCAGACTGGGACATGGTGAGACCCTACTTAAAATTACCAAATAAAATAAAAGAAGGAAAAATGATAGAAAGGGAAATCATATTCTAATTCATATATTTTGTAGGTTATTTTACTATGAAGTTATTTTTGTTTATTAATAGCGCATTTCAAGGCACCAAACTGATCACCGATCATAAATTCATAGTTTTCTCATACAATGATCATGTCTAACTATACTTCCTAGTGGCTCTATAGTAGTAGACTATGCTGTGTTATAGTTTAATATTAAAATGAAAGCATAAAAGACATTTTTGTTCAAATCTGGGGAAATACTCAGCTTTGCTAGGTCTCACTTTACACCACAACTATTCAAAGATTTTTTTATTTATATATAAACATATATTACAATATGTTTTCATATAGATGGTATTGTACATGCAAAACAATGTCTCATCTCAAAGCAGATTTTGAAATTTGGTAGGAAGAAGTTCAATGGATGTAATGGTATTTTAATGTTATTTTATAGAACCAATCAGAAAAAAAGGGAATTTTTTTATTACCAAGAATCCTTTTGCTTTTGTCTATCCAAAAAAAAAAATTCTAAAGTTGAGAAGTTTCATTTAAAGCTATAAACACACACACACACACACACAGTCAAATGCAGAAAGACAGCAGTGGGAATCTATTATCTTTTGTCTTACTCATTTCTTACTCATTTATGTAACTTTTAATTCAGGTTTTCAGGGTTTCAATAAAATCGTTACATTGTGATGCTAATATGTAGGCTCAAATATAGCAAAGATTTCAAAATTCAAGGTCTAAGATGCCTCTGAGTCTAAGAAACTGGTGGCTTTCACACCCCAGAAGGTCTCAAAAAGAGTTTCATTGGCTCTGGTCAGCCTGAAATTCCTTTGACTTTGTCCGGAAAATGTTTCTCATTCACAATATGGGAATCAAAAAAATGATTTGGTGATGTGTGTTCCTTTAAGAGTCACCAATAAGAACATGGATAATTATTTTTTAATCAATGCAAGGATAATGTTATTCTCAAATTCTAGCTCTGCAAAATCATGCATAGACCTACCCTGATTTTACAGTCAAATTGTGAAGGCCCAGGTGAATCGTGGGAATCTCTGTTTTAGAAAGTAATGCAAACAAACACTGGCAAATTATTTGACACTCTGAGCTGAAAGTTGTAATGCCATCTACGTAATCTCAATTAGAACGTTACGCATTCTGAGGTGAATCTCAGTGCCAAAGCTCATCTTTAATTTGGTCTTTGAAACCTCAGATCTAATGCCATTAAGAAGATTTAAATATACTGTGATAAATACCACTGCACTCACATCTATCCGTGGCAACTAGATCTAAAATGACTAACCTCCACAGTCTCGCTTGCAGTTTCGGGTACTTCACTTGTCTCTTCCAGGGGGTGAATTTTCCTTCATCTGCACATTCTTCTAACAGGAATGTGCAGTTAAATGCTTGACCTGAAGACACTAAGGTACCAGTGGTCACTTGACAGGTGCCAAAAAAAAAAAAAAAAAAAAAAAAAAAAAAAAAAAAAAAAAAAAAAAAAAAAAAGAGAAACCTTCTTAAATTCTCAATGCACAGCTTGGGCCGTTTGTGTTATTCGAGGCTGTTTTGTTTGCTCTTCATTAGTCAGTTAGCAGAAATCTATACTGAAGTACATTTCACCAGAGACCATATTTATTGTAGCTTTGTAGGTGAATGTAAACTGTATTTGAAGTTACAGTCATCCTGTCATTCCATTGTTGAAGGACATTCCTTTGCTTTGAAGCATTACTTACGAGATAAACACACGCCCTTCTTTCAAGCTTGAAGGTCATTTTCTATCTGACCTCTGTCAGAAGAATTCTTTGCAGCAGGCTTTATAGCAATGCTAGGGAGAGGGACAGTGCCGTGGGGGTGGGGACATACAGACTTCTCCCCAGGCCCCTTGGGAGCCAGGTTTCTCACACCTGCATAAGTAGTGAAGGCTGCCTTAAAGAACGTGATCAACACCATTCTGTGCGCTACCTCCCGCCCCATTTCCTTCCAGAGCAATCTGGTCCTCCTGTCACTCAGGATAACTACCCCTTGCCAGCATCACCAAGATCGACAGTCATAGTAATCTTATCAGGAGTGCGATTCCCCAGCTGGGGCCTTGAATTTATCTAACTTGGAGGTAGCTGGTGAGGGCATCTAATCCCCTGTGTTGATGTGCTGAGCTTCCAAACAATTCACAGTGGTCCTCTTACGAAGATGACCTCGTTAGTTGACAAAGTCAGGAAGACGTGTGTCCAAATGCGACAGACTAATTAGAAACCTCTGATTTAGCCCAGTAGTGGTATGGAAACAGAGTTGCTTCTAGCTGCTTGTAGATAACTCGGCCTTGCCCTCAAGTAAATTTCCAGTGAGCCAAATGAAAACTGGACAGAATGTTAGAGGTGACAGTCGCTGTAACCCCTAGACACTAAAGAGTTTTGCTGTCTTTTTAATCCTAAAATAAAGCTGACAGGGAAATCGTAAGTTTCTAGAAAATATTTGATAATGTGTTTCAGTTATTGCACAGGTGGTTTTCTTATGTCTTTTAGATGATTCCTTAACCATTTTTTTTTTAAAGTTTCATGACTTCAAAGATCTTAATGTGAAGAAAAGCCATTTTAAAAAACTTTGCTGCTTCCTGTCCCCATCCCCCTGGCTGGGGCTGCCTTCTGACCTCCCTACAATGCACAGTGCTATAACAGAAGAGCATCGCTGGGGTGCTAGTTTATGGCAGAGCCCATCGCTATTGAAACCTCTGCTTCGCTTCTCTCATATCTCCTCCTGTTTGATGAATTCTTAGTGCTGGCAAGCGCTGAGAGAGGACCATCTTTTCCCTACAAAAGTGACCTTTGACTCTAGGTGGCGTTTTCAAAGCTTGCTTTCACTAAATAGTGCAAATAAAATTGAGTAGCAGGAAGGGCTAAAGGAAGTTAGAAAATAGATTTAAAAGCATATCTAAGGCATAAGGACTCAGCTCGTTTAAAAAACGTCCTCTGTACTTTTTTTCTGTTTATCTTCATAAACATATCTGTTTATCAAGATACAGGACTGCATAAGTATATATTTATAAACTTGTTTCCAGTTGGCATCTGAGAGTAAGTTGGCATCTCTGTCACACATATACACATAAATGTGCATACATATGAATATATATGCACATGTTTATTTTTCATATGAGAATCTGAGTGTAGATATATAATTGCATGGATACACTTGATTCTAATGTATCTTGTTAAAAATGACCACATTTTTTTATAAATAAACTTACTTATATAGATTTTATTCTTAGCTGGCATCAGAAAGCAAGGTGGCATCTGGTAGAACTTTTCAGTTTTCATTTCCTGCGTGTGTGTGTGTGTGTGTGTGTGTGTGTGTGTGCCATGTGAGTGCCTATGCAAAGTATGAATGTTAGAATGGGTATGTTGTGTTTCTTATTGCTTTGTGTATTTCCTTCAGTAATGACGAAGTAAAAGTAACTAGAATTATAATTATTACATGTAATATTCAAAGACTGAATTTAGAAAGCAGTTAAAGATTTTTTTTTCACAAACAACCAAATGATGGGGGGCCAGTATTTACAGTGAGCTGGCGAGCACAAAACCAGTTAAACCATCAGTAGAGGAGTCAAGACCCAGTATAATAGGTGCTATTTTATTGGGTATAGTAGACCTTTTTGTGCTCTGAGAAGTTACAGTTTAGTGCTTTTTATATATGCATGCAAATTTGAATTATGTAATTTATAGTAAATTAATTTGCCTTAGTTGAAGTTTTGGTTGTTCTTGAGAGCAGTTTTTAAAAACAATTGCAAGTGCCAACAATACAAATGGAATTTGCCTTCCAAAACGTATTCGCTTAAACTTCTTTTTTAACAATATGTTAATATAGGCTTAAGCTCCAGATCTAAGACAAAAAAAAAAAAGTCCCCTGGAAAAAAGTAAGATACACCCAAGTGCATGAGTTTGGGATTCTCAAAGGAGAGTAGTCTAAAGACTGACTGATAACGTACTAGGTTAATAAAGATTTTTATTTTCAGTTAACATTTTTGTGAAAAGAGAACAACAACCAAATTATTTATGTATGAGAAAGAAAGTCAAAGCCAACATCCATTATTAGAGCCTTGTGTACTATCACTTTTCATTGTATTCTACTAGGAAATTCAAGTACTATGAACATTCTCTTAAGATATATATAGCCACACGCACACACACACACACACACACATATACACACACACAGTGTGGATGGATGGCTGGTAACATCCATTTAGCATTTCAGTTTGCCACAATAAAGAAATAATTCATTCAGTTTTGATGTTAATCTTGCATAGATTGAATATGTATTATTTGCTGCAACTTTGTACATAAAACTTCGGGTTACTGCCTGCTGACATACTTGTTAGTGTAATAGGTGGAATAATTTAGACATAGTCACTTTGGCTGTATAAAAGGCTTATATGTAGCACTCTGAAGATGGCATGCGTAGATGGTCATGAATTTTTGCGATAGCTAAGATAATATAAATGAAGATGATGAAAGATCTATTTCCTAGGCATGATGAGAATGTGCCATTTCTGTGTAGACACACAAGATGATCAACTGAAATGGATGTGGCTTTTCTATGAGGGAGCTACCGGGTTTACATACAGTTGCTCTTCCTAATGGTTAATACCTTGAAACTTCCGTTTATTCTGATTGCTACAGATGTCACAGGATGCTTTTTCCTGTGGTTTAGTTTGTAACGTGTTTCAGTCATTTCAATCAGTATTAATTAGTATTAAATTGAATAGTTTGATTTTTATATTTTAAGGTTGAATGTTTCCTCTTTCACTGTATGTTGCTGCAATGTTCTCATGTTGTGTGTGGTTGACTAAAATTATTGCTGAAGTGTAAAGGAGAAAAATCTAATATTATATTGACATGGAAAGAAAGCTTAACCTGTTTTCTTGCTCTTTTTTTTATAGAGAACACCTGTTCCCAGCGCTGAAGCATTCCGGTGGTTCTTTTAAAGCAGTAGTGTATCTTATTTTCAAGGCATTTGGAAACGAAGGGCAAACTAATGTCTTGTTTTAAGAAACCACTTAGTCCACCATTGAAGAAAATATCCAGAAATTATTTTCATTTTATGTATAGGGATTTCTTCAAAAAACAAGAGGAAAAGAAAAGAAAAAAAAGACATAAAATTAACAGGGAAGCTTGGGGAATTGGCCAGTCTATTTACTTTCAATACACTGATTCTTCCTTTGATGTAATTCAGCTATACTAGTGAAGTTGTTGTCTATTTTGAAAGTGGCTGTAAAAAAGAAAAAAAAAATAAGTTTGGGTAACCCCCGACTGTAAAATCATGTATCTTTGCAAAGTACATATCTATACTTCATTTTCAAATATATGTGATTCAGTACTGTAAACTGTACAGATAGCAGCTTGTATTTTGTGTGTTTAGACACAAGGAGACAATCATGTCTGAGCATCTACGGAGATTAACAGTTGTACACAACAATATGGTTCTGCAAGTTAAATCTGGAGCAATAAATTTTAGCTTTAAATATTTTTGCCAGTGGTTTGTAGAAGCAGCAGCAACGCTGGTGGTAATTCATGCATCTTTCTGTAGAGACTCGGTGGCCGGTTTTATAAGACTGAGAGATAACGCTGCATCCAGCATTACCTTCAAATGTGTCAATGTAAGAGGGAAAGCCCCTGTGAAGGTTTCAATGAATCTTTTGAGCACTATATTAGAGTAGTGGTTATGCACTTGCGTTGCTTACAAACGAGCTGTACAGAGGGTATACCCCCAAATACTTAGTGTAGTTGACTTGTTTGGGTTGCACTGTAAGGGGAGTACTCAGAATAGTTGGGAAATGCAGAATCAGTTGTATAAATTTTTTTAATTAAAAAATTGTTTCCTAGGCTGAAACAGATCATAGAAAGAGACAGTCATGCCTGACAATTTTTTTTTTTCCTAGTCACACACAGGCTGTCCAAGCTTTTTGGTTGTTTATTCTTCTGCTTTGGGGAGGGGTAGGAAAGATAAAAACAGAAGGGTCTTCAAATGTTTTAATACCATGTATGACATTGAATGGGCAGATTGGAAACAATCCTTGAATGCATCAAAGCCTACTTTAAGGCATGGCTGGGCATATTTTCAAGTTAAAAATAATTAAAGACATTCATTAAAGTGAGGGTTTTTTTGTTTGTTTGTTTCTTTATCTTCCTTTCCATAGCCTCTCAGTTTGACGAGTGTTTTTCCCCAGCCTCTCAGAGGAACACCCACTGCTTCCATTCCCCTTCTTATCCCAGGATGCTTTCTTTCTATAAAGCAAGGCCAAAGTGAGAGGAATTTCATAAAAGACGAGACAGCTGACGCCCCCCCCCAGGATGTTTAAAACCCAGGAGCCTCATCCTGTAAGATTGGGTTTTCCTAGGACAGTTGCATTTCTTAAAGGACGCCTATCCCATTAAAACAAATACTTTAATTTTTTTAAAAAAAAATTAGACTGTAAGGGTCAGTTTCAGGAATAAAACATAATGTAGTAAAAAACATAGAATAGCAAAGTTGCCATGTTCTCCCGTCTTTGTTCTATCTGCCTGTCAAACTGGTGAGTGAGAAGGAAAACAACAGAAGGGTGGTGGTAGAGCAGTGAGAACTTGGAAGTGTAACTTGCTTCGAAATCTTTTAGTTTTGAATAGGAAATGAGATTACAATTGTTTTCTAAAGGCGGGACAAGTCCAGTGTCACTGGGACACCTTGATGAGAGCAGAGTAGGTTTGTATGAAGCCAGTGTGGGATAGCAGTGGGATGAATGTGCCTAGCTAGCGTACCAACGCCTAGTCTGCAGTATGGTCAAGCAGTCTCTGTGAGGAAAATGTATTACACCCACCTGTGTTTAGAGAAAGGAATGGAATCATCAGAAGCTAAAATGTATATTACTTTTGAGATAGCTTTCTACTCCATGTGTATTCCTTAGAGGGCTGGTGGTTATCATTTCTGCTTCTGCTGTAGGACCAATGAGCGCTGTAAGTTCTTCATTGTCCCGTTGTTTCTTTTCTTCTCGCTCTCTCTCTCCCTCTGTATTTACAATTTTTATTTTACTTTATTCTTATTTTTGCCAGTGTGTTAACTATGAGTATGTGGAAACTTACTTACACTCTTGAATGGGAAGTTTCCCTTGCATTTGTAAAAAAAAAAAAAATGATTACAAAAAAAGTTCTTTTCAGAGTGTATTAGGCACACAATAGGGACCTCATAGCAACATATGGACAGTCAAAAACTCAAGGTGGTATTGCATGTCTTGATGTATTCTGTTTTTTAGACTTTTGTGTTTTGTTTTTTTTAAGACAGTGAATATGTGTATTGTAAATGTGTGTTTCTTATGGCAGTTCATTTATTTTTAATGAAAGGAATGTGTTACTATAATGAGCAGGGTGGCCTTTTTCTTTAATTCTTACCTTTTGTTATTTACGGTAATTTCTCTTATACCACATACTTTTTATATTTTCCCTTAAACTCAGTTTACAAAATGTAGGGTACATATACAGTTCTCACTGGTGATGGTAAAGAAATTATCCTAGATTCCCTCTAGTTTTCTGTCTCAAGTGTCGGTCTACAGACAACTTGTAACCTTAGGGCAGTGACTTAAAGGTGTGCATTTTCCTTATTCCAAAATGTCAATGAAACATAACCTTTAACAGTTGCTCACTCTATGTTCCATTCTTCATATCAAGGAAATTTGGAAATTAGCCATCAGATTGTAGGTTGTATATATACAACTTAAAAGTCACACCTCAGATATTGCTAAGGTTATTAGAGAAATTTACACACACTTGAGTTCAGTCATCAGTGGGTGTCTTGTCCTGGCAGCATTTGTGAGAAGCACAGGAGAATTTATGGGCTATATACACCTGCTGTACTAAGCAAATGTTCCTCTTAGCTAGCCCTCAGCACTCTGGGAATGTTGTAACGCAGAGCTGCCTTCTCTGGCCTTCAGACTAAGGTGAGTTTCTTTCTAGTGGCCTCCATCTGTCCTCATACAAGCAGGGGCATGCTCACAAAGTAGTACTGAATCCATCCATGGGACACAAGTAAAATCATCGTCCCCCTAAGATATGCAGATATAAGAAGTCTCCTGGTGGCTTAACCCCCAACCTTCAGTTTCCTTCTGAGCTATCCCAGGGAGTGGAAGACGATGGGCTTGCCATGACTTAATATTAAGTAATCATTAAAAGAAAGAAATGTTCCATCCCTGTCAGAACCCCTGGCATGGACGTTGTGCAATTAGTACTAAAGCACAGAAAGCCTTGAAGCCGATAGTATCAGTAATCAAAGAATGAAAAGAGGGGCGCACTTAAATGAATGCATGATTCGGGGTCAAATATGTTGGGCAGAGAGCTGTAGTGGGTCTTTGATCATGGTGAGATTCACAGCAATAGCAAACAGTTGGTTCCATGTAACAGATAAACGTATCAGATTTTGCTTTTATTCCATTTGGCGTTTCACACTGAGATCTGTATTCCTAGTGAATGGAGCACAGCTACTGTGTTCTGAGGGATTCCATTTCACGACGGCCAAATAGATATTTCAGGACACGGGTCTCAAAGTGTACTCCTTTTCCGGTGTCCTCCCATTCCCAACTGTGCAGTTATCGGTTACATTTTCTAATAGATATTTGTGTAAAGGTGTATGTAAGCGTGTGCAGTTATTTAAAAAAGCAGTTTTGGAAAACAGTGTATTTATTGAAGAAAAAAATCACTTATGGGGCATGTACAAAACTGTAAAAAAATTAAAAATCACTTCAATTTGCCCAGTAAAGTTGTTTTTGTGAAATTTCTGTGTTGTTAAATAAAGGACTTTAGTATTCAAAATATCTCCATTTTTCCATGACGAAAATTTTATTTGTGGGATTTAAATTAATGAGCACTCAGTTATGAAAATCTAATATTGATTATATGCAAGTTTGTTATTCTACATGTGCCCTTATCTCAGTGCTATGATGCTCTGTGCAAATCTTTCATAAAATATGCTATGATTGTTCTTTTTGTTCATCCATATCTGCCTTAAGTCTGCCTATCCATCATCTATCTATCTATCTATCTATCTATCTATCTATCTATCTATCTATCCATCCATCCATCCAATTTCCATAAAGAAAAAAGAATATTATGCTTAGGATCTATTTTTCTTTAAAACTTGTAAAGACTAAGTTAAAGATGAACAAGTGAACCCTAACTCCCCTCCTCCTCATCCACTGTATGCATGCCTAAAGAAAACACCTCAAGCCTTCCTTCTGCCTTGAATGAAAATCTTTAGTGGTTCAGACTCTTGAAGATGTTGTACATGAAGAACTACGTACGGCACATGAGATTGTGTCTCCGGCCACTCCCTTTCATTTTGTTTGGGTATCTGCATTGTGTTAGTTTTTCTTGTAATGAAATGCTGCCATCAACCACTTTGCCTTACTATGTGCTAAAGCCCTGCTTCACCTCTTCTCAGTACGAGGGCTAGTTTTATTTGATGCCTTTGAGACTACACACACATAAATTCCAACTAGAACATGGTATTAAACCTTGGAAATCCTTGATATAGGAGCACAACAGAACTTCATACTATTCAAAGACTTCATGTTCACAGACTACTACATGAAGATGGTTTATGTGTGTATTGACATCAATGTGTGCATTGTTAGGATTTAGCATTGTAAATGGAAATTATTTGGAATAAGTCAACAGGATGGGATTTCATAGAGAAGAAAGAGGACTTTAGTAATTCTAATTACAAGAAACTCCCAAATAGGCAACAACTCAGGTAAGTCACTATGACTTTTTTACATTTGGGTGCAAGCAACAAAAGTATGCTAAATATATTCAGTTAGAATTTGGCAAATAGTACTTTTTTTTACTTCAAACTGGCAAGGATATAAATGCCTAGAGGTTCCTAGGTGATGATGAGGAGATGATTTTTCAAGAATTTGAAAAGTAGAATGCCTTATCAACTAATATTAAGCCAGATAATTTGTATGGTTTCTACACACAGCATGGTTTTTCCAAGTGTGTTGGTAAAAGTGTTTCATTATGATATTATGCAGAACTGATTTCCCCACTCTTGTGTGTGTGTGTGTGCGAAGAAAAATATTCAAATCTACCACTGTAGACAGCGCAAAGACCTATTTGCATGTGCTATGTGAGTAGAATTTAGACAGGAAACTTGTTTATTTGAGAATTGGGCCTCCAATCTTTTGTTCTGCAATTTTGGCTTGAATTCTACTTTTGCATCCTTAACAATTCAGATTTATTTTATTTTATTTCATTTGCTTCTTTTTTTTATTTTGCCAATTCTCAAGTAAATGTTTCTTAACTGCTGTGTACTGTGAGCAATTAACCAAATTCTATCTTCATTCAGGTCGTCCTTTCTTGAGTTGTGAAAAGGCTGTATCTTTTACAGGTGGAGGTGCTGCTTGGTTTGTCTTTCCAAGAGTGCTGCTGTTTAAACCCAGGAACACTTGAGTCTAACTTGAGCAGAAAGTTTTTTAATATGCAACTGAATTTCATTACTGTCTTCACTGGGAGTCAGAGAATTGGGGTGGGGGGGGGGAATTATGTAGACTCTTTTGAGCTTTGTTAAGTGTTCTTTACTGAGGTCTGGTTTTGATTTATTGTGTCCTACTTTCAAGTACTTGAGGAGCTGTCCTGACATTGTGCCTACATTTGCTCTCCAGATGTATTACTCACCTTCACATCCCTTGAATAATTGGGGGTATTTATGTTCTATTGAGGTCTTTATTTTGAAGTTTAAATACACATCTAAATACTGATAGGTGACTTGATCTGTAGCTTTAAAGAATGAAAGTTAATACCAGGTGGAAGGAGAAGAGTCTAGGCATTAAGAACAGTGTGAATACATTGTCCTGCGCTAAGAAGAAAAACCTTCCTTGTAAATATTAAGATCATGAGAATGTCTACGTGTCTGGGCTTTAGAAGAGACAGGGGTTGAGGTCTCGGGCTCAGATTACAGGGACCTTGTAGACCACACTGAGGATTTGCGGAAAGGACTGAAGGAAAGCCACTGATGATAAGGAGGAATCCCAAGAACTATCCACGAGTTTTACACTATAGATGGTCAAAGTAGTAGGGAGGGTAGCAGCTTAAAGCCATTGTAAGGCTGATTTAATGTGGAATCAGATTGGGAAAGTGAAGATCGTAAAATCAGACTAGTTCAGGTTATAACACAGAATAAAGGCAACAGGACCTGTAGACTTGCAAAGACTTAAATAGGTTAAAAAAGAGAAGAATGAGTAATGACTTCTGGATTTTAACATAAATAGCTAGAAAAGTGAAGTCAACATTTGCTGACATGAGGGAAGTTATAGTTTTTTTTTTTAAAACATACTAATTTTGATAACATGGCTGAAAGGTCAAGGTAGATTCATAGGTTGGAGGTAGAAATTATATTTACAAAGAAGAGCCTGCCTGGCTATTGAAGGGGTGAGTGTGAGTGATCTGGAACAGTTGGCTTAGGGGTAGGTCTGGGACTCTCCTATGATAATTGCATCTTTAATTCTATCCAGCTTTTTAATTGGGGATCCAGATCCTAGATTGACAAGGCTAGAGAACAAATAGAAATCCAAGGGACGAATGGCAGTAGCTAGTTCGGGATAACCTCCCTTCTCTGGGACTCATTCTTTTGACCTTTTGTTATCCCAATCAACTCTCTATCACATGCTACATTTGTACACTTATCAATAAATATTTATCCACATATAATTCTAATTAATTACATATGTAAATATTTTCTCTAATGCATAAATACATGTGTACAAGTTGAATGTCATAACTGCTGCTTTTTTTTTAAATAAGCGCAATTGTACTGAATTTGACTTCACAGTTCATCTTTCTGTGTTTACATTCCTTATTGGCCATCCCTTAAAATGATATTCTTATTATTTATTAGATATATCTAGGGACTAAAGTGCTGGAACAGAAAGTTGGTAGATACTGAAAATTGAGATTAGTCTTTGTTTACTTCCAGTCCCAAAAAAAGGATTTGCCTAAATGATCCATTACAAGGAAAAAGTTGTCTCATAATGATACAAATACTGCAGTATACATTTTTCATTAATTTTCACTCTAGTTTCTATGATGTCATTCTCTGTAGAGTTAATTATAAACATTTTTACCAGGAGTTGAAATTCATTTCAGGGAGTATGATGAAAACATAAGGACTTGTATTTTGTATTTGAAGAGAAAGCAGTCTCACCTCTTTAGGTTCTGAAGCCACCATTTTAAAGAAGTTTCCATAGGATCCAAGTACATCCTTGTCACTGTAGTTCTGAGGACCAAATTCCTCCAAATCTGAAGAAATAGAGGACCATTTGTCTTAAGTCCCACTGTAATCCCAAGAACCTCTACATCCAGAACAAAAAAACAACTATGACAAACACAGAAATACGTGGTTCCCTGATTGCTCAACAAAAAGTCAAGAATATGAAGTTGTTAAGGATTTTAAAGAAAATACACAGTTGGGAGGCCTACAAAACAGCTGATGCTTATCGACAGGTTCCATCGTTAAGAAAAATATCACATAAATAAATGTTCAGAGAAACATGTAAAGGTAGTTTATACACTGAATTATGTGGTTTATTCCCACAATGTAACAAAAATTGTGAGCCTGAGAAGTCAGAGTACACACGAAACCAAGCTCTTAAAATGGTGTTAAAGGAACTGGGCACTAGATTGACGGAAGTGCTTTAAGTCATAGCAGACAATAGGCTTTCGCTTTTTTGACCTTTTACACAGCTTCTGTGTCTGTCTACTCTGTTTTGTCTATTCTGACTGCTCTGTGTGTAGAAGGAAGCGTGATGATTAATTCTTGTCAGTAATCATTATATACATTGCCAATGTTGTATATTTATATCCTTCAAACTACAGTCCATGTATACCTCCCTTGTGTTCTTAGTTCAAATTAATACAAAATAGGCAAATAAACCTTCTGATTGAGACTTTTGAAAACCCTTTGATCCTTTTATGCCTTTAATAGACAGAAATTACATTAAGTTGTATGACCTTCTGTAGTTGTCATGTACACCAAGTAGTTTTAAATTAGCATGCGGTAGTTGTCTCTACAGTGGCTGCCAGAAAGTAAACTCTAAGGTGTCAATTGGAATTGAAAAATGAGTTTGTATTTTGCTCATGGCATGAGCTCTATATATTTCACTTCATAAACCTTAAGGGAGAAACTATCAGGGACTTTCTTCCAGTGATGCTACAATAGTGTTCCTTGAACAATTGCTCTTCATAGTTTTGAAACTTATATGCTTGTGACTATGTCATCTGATTACTTTATTAAAAAGTAACAAATAGGCTTAACATAGAAGATTACTTACTAATTTCTTTAGAGACTGTTGGGGAGATGGGTTTTGATAGAACAATCTGCTATTTGAAAGGGCATTTCACTAGAAGTGAAGTGACCAGAACACAAAACCCCTCTATAAATGTGTATGGACAAATGGTAACTTACAATGAAAAGCAAAAAGAAATTAATAACATTCTAAAAATTAATATATGTGTATCTCCACAGCCATGTTTCCTACTTCGTCAGTCTCTGCATGAGCTGTAGAATACAAAGATATGATTATATTTCATATATCCATCCTCCCTTACTTATTAAAGATGAAATGGTTCCTATAAGAACAGGACAGTCCAGAATACTTTATTTCATAGTAATTGTGCAAAGAAGAGAGGAAGTGCATCCCAGACAAGAGGTTAAACTGACAGAGAGGAGGTTATTTCTGAGGTGGAAGGTGTTGCAGAAAGGCTAAAGCAGGAGCCACACACTGCATCTTGCTCTCATTCTTCCAGTCTTTACAATCTTATTTTTAATCCTCACTTGTTCACACTGTGGCTTCTAAAATCTCTGAGGTTAATTTTCCATTTTTAGGAATTCCCGAATATTGATAATTTGCATCCTTTTCATTTTCAGTAGCAATCCAACAATTCTTCTTTGGTGAATCCCCATGGCCTGAGTGGGGTCATGTGCCCAGCATTTAAACAGCGACGAAGGAAGCTAAAGATGTTGTGCTTAATCAGTGCGTGCGATCAAGGTGGTGCCATGCCTTTTCCCCGTATGCTCATCACATTGAGAATGAATGGAGAGCTTATCAGAGAAAATTAGGATGGGAGGATAGGAGAAGTAGGATAAGATAAGCAGCAAAGGGAACTAGCTGAAGATATGAATAAGACGGGAAAAATCAGTGAAGCACTAACAGTGGATAAAAAAATAAGGGAAATAGAGGGAGTGAAGGCAATAGGGGAGAAGGAAGGAGACTTCTTCAGGATGAGTGCTTCATTGAAGGGTTAATGGATAAGAAAGCAGCGGCAGGAGGAGCCTGAGAAACCGAGACCTTGGTTGGAATCCTAATAGAGTCATTAATTCCTGTATAATTGATAACTCAATTTGGTTAACTCAGAAGATTCATTTTTATTAATTAGTCATGTATATGCATACACACACACACAACAAACAGGCATGTGCAAAGCCTTCTACCTATGACGAAGTCTCAGGGAACACACAGTTTCTAAGATGAAGATTATTATTTGCAATCAATTTGATTAGCTTTCCAGCAATATTCTGTTATAGTCAACCTACTTCCTTATAGAAATCTGTACTGATGTCGTTTATATAGAACACAAGAAAATGATTTTTTTTCTTACAGAAAATGAGTTGCTTTCAGAAGACCCCCAAAGTCACAAACTAGGCCTTAACCACTAACTTTAACAATATTTTTACATAGATTCTTTCATTATATTTGCTGTTTCATCATTGAACCGAGTATGATGAAACCAAAGGTCTTCCAGTTTCATTGTATTTACATCTTGAACTTAATTACCCCGAGCTTAAGAAAAAAAATCTTATTTTAGAAACAAAAATGGTCCCTTTCCAATTTTATGCTATTATTCGATAATAGTAAAAGCATAGATCACAATCTCAAGTGTGTTCCACTAATCTTGCTTTAAGACAAAGTTGGAAAAAATGACAAAGTTGAAATGTGACTGTTAGTGTACCACCCGGTTTAATGTATCCTCTTCACTAAGAAGGCAAAAATCTAAATCCTACCAAGAAAACTTAAGAGTTTTCATTTAGGAATGCAAAGCACCAGAATGATATAATTGTCGAGTTTACAAGAAAAAGAACCCTGACAAATGGCTACATTCTTGAACCGCCGGAGACATCTAATGAAACCTAACAAGTCACTAAGTCAGAAAGATGAGGGTCACCCTTACCATGATGAAAGGGAGCTCAGCATGAGCTGTCATTCAAAAGGTGGGCAGCACCCAATGCTTAATTAGTGAAGTCAGCAGAGATCAGGACTGGTTGAGAGAATCAGGTGGACCTTAGTGATGTCAGCAGAGATCAGGACTATGCGAGAGAATCAGGTGGACCCTCCAGAAACAAAGCCCATGGTGAAGATGAAGTGTGCCTGCACTGACTGCGTCAGTCAGTTTGATACAGGTGAGAAAAGAAGGACTCGCTCGTGGCCATGAAGACAGATCTGTAGGTAGAAATCGCACAAACAGACAAGAGCAGGGACAAATGCTGTATATAAGAGATGCTTTGGGACAGCAGTACCTACTTGATAGGCACAAGTGTGCGAGGCCAAATTCATGTCAAATGGAAGGTCGTTTGTAAGTATTTTAAAGGCAGTACTAACTTAAAAGGCGTATTTTGGAATCTCTTTAGAAAATAAAGATACCAATTTCTTTTTCAATTCAAGTCCCTTTTACTTAATGTTTAGCCATCCTGGCATGTGTGGCTTGTTTGAATGATAGCTGTCAATTAAGCTATAAAGACACGATGAAAGCATTTGATTTCATGGTACTTTACAGTATGAGCAAACTCTTGATGGATGGGGCTTTGCAGACATGGCTGTGGTTCCTCTAAAATTTGTGTCAGTATCATTTCACTGTCTTCTTTCATTCAGCACAGATTAGCCTAAATAGTTGTGCTCAGTAAGTGACAAACTACAAACCTCCATCAATCAAGGCTATCTCTCTTGTTGGTAACACGATTTGCTTTTGTATATAGACATCTCTTGTAATAGCACTTTGACTACTCAGAACCAAGAGAGGCGTCTCATTTTCCAGTGATTTCATAGGGAGAGTGGGACAAAAATACCCTGGTTTGGCTTAGCATGGGTGGCACTCTTCCTTGTCCTTGCATTACTGATTCTAGGGAACGGACCCCCCTTGTTAAGCAGATTGGTGAAAGAGGAGACTCAATGTTCAGAGGCACATGAAGAGTCCTTAACTTAAGAAGGGGTGTAGGCACAGGAAAAAAAAAAGGTACCTGCTTCTTACATGGAGAAATGGAAACCCACAAGGTCTCACTCAGCGTACACATCTGTTAGGTAGAGGAAGAAGTAAGGGTACAGTAAGTGAGGCCTGTGAAGTTCTAGATATAGAGAACAGTGTCCTCAATTGTTGGAACCCATGCTCCATCTGTTGCCTCATGTACAAACATTCAACTGGAAAAATTCAACTCATAATGTGTATTTGCCCCATAGAGATATGTTTTCTATCCCGCACTCCTGGACTTACAGACCCCTTTTCTCGTTCTTTAATTTCGAAGGAAAACTGCAACTGACCTTTTTTTTTCCCCCTGTTGATCCTTGATCCTAACTTGTATTAGAAGGAATATCTTTGACAATTCTGGGTATCCCTTAGCACAATGTTTATGGGCTCTGTCTATGATGATATTCAAACTCAAACTCTGCCATTTTTCAACTGAATGACCCAGCTCACAAAATTTCTCTGTGACCTAGTGTTAATATCTCTAAAATAGGGATGCTTTGATAAGCCTCTTATAACTGGATAATTATTCAAATAAATTTTGATATTAATAATAATGCTTGGCATTTTATTAAGGCTCGCTCTTACCTCACTTTTTCTTCTCTCATCCTCAGCATGTCTGTCTCTCTTCCTGCTTTTGGTATCTCAGTCATATATTAGGGTTTAATTATACCTTCCACAGTTAGGGTAGAGCTGGATGCAGTGCTCTTTCGAGGAATGTCTCCTATCTAAAGTCTAGCTTCCTCTTCTATCATTTGCCATTTCCCTTCGTCTGTGGAATCTTTATACATTCTGCAAATGGAGCTCTAGTTCTTTATTCCTTGTTTGTAACATAAACTTTCATCTTAGCTGCTGTTAAATGGTTGAGGCCTTAGGCTCCTTCACTGAAAACCCCTGGCCTTTTCATTTACAAAAACTTTAGTTTTTTGTTGCACGTTATAAAATCTTATCTTGCCCTCTAATGTGCGATGAGAAAGCGGAGGCAGAGCAGGCAGTAAAAGAAATGCTGTATAGGAGAAAATTCTTAGCATTTCAAAATATTAACCCTCTACATTGTTTCTGCTTGTACTTTCTCCTGTTTCCAAAGTTCTTTCCAATACCAGCCAGAGTCCTATATAATCAAGTTGAAGCTTGAGTGCTTCTTCTACTCAGAAACATTTTGTAATTACCCCAGACCAAAGTGAGGTTTTTCTTTTTAACATTATTTTAGTAGTTTTATAACATTTATTCAAATAGCTTGGTTAATGCTCTGTTTTTTTTCCTCTAGATTATCTGTTCTAATGGGCTAGGGAAAAAAGATTTTCACCTTTACAATCTCTATTTCTTTCAAACATAGCCATTGACATAGAAAGTAATCAAAGAAGTAGAATCTATTGAATCAAATTGTAGGAAGTTGAGAAAAAGTGTGTTTTTTTTAAATCTCTACTCATGTTTTCCTGGTTCCTTGAAGGCCTTATCTGTTACTGTGTATCACTAATATTGACATAACTAGGTGCAATGTATTACTCTTTTGGACTTTACACACCAGCTACACTCTGCCACCCTTTTCACCAAACTCAGAAGACAGACATTTGAGTGGAGGATCACCATCAAGACCAGAGATGCAGTGGGATTTAAAGAACATGTGTTATCTGTGGCACCTTTCTGGAAAGGAGAGGATAAAGAACCCTGGAGTTTTGATGTTTCTATTAACCTGAAAGTGCAGGACAGATATCTTTTGTTTCTTGCAGAAGCCTTGATGGACATTGTTGATCAGGTGAGTCCTATACTGTGGGCAGAGGATAAGCAAGGAAAGAACACTAAGATTTTCAGCCTTGGTAGCATAAGCAAGAATTTAGTGGCATAAGACCAAAGAATTATATATTCTATGTTTAAAAATAGACATTTTATATAAAATATATTTTGTTGCAACATACCATTATTTAGATTCTCCAGCCAGATAGTTTAGATCCCAATAACTTCATCTCCAGTCAGAATCACTCATTTCATCTCTTTCTTGCCTAGAATTTCATCCCTAGAGTTCTGTTATCTTAGTATGCTTTAAATGTCAAGTAAGGTAGCACATTAAAAATTCAAAATATTGTACAATATAGTAGGTCACCAATAAAATTTTAGCTTGCAGATATTAAAAATAGTCATTTCTCATTTCCTCACCTTTTGTTCACTCCTTACTTTTCTCCCTCTTTTTTCTCTCTTCCTTTCTTCTTTCTTTCGTTGTTTCTTTTTTGTTTTACTCTTCACAATTAATTAGTAAAAAGAAAGTGTGAAAAGATATGTTCTACTAGGAAGAAGGTATGATTATTACTCTATCCATCTATATCTATCTATCATCTATCTATCTATCTATCTATCTATCTATCTATCTATCTATCTACCTACCTCCCTACCTATCTATCTCATATATCATTCTTAATGTCCATCTCCTAAAATAATATGTATATTTGGCTTTGCTTTTACACCTTTCTCTTAGAAGCCAGTGAAGTCTATGGTGAATAGTGTTGGAAGAGGGGAAGTGCCTTATGCCATTTTATTCAGGGATTATGGATAGCAGAATAGCTTTGATTTTAATTTTATAAATGTTCTAGACAGAGGATAGAGAGATTTCACTTCTGGATAATAAGAGCTCAAATATTCAACGTCAGATGTTTTTGTTTTACAAGCTTCTGTTGTAGAGAATAGAAGAGCCATCTGGGGAGGGGCATGTTTTCTCTGGACCACTGCAGCTTTTCAGACTTCATGTTTGCTGCTCTAGAATGCTTTTAGTCATCTCGTTTCCTAGTAACACAGTGATAATTCCCAAACATTTTTTCTACAGGTCTAGTGAAAAAGGAAATAAAGAATAGAAGAAGTACAATGTTCTTACTTGAAAATCAGACATTTTAAAGTTAAAGAAAATGCATCACGTTATGTAATAACAGGCGTTGGCATTGCTTGCTTTTTCATTTCTTGGGGATGAGGTAGCTGGAAAGTGGTAGATGATGAGAATAGGAAAGGCAGTTTGTATTGTTTTTGTTCCCACTCATTAATACAGTATGAAAATAGATCCATATCTATCACCATGCACAAAACTCAAGTCCAAATGGATCAAAGACATCAGTATAAAGCCAGCCACACTGAACTTCATACAAGAGAAAGTGGGAAGTACACTTGAACACATTAGCACAGGAGACCGCTTCTTAAGTATAACCCCAGTAGCACAGACACTAAGATAAACAATAAATGAAACCTACTGAAACTGAGAAGCTTCTGCAAAGCAAAGGACATGGTCAACAAGACAAAACGGCAGACTACAGAGTGGGAAAAGATCTTCACCAACCCCACATCAGACAGAGGGCGGATCTCCAAAATATAGAAAAGACTCAAGTCATCTGTGTTTCAAAGGGGTTCCAGTGAAGCCTCTGAAGATGAACCAGCATTGTCCTTAAGTTAAAACTGACACCATGTTTACATAACTATTGGGCACTAGAGCAGAAATTGATATAATGGTTTGTCTGACACTGAAGTTCATATTCCTGACTCTGTGTCACATGGCTTCACATAATTTTCTTCGCATCTATGAAGTCATGAATTCCTCCCTTTGACAATACCTGGCTATAATATTTTGAGCTACCCATGATTAGGAGCTTAATCAACTATTTGATTTGTCTGAAACTACTTCTGTATACACAGAATTTTAAAATGATAATCAGTTTAGTGAAGAATTAATTTGTACATGTGTGGTTAATGAAAGTCATTTGGAAACAGTTGTTTGGAGTGCATCATCTTGATTTGGCTGGAACGGGTTGCAAGCTGTGCCTTCTCATCTTCCCACATTATCACCTTGTTTTCCTTTAGCACCTACATTGTCCTCTGCACACTCTGCTCTATGAGCAAGCTGTCCTTTCCAGGAGGGTCTTTCCACTCTGGCAGACACGCTGTTCCAGGGCTCTCACAGTTGTTCAGAGTTTAGTTGGAGACCTACAGATTGCCTCTGCAGATGCCCCATTTTCTGGCCCATGCCACTCCCTGCCTCCTTTCCAGTAAATCCTTATTAGCTCACTTTAGTTCTGTTTCCTTTTTCCCTCTTTGTCATGCTGACTCCCTTCTGCAGAGATGCTCACTTACCTCTCTGTGCTGTTGGCATTTCTTACTTAGCATCATTACTCTTGGGGTGTCTACTTGTTTATTTGCATTTATATGCAGGCTCTCCTAATTTTCTTTGCATCTATCCCCTCTCGTCCTCACCATTTTGTCGGAAAGGACGGCCTTCTGGGTAACACCACCAGGAACACATGGCTCCCCTGGGAAACACAACAGAACCTTTCCTTCCAGTGTTTCTTGCACTTTCCCTTTAAAGCATGTCTCTGCTGAAGCAGCTAAGTGGCTGCACCGCATAATCCTGGAGGAAACCAGCAGAAATGCTATCTCAGAGCTTTTGTGTTTAACTCTTCACTGTCCATTTTGTGCAGATTCTGATGGCCCACAAATAATCCTTGAGTCAGTTTTTATTTGACGCATAACAGGCAAGCATTTAGCATCTATGAGAACCTTTAGATTTTGCACTATATATTTTCTTGATTTTTCTACTGTGCTCTGGGTCTCCAGCCCCCTCTTTCAGGAAAACTTAATGTACATGCCAGTAGCCTCTGAATTTTATTCCAGTTACTGGGTTGGGTTCAGAATATGGAAATACTGCCAAGGAGGGGCTCTTTATTCATATTTACATGTGGGATTTGATTTGGACTCTCAGCATCTCTGTAAATAGGAACACCGTTTCTCATTCAGTGCTACTATCCTGCTTGGGTCTGGATGGCATCCTTTCCTTTGTGTTATTTTCCAAATTCAGGCTAATTCTTTTCTGACCTCTCAGAATTCTGCTTGTGTGCCTTGACGTGTTTATTCAATTATTAAATTATATATATGGCTTGAATGCCAGGCAGTCACTTCACTGATGAGATGCATTTATAACCCCTTTCATTTATTTTTTTTCTTGGTTTTAAAATGAGGTCTTGTTAAGTTAGTTACTCAGGAGAGCTTTGAATCGCAAGCAGGCCTCGAACTTGTGAGCCTGCTCCCTCAGCCTCTTGAGAAAGTAAATCTCATCACTAAAACTCCTTGGACCACAAAGTGATTGTGGCATCATTTCCCACTGGCTGGTGTACATCAACAACAGCATGAACAATTAGATACATTGCCTTTAAGGCACTGAGACTAAGAGTTAAAACTACCACCTAAAGGCTGGAAGGAATTGTTAGCTATAAGAGCTGTTACAGAAGCAGCAGTAAAGATCAGAGAAGTCAGACTAAAAGAGTAATTGGTTTTATGAAGAAAAGGTGAGTAGAGAGGGTCTCACGGAGTGATGCTAAGCTGATGCATTGAAAGATGAACTGTTTTGCCCATGGATTGACCTAAGAAAGGATAGGGGTGTGGCTGCCCAGAAGAGACATCCTGAAGAGTCATTGTTTCACCCACAGGCCAAGTGTAGATTCTTGGTAGCCCAAGCTTACAGGAGAAGGATAATGTCCTGGTTAGTTTATCATCAACTTGTTACAAAGTGGGTCAACTGGAGAGAAGGAAATATTTGGTATGCTTGTACAGTGTGTTTTAGTTCTAAAGGTTTAGCTTTTATTTTACGGTTTTCATTAAGATCCAGATATGTTTTCATTTTTATTGTAAAGTAAGAAAATATATTATATAAGTTATAAAATTTAATATATTAGATAATATATATTTATTGAATACATATGGGATTTTTGATAAACCTGATGAGGAAACACGGCCATCAGAATTGTCCCATAGGCAAATTTGTCAGTATTTTCTTGGTTAATGATTGATGGGGGGTATCCGGTCCACTGTGGGCAGTGATATCCTTGGATGGATTGGCCTGAGATGTATAATAAGGGTAGCTGAACATTGGAAAGCAAGCCAGTAAGCAGTGTTCTTCAATGGTCTTTCCTTCGGTTCATGCCTCCTTGAGTTCCTACCCTGACTTCCCTTTGTGATGAACAAGAAGCTGTAAGCCAAGTAAATCCTGTACTCTAATCCTGGTCCTCTTGTCTATCTTAGCAATAGAAAGCAAACTATGATAACGAATTAGCATGCAGACAAATCTAAAGATCTTAGTGAGTCATTCTATATGGTGCTGTGACCCGAGAAGATCAAACTCTGAGAAGTAGGAAAATTAGTTTTCTTTTTAGATAGATCATTTCAGTTACTGTGACCTCACTGAAAAGAGAAGACATTTTATGCAGATAACAAAGGTGAAGAAAGAACTAGAAGTCGAATGCAGCAACAGTGATGCTTGAAGGTAGGACAGATTGAAACTTGTCTGAGATTTGGAATAGTAGGGAAAGAAAAGACAGCCCTGGAGAGATGCAGGCTGCTTGTTTGTCAAATGTATCAAAGTAAAGAATAGGTTTTGAGGTGAAACATGAGGGCGGGATAGTTAGCTCACTCACGTTGGGTTTGGGTTTCTTTAATACATGCAAGAACTTACAGAAGCAAGCTTTGGACCAAGAACATGGATTGGAGCATCACCACAAAGCAGGTCTCACTGATGCCATGGGCATGGTTCAGGATACTTTGCAGTTGCTGATGAGGAAGACAGGAACAGTAGAGCAAAGTCTAAGATGTGATTTTCAAACAGTTATTTAGTATAAAGGACATGGTAGTGCTTTCAATAGTCACTGTCATAGGCCTTATCAGGTCTTGAGATGTACCAAGGTTAGAGACATTTTATATTCTCGATTTCACAAGTGAAGACACTCTGACTCATAGAGGTAAGCTTACATTGAACACTTCCACACAGTAAAAATGAGAGTAATGTGCGGTATCTTTGATTCTTTGCCTATCACATAGCTTCCTCACTGTCCTCATTTTAGCAAACATCTTGGATATAGGACTAGATTAATATGCAGGGAAGCTTAGACAAAGTACTCTTGGGACCCATATGAAATACATCACGTTATAGAAATGGTTGTCTACTTTCACTTACGTGTCAACATGTGGAAAAGTTTATTTTCAGGAATGTGACCTTATTTTATATGCTTGCACACCGGGTTTCAGTTCTAAAGTTTTAGCTTTTATTTTACAGTTTTCATTAAAAACCAGATTTTTTTATTTTTATTTTAAAATAAAAAGTATATATATTATATAAATTTAAAATTTTAATATATTATATAAACTATAAAATTATAATATATATTTATGGAATACATATGGGATGTTTTGATAAACCTCATTCATCTTTTATATTTCTGACTAGTGTTTTAGGCTTTCTTTTACTATTATTGAATTAGCTCACATTTGTAACCCATTATCAATGAATTAAAAGGACCATGATCTTAAAGACTTCTACCTCCTTTTTGAAGAATTGCCACAATTTTCACTTTCAGTTCAGTATTACACTGAGGCACAGATGGTGAAGCCAATTTGAAAATAGATAGACTTTCTATCCGGTTTCTTTTCATGTATCTATAGCTGTTATCTGAATCACAAGCTAAGACTATGGGCTGGAAAGTCCCTTTGAAGAAAAACGCAAGGATAAAGGTCATTAGATTAGTGTTACTGCTATGCATTATGCAACATGACCAATAAACTAGAATATCCTTGTGAGATATATGAAGCCACCATATAATAATTTACAGCTGACTTTTACAGAAACACTAGGTAGATTCATGACTTATTAAAAGAGTTTATCAGAAAAATCCTTACACATACTCTAATGTCAGTTTCTGAGTAACTTGCCAAAACACTAATGCCCAATTTAAAAAAAAAAAAAAAAAACAGAGTGAATGAAAGGGTACTTACCACAGAATATATATCATTCATCAGAAGAGAAGGGAGAAATCAATCAAAGAGAAGACTTCTTTCCTCAAATTAGGTACAGGCTTGGCAGGTTTTCCCAATAACTTCCATTTTCTAAATGAACGAGACAGCAAAGTCACGGTCTGCATTGGAATAAGGAAAAGGTGTTGCTGGTTGGAAGAGAAAACCAATGGAGGTAAGGACAGGTTTAGGGGAACAGGAATGTGCTACTGTGTCATCTGTACTCATCTTCAACTGGGGTGTGAAGTCCTGGGACGTGTGAGGTCCTTCTTAAAATGTTGCATCTCTCAACGTGGTCGAGAACTTTCTTCCAGTCATGTTCATCACTAGTGGTGTAAACTCATGTAAGTAGAAATTTAGGCTTAAGGGGAAAGAACTGTGGGAAGGCAGAGGGGCAAAGGGGCTGTTAACAACACATGGTGACGGTGGTGAAGTATTAGGTTCTCAGCTAGCTAAGAGGAGGGACACGGCAGGGAATAGAAACAGAAAAGAACACTGGATTATACTGATGAATTCAGAAAATGGATAATGTAGGACTCTCCCAGGGAATGAAACAGATTATAAAAAAATATTGTAGTTTTAAAGCAACAGACTAAAATGATCACCAGGAAAAATCAGAAGCACAGACAGTCTCAAGAATAATAGTTTGCCTGGGGATATTATGGCAAAAGCATAGGAGGGCATCTAAAAGAGACATTTCTCTCCTTTTTCTAGATAACTGGTAAAACTGATTAAAGTAACTGATTAATTAATAGATTAAACTGATCTATTTGATCAGTATTCCTGCAATTGCCTGCTAAACAAATTGACTTTGTTTCATGCATATAAATTCAAGAACATCGTTCTCTTAGCTTCAGATTGATTTGTGTATACTAAATCTACCACATAAATAAGTGGCTGGACATGTGAAGTGTCTTTTGTTATCTTCTTTAAAGGATGCTAAGATGTTATCTTAGTCATATAACCCCACTAGTATGACTTTCTTAATACAGTTTTGGAAACATTGCCTTATATTTTATTTGCTTTCTTGGGGAAAAATTCTGTGACGACCAGTGCTGGATGTCTGCAAATATTCTAAGTTTGGAATGTTTTTGAAGGTTCTGGGAAATTTTATAAAAATGACTTTAAGATGTTTTATACTTCATAGCCTAACAGTGTCTCTGTTCAATCAGTTGTCATCTCATTGTTGGATTTTGTTATTTTGTTATTCACTAATTTTATGAGAAAATAACACTTTATAGACATTTTAACTGACATATATCTCTTAGCATGATTAAATTGATTAAATTCCTCCCATGTTTTCAGTAGCTCAGGTCTAGTTTGTTGCATGGTTATATTTATGTGTATAGAATTCTGCAGTTTCTTGTTCTGTTCTGTTTTTCATAATCAAAGCATAAGCTAGCTACAACTTTTAGTGAATGAGAACATGGACCATCTCTGGGAAGAGGCAGCCCTGAGTACAAGCCACCATAAGCTCAAGGAAACTGAAAAGGCAAAGGCACTGCTCCCCCTGATACAGGGAGCTCTAATACCAGTGCTCAAACTCCAACTGGGGAAGAAGCTATGTGTTTTCTTTCCTGTATGTCTTTCTGTAACACACAATTCACCTAGCTCTTTATGATGGCCCTGCTGAAGTAGTGATGACAATTGAAGCTTTTGGTTGTTTACAACTTGATTTCCGGAAAGTTCAGTACTTTAGTAAGGCCAAAGGGATAGTAACTGAGAGAGATGAATGTAGTAGATTAAGTGGATCATCTCTACAGGAAGACTATAAGTCTTTCCATAGAGTCTGTCTCTTTCCAGGGACGTTCATCAGACGTGCATTGAGTCTGTCACAGATATTACAAGTTATAATGACCTGTGTTCCCACAGCATTCATAGTAAGGCAAGACTTTCTCATATTTTAATAATTTCATGATCTACAATGTTTTCATGCAATTGCTAAAGAAAAAACTTACCTTTCTTTCTCCCTCTTTCCTCTCTCTCATTAAAATAATGGGAAAAAATGTGCGTATTTCTCATATATGGTATTATTCTGTAAAATATATATGTATGTATGTATGTGTGTATGTGTGTATGTTGTGGAATGAGAAAATCTTGCCTACATATATATCACCTTGCATATTATCATTTATATAGTGAAACGAGTTCATAGCCCTTCTCTTACGTGTTTGGGTTGGTGGGCTGGCTCAGTAAATAGAGGCTCTTGGTCAGGGTTTGGATGAATTGAGTGCAATCCTTAGATTCCTAAGGTGACTGGAGAGAACCTACTCCCAGAGTTGCCCTCTGACCCCCAAATACCCACCATGGCGTGTATAGTCACATATATACTCAGATATATGCACACACAATCAGAAGAATGAATAATCAATACTTCTTGAAATAACACATAATTACTAATAACAAAAAATTTAGAATTTATTTTCATTATTATGCTACACTCACCGAATTTTATCTAGAGCTCATAAATAGATTTGTTCCTCCTAACTGAACTTTTGAATTCTTTCGTCAACACCTTGCCCATCTCCTGGTTCTAGTCAACGACCTGAACACTGCTACTCGTTGATTTTTTTTCCATTTACTTCTATGACGTCAAAATGATTCCACCTGTAAGCAATGACACTGCTGCTGCGTTTCTGTGTTTTGTTTCTTCCCTTAAGATTATTTCCTCTAGGGGGCTGGAGAGATGGCTCAGTGGTTAAGAGCATTGTCTGCTCTTCCCAAAGGTCTTGAGTTCAATTCCCAGCAACCACATAGTGGCTCACAACCATCTGTAATGAGGTCTGGTGCCCTCTTCTGGTCTGCAGACATACACACAGACAGAATACTGTATACATAACAAATAAATAAATAAATGTTTAAAAAAAAAAAAAGATTATTTCCTCTAGATTCATTTATCGTAGTAATGGCAGAAATTGCTTCTGTGTGTGACTGAGTAGACCTCTGCTGTTCACGTGTGCCGCATTTCCTTTCCCAGTCCACTCACGCATATCCATGCTGCATATGTTTGCTAATGTGGATAGTGCTGTAGAACACAGGGGACACAGATACCTTCTCCACATACCGATTTCATTTCCTTTGATGATAGACAGTGGAAGATTAATCATATGATAGTTCTAGATTTTAGAAATATACCCCTGAATCACTTGTTTGCTTATTTTGAGAAATGTTTATTTTTTTAAAATTTACTTAGTTTTAGTAGATTATATACATTTTGTTATAGAATTGAGTTCCTTATATATTTTTATACTAACTAATTTGTGCATTACAGTGGTATAATTTTTTTCAACTAGCTTTTAAATTTATTTCTCATATGCTGGAATTTTTGGGTTTCAAAAATATTTTTCAATAGATTATTTTGAATTTTATAATTTGAACATTGAGATATAGTTCTCAAGTATATGTTATTATCCAAAATCAAAACAACTGAGCATATAAACATTATTTTTAACTAACTATATATTAAAAATAGAGATTCAGATATGTTGAATAATCTCTTCTAGGGTTCACAAAGTAAAAATATTAGTGCAAGAGTTTCTGATAAATACATTCATTTCCCATGTGACAATATCACTGGACACACAAGATTTGGAGATGAAAATATTTTAACATGATCCATGTACAGTCACAAGCTGAAAGCACAGTGAGGAAGGGACAAATCTAGGAAGGATGAGGACAGTTATTTTGAGTGCTGAAGACAGTAGATCTGAAACAAAGGCCAGTGAGGAGTTGACAATTATTCTCCAATTTCCTCCATGGCTGACTGCTGATATAATGGCATCACCCAGTGTGACAAAGACACCAGGCACAGAGCTTTGTCACCACAAGATGATAACTGAATTGTCTTCTCCACATTTCATGTTTGTTAGTGACACTGTATACAGTTTAGAAAGCCTGGCACATGAAATTCCAAGTTGAATGGTGAGGCGAGGTTCAGTTAGACAAGTGGGTTTCCACAGAATTTCTGTGCACTGATGGAACCATGTGACATGATAGGTGTTTTGTATTTAGAAGGAAGAGCGGGCCCACCCATTAATATCCAGAAGAAGCTCTATGACAAGAGTGTTATAAAAGGAAAAGGCTAATAACACAAAACAATATCACTACAACACAGACCGCTGGTTGACTCCTCATTCCATGAAGTGCACAAAACAGAGACTATAAATGGGTAGATTTCGGGCAGACCACTTAAAAGTTTCATAGTTTCATGTCTCTCTAAAGATTTTGAAAGCTTATAATCAATGCATGAACAAAAGTCAATAACAATATTAAAATGCAAAAATAGTTTACAAGAGGTACGTTTTGTCTACAAAGGTCTATGATGAGAAATACAGGACATTTAATATTTGAAAATAAACGAAGGTAGTTTCATGGCAAAATTAAAAAACTTGGTTTGTGTTGCTTACTGTGAACCAGTTCTTGTTTAAGCTGCTGAACATACAACCTGATTAAATGACAGGAATACTTGTTGACAGGCTTGTTAGTTGTGGTGTGGAAATCACAAAGGTGTGTGTGTGTGTGTGTATGCGCACATGTGCACCTGAGTGAGAGAGAGACAGACAGAGACAGAGAGACAAACAGAGAGAGAAAGACAGAGACAGAGAGAGAGTATGGATTCCCATGGGAAGGGGCATATAGATCAGGGCATGGGAAAGGTTAGGGCATCCTAAAGGCTTTCAGAAAGAGTGAGGCTTAGGTCAGCCTGAAATCTGACAGATAAGTGTGTGTAAAAGAAATGAGAGCAACTGTGAGGGGCAGAATATCCTAGACAGTCAACAGCAGTTGCTGTACCTAGAGTGCAGTGGACACTAACAAAACAGTAGCAAGGTAATTAGGATAAAGATTGTGAATAACCTAAGGGCAAAGTACTTGTATTAAAAAGAAGGGGCAAATTATACTGCACTGCCAATATTCCTGTGCATATCCATTCCACATAATGATGCAGAGATTCAGCCTGCCTTTGTCTTCTATCTCTTTGCTTACTTGCTTGTCCAGGGGATATAACTTAGGGCTAGGGGACTAGGCAAGTGTTTTACTACAGAGCACCTTTTCCATCCTTCCCTTGTTCCTTAAAATCTTCTCTTGCAGTAGGTAGATAGAAAAAGACAGCAAGAAAGAGACACGCCCTTTTCTTAACTACTCTGTCACAGAAATGACACACCCCTTCTTTTCCCTCTCCCCTGGTATGGTAATTTGAGTGAGAATGGCTCTATTGACTCCCATGTTTAAATGCTTGGAACTGTTTAGTCATTGGGGGTGCGCTTTCAGGTTTCAGAAGCCTATGCCAGGCCAGTGTCTTTCTGTCTCCTTCTCTGCATGCTGCCTATGGACCAGCTGTAAGCTCTCACTATTCTCCAGCACAATGTCATTCTGCCTGCTGCTATACTGCCCACAATGATGGTCACAGATCGACTCTGAAATTATAAGCAAGCTCCCAATTAAATAATTTCTTTTTATAAGTAGTCTTGGCCATGGTGTCTCTTCATAGCCACAAAACACAATTAAGACACCTTGTCAGCATTTTGTTACGCACACATTCTTCTGGAAAGTGATGCTTGGAACAGTAGTTTAGTTATAAGAGCAATTTAAAATTGCAGGGCCGGGGGTTTGATAAACCTATAGCTTTCTCAATTACGCTAGCATAGTTAATGATGGAATTAGAAATGATAAGTCAAGGAAGTCAAAGCAGGCAGGGTTTGTAAGGGATATTTTATTCCAAGATAGGACTTTACCTAGAGACACATTTTAAGTTGACTCGTGAAAACCATATTTAGAGTTTTCTAGAACATGTTGCCTGTCCCTATTAAGAATAGATAGTATAGAGACTGGCAGGATGGCTCAGCTTGCTGCGTAAGCTTGTGGACTTAAGTTCATTATTCAGAACCCACATCAAAGTGGAAGGGAAGAACTGACTCCACAGATTTGTCCTCTGACCTCTGCACACATGCCATAGCACGTTTGCTCACACATGTATATGAAACACACAATCAATGAGAAAACAAATAGATACTTCTAAACAGCATGACCAGGAACAGACTAAAGATATGGTTCGGTTGATTGAGTGTTGGCCTGGAATACACAAAGCTCTGAGATAATGAAACTAGGCATGTCGGTTCATGCTCATAGTCCCAGCACTGAGAAGGTAGAGAGAGGCAGGAGGATCAGAAGTTCAAGGTCATCTTCAATTACATAAGTGAGTATGAGAACAGTTTGGACTACATGACACCCTGTCTCATTCAAACAATCAAAAATCACTCAAACAATCAAAAATAATGGGTAGAACACAAAGGACGATGGTGGAATTCTGCATGCCACAGTCCTGAAGGCTATTTGCAATAAATACTTGTTGGTGTTTCAGCATAAGAAGGAATATATTTGACAGAGGTAAGCTTAGAACTGGGAAATAATTCAGACTCTGTCTTACACAATAGTGGCCTAGACGTCGAGAGTGGCTACCCAATCAAGACCAGAACTGGTAAAGAGGCTTTCTAAACAGGACTTCCTCAAGTATGTAAGGGAAAATGAGAAGTCTCTAACTTTTAACCTGAGTTGTTTGGACCCATGGTTATGGCATCTCTTTGGATAGGAAGAGAACAGAGACACATGAGAGGCTGGAATATAGTCAAGAGCTTCAAGGAGAATTGGAATTCACGTCTTTATCAGCTTTATTGTCTGACACTTGTTGTTCTTATGTTGACTGTATTTGGTTCAACTGATGCATATTTGTAATGGGGTCAGTCACATGTTCAGAATAGGTTTGGTTATTTGAAATTATTTTTTTCAGGATTAGAAATAAAAGAAGTGTATTTGAGAGCATCGTGGATAAATTGGCCACAAGATATTAATATAAGTCCTGCATGGATTGAGTTGGACCTATGCTTTCATTATGACATTTTGTTATATTTCATGTTCTAATAATATAGCTTGTAACCTTAGAAACGAATCTCAGAAATATGGTACCTCTTTTGAGGGGACAGCCTAGGATTCTTCCTTCTGGTAAGTTCTGTATTTGTGCAGAACAACTGGAAATACACATCTTTACAGTCAGTTCTTTGGAGTACTAGTCTCAAAGATCTGTTATCAAGTTATTCCTTAATTTTTTATTATTATTTTGCCTGTGTGGATGATGTGGGGGTTGCACATATATCTCAGAACAACCCAGGAGCTCAGAGCACAACTTTATGGGATCCATTCTCTTCTACTTTTCCATGGATTCTGTGACTCTAACGCAGGTTACCAAGTTTATGTGGCACGCATTTTACTTTCTGAGCCCAGACCTTAACTTGTTTCTTAATATTAAGCTCAACTAAAGAGGCAAAAAGACTCTCTCAAGTATAAAGTTTTATCACAAGTAGATAAATGCCTTCTAAAGTTATTCTTATCGAAACGAAGCCCCCAGTGATACAATAAATCTGTGCACACATGTAACCAATTTAAATAAGTTGCTGTTGATAATCTTATGATTTTTTTTTTCATTTCTGGTGCAGAGCCAGTCCACAGTAGTTCATACAGATTATGTTTTACCTGATTATTCTGACTGGCTATCTATACACTGAACATCATCCCTAGAGAATTTTTTTTATTATTTATTTATTTATTAAAGATTTCTGTCTCCTCCCCGCCACCACCTCCCATTTCTCTCCCCCTCCCCCAGCTAACTCCCCCTCCCTCGTCATCCCTAGAGAATTAAGTCCTTGTTGCTTGCCACATTTATGTGAAGACCCACAAATAGAAAAGAGACAAAGAAACAAGCTGACATCCTGGCTTGGGCACTCAGAGGTGTGTGTGTGCGTCAGGTATGCCTGAGCATCTGCTGAGCCGCCTGCTTCTTGGTGACTGGCTCCGGGGCCTTGCGCCGGGTTACTTGTCTTCCTTCAGCTTACACAGCATTTGTGGAGTTAATGAGGTGTTGTGTATAAAGGTCTGTGAGCCAAAATGGAAAAGGGATTATCTAGCTACACCGTGATATGACAGAGGAACCAGGCATGATGAAGGGGAGTTTGATAGAAGGCTCCTGGCTAGATTCATCTTGGTACTGTAACCACCATCAGATTCATTATTTTTATGGAAGAAAAGTTGTAAGAGAAATAGGCTCTTCCACACTTTCTGTGTTGATTGGCTTCTTCCAGGTATTGTAGGAGAAGACTGGAAAGATGATTAAACGAAATATTTTTTCTTCTGTTTCTGGAGGGAGTTGTATCACTTTCAGTCCACATGGAAGATGGTATTTTAGTTACATTGTCACTGATCTTTTGTGGCTCCCACAAAAGTGGTGACATTTCTATTGCAAACCTGCACAGCGGCTTTTTGTTTGGTGATAATGGTGACTGGGCCACTCACACCCAATCCTGTGTTCTGTTTCTGTGAGCACAGACGCTAAGGGTCCTATAATTCTATCTTGCCTTACTAATCATAGTATTTAGCTGCAGGCTCACTTGATGAAGGCTTATACTGCTATGACATTTAAAAGAACTGATTATATCATTTTGCAATAGAGGATAAAATATTTGTGACTCGGAGACAGAGGGGAAAAGTTTGACTGCCTGTTCCTGCTTTATTTTAGCAAATAGAAATATATCTTTTTTTAAAATATTTATTTATTTATTATGTATACAATATTCTGTCTGTGTGTATGTCTGCAGGCCAGAAGAGGGCACCAGACCTAATTACAGATGGTTGTGAGCCACCATGTGGTTGCAGGGAATTGAACTCAGGACCTTTGGAAGAGCAGGCAATGCTCTTAACCACTGAGCCATATCTCCAGTCCCAGAAATATATCTTTAAAAAAAAAAACTGGATTAACCTGGAGGAATTGGGAGGGACATTAGAACTGCCTATAACCAGTTGACTGAGTAGGCTCTGCAGACACCAAGCATCCAGTAAAGTGAATGTGTTTTATGCCAACTGTTTCCAGGTTCTCAGGAGTACACTGAGTAGGTGGGCACATTGTAGAAATGAATCAGGATACCCTAGAACTCTAGCTCTCTGCTTCTACACACATTTTTATCACATTAGGTAAATATTAATTACCAATGATGTGGTAAGATGTGTGAAGACTAAGGATCTACATTCTCCTCCTACTATCATATGAATTGTCGTCCAACCGATGCAACAAAATGTTGAAAAAACATTAAATATTAAGTGACAATAATAATTACTATATTTGAAAGACTTGGTAGGTGGTACATAACTATCTCTGATTCTGTTCTCAGTGATGCATAACTCCACGCTCAGGATACTGTGTTAATCGGGGTATGAAAGCAGAGACTGCTTGTTCGTTCTCAGTTGCCCAGACCCAAATAATCACACAGAAACTATATTGATTATAATACTACTTGGCCAATGACTTATGCATATTCCTAGTTAGTGCTTACATCTTAAAATAACCCATTTCTATTATTCTGTGTATCTCCACGAGGCTGTGGCTTACTGGGTTAATTTCTGGCATCTGTCTCCTTAGGCAGTTGCCTAGTGTCTTTCTGACTCCACCTATTCCTTATATCTCTGTTGTGATTTTCCGCCTGGCTTTATTCTGCCAAACCATTGCCTGAAACAGTTTTATTAACCAATGCAATAAAATATAATCATAGGATACAGAGGGTAAGCCTACATCATAGAAAACTTAGTTCAGTAAGTAAATGCTTTGATTGACTTTTCATGCCTGCCTCTGGATGACGGACAGCTAGGTGGAAGCCTGTCAGGGTATGTTACAATATTTTCAAACATCTGTAACTCTTGTTTTTATTTTATCAATTAAGTAACTATTGAATACCAAGTTTTATAGTTTGTTGTAATTGTTTCCGTGGGTTTGCCACATTTTAGAGCTTTTATTTCTGTTGTTTTTAAAGTTTACTTGAAATTGAATTTTGATAAATAGTGTTCTCAAATTCAGCCCATCTTTCTTCAGTATAAACACCCATGCGCACACACACATGCACCTGCACACAGTATGCACACTCAAATACACATAGATTATTGACTATCACAAAGGCAACTGTAGTACATGAAGGTATTGCTATCTAAAGAATCTTCTGGAGTCGAATAAAAGAAATAATGTGATAAACAGGATGGTTGACCAAAGGTGAAAGAGTAGAAAAATGTGAATAACACACAGAAAGCCTTGAGTTGAAGTAAATGCATCTTGGCCAAAACTCTTGAGGGGTGTGATTGGAAGATTAGTTATATTTCAATTAGAAAGCATTGGATTCTTGACTGATGGGAATCTCTTGTTTTAGCTTATAGGGAAATAATGAAATTATCTGGGCAGAGGATTGCTCTGGAAAAACCAGACTGCCTTGTCAGGTCCATAAAGCAAGATCGAACATCCTAAATGTTGTTGATGTTGATAAGCATAGTTTGGGGGTTAATATAGGATGGGACTTTTTGCTACATATGTTGATAGACCTAATTTTGTCTAGGTATATGTAAGTCTCTGTTAGAATGACTTGTATTAAAAAATAAGAGTTACTTTATTAAAACAGTTATAGCTATGGGCATCCTGACTTGTGTCATAACTTGGGAGTAATTCTCAAATGCACCATTTTATTAGAACAGAAAAGTGTAGATGCTCTTTGAGCCCCTCTAACATACAAAGGTTCTTTATCAGGACGTATTTCACATTTCACTGGAATTTTCTGGAACCCCAATGCAAGTGTCAGCAGAATTCTTAAAGCCAAATATTTGTCAGGTTGTTTTATTTATTTTCAATAATTCCAGATTAATTTGTAGCATGTATTATAATATATTTTCACTCATAATTTAAGTGGCTGCTCTTTCCCCATGGTATACATTGATAATTTTTGTTAAAATTTTATTTGAATAAAAATGGGTTTTGTTGCCTATTAGGAAATGGCTAAATTTTAGCTTGTGGCTCTGAGTGGAGCCAGTGATCCTTTCTCAGGTAGGTTAATGTGTTCTGTAGTTCATTTAGCACACGATATTTGAAAAGTTATTGTCCTGTAATGTGCCTCTTGTCTCCCAGCTCCATTTTCACCCTCGTTGTTATGCTGTGTAACCAGTAAGATGAAGGCATTTGAGCTTCTTTCTTTGACTCACTGTCAGAGGGTTTCTAGGGGGTTCCCACCAATGGTCTATATAGTGGAATTCTGGGAGACAAAAGGAAGAAAAGAGGCCTGTTCCTGCGTGGTCCAAGCCTCAGAAGCTGCTTCCCTCAGAAGGGGATCCTGGCTCCCTCTCAGGTGTACTCCCAGTAGGATCAAGGCTCTGATACTCAATTGCCCTTTGCTTCCCAGTGGCTCATCAACACTGTTGCCACCAGACACTCCCAGGCTCCATACCTCAGCCCAGGACAGGGGCAAACATGGTGGGCTCCTGGTAACTCTCTTTTCAATACTGTCTCACTGACTGCTCTGCTCTTTCTATAGCTCCAGGCTTCTTCCAAGACCTTTGCAATCAGTTTCTCTTGCTAAACCACCTCTCCTAGGAAAACCCTGAGTGGCTTTCCCCCCATTTGGAAATTGAACTCAGTAACTCTTCTGTGTAGGTATGGCAGTGCATTCCAGTGACCATCATAGTCCACAGACTAGAACTCTACTCTCATGGTGCTTACAGGATTCTAGTAAATACTTTATTATGTATCAGTCATTGCTTAAATGTAAACTCTTTGTGGGCTTTAAGCCCCATTGATGTGGGATATCCTTCTGTATATGTGTTGCTTTTACTGGTTCGTGAATAAAGCTTTTTTGGCTAAGTAAAGCCAGGCAGGAAGTGTAGATAGAGCAACCAGACTAGAATTCCGGGAAGAAGAAAGTCACCAGCCAGATGCAGAGGAAGCAAGATGAGAATGTTTCACTGATAAAAGGTACCAAGCCACGTGGCTAACATAGACAGAATTATGGGTGAATTTAAGTTGTAAAAGGTAGTTAATAATAAGTTGAAAGTAATAGGGAAGTTTCTAATTAATATAAGCCTCAGTGTGTTTCTTTGGGACTGAATAGCTGTGGGGCCAGGCTGGATAGAAACTTCTGCCTATACCCCAGTCTTTAGCTTGTTCTTATACTGAAGGAAACATTAAAATGATTGATAAAATCTTCCTATGGATCCAGAAAACATAAGGTGGAATTAAGAATTGAAATGGACTCTTCATTCACAGGGGCCATAACATTTTTATCTTATACTCTTTTTTCCCCTGTATTTCCTTTAGTTTTTATCTCTTTAGTCACAGATTGTATCTTTGTTGAATAAAATGTTCACTGAAAAGTTCAGAGGCACAAACAGAGCCATAGGAAGAAAATTTCCTCCAACTGAAATTAGTAAACTCATTTTCAATCTCCTTGGAGGAAATTCCTGTCTCACTGGAAGGCCACAGAACCTATGGGATGAAGCTGCTTTCTTATAAAACTACACAAAATATCAAGATATGAATTTCCCTTTAATCTAAGATGAGACTGCCTTCCTATTCAGTAGTTTGATGCTCTATTTGAAAATCTCTAATCCTAGGTATGCAGAAATAATTGCATATGCATTCTTTTTATTTAGTTAGATGGTGAAATCTATTTTTGTGATTGAGAAGGTAAAATGAAGATTTGAATATTTTGGATTAATATGTTGGAAAAATGTGCCAAAGCAAAAGTAAAGGTTCTTGGGACACAACACATTTTAAAGACTATAGTTGCACAGAATACTTTTTTTTATGCATGACAGAGCTTGTAACACAGCCAAATAATTTTTCTTTTTAGAAAAAGAAAGAAAAGGAAAAAAATAAGAAAAGCATAAAATCATTAATATACTTTCCAATTGCAAAGGTAAAGACATTAAACTGAAATGTTATTTTTGTTTTTGTAAACATCTTATGCTTAATAACCACATATTTTGTTAGTTTTTTTTTATTTCATGGTCTATGTGCTTAGGCTTGGACACCAATAGACTAAAATAAATTACCTTAAAAATTATTCTTGGTGCTAGAGAGATAGATTAGCAGTTAAGAGCATTTCCTGTTATTGCAGAGGATCCAACTTCAGTTTCTAGTACTCAAGAGGAGTAGCTCACACCTGGCTCACAACTACTTACAACTCCAGCTCCCTGAGGATCCAATGCCTCTGGCCTCTGAGAGTGCCTATGTCTACTGTCACATAATCACACACACACACACACACACACACACACACTCACACACACACACACACACACACACACACACACTAAATATGTCTGTCTTCCTCTCTCTGTGCATGTGTTGTGTGTGTATATATACACACATATATACATACATATTCTTTTGGGGTAACATGACAGCTTAGCAGATAAAAGTGCTTGCTGCCAAGCCTTTTAATTGATTGCTGGGATCTACATTATGGAAGGAAAAAAATGTTATTCACTCACACAGTATACATATATACATGCACACCGTATATTTTTATTTGAAAATATTATTTTATCTTGATTTTGTCATCTATGAAATTTAATAAATTCACTCAGAGTAAACGCAAACATTTGGCATGAATGAGTAGGTGTTTTCTGCCCCTCCATTTCTAAGTGTTACATTCATTAAGCAATTATAAAACTTAATAATAAAACTATCAAAATCCCCCTTCCTACTACTAAAGCTTATTCATATGTCCTCACAACATTACATTTAGCTGGTAGACACATAAAACATAAAATTGTTTCTCTTCAGTACTCTCTAATTGAAGAGTTGAAAGAGGGAGTTGGAAAGAAAGACTGTGAAAAAAATTGAATCACTTGAGATCTCTCAGGTTAAATCATGACTGTTTGTGCCCAGTCAAAACTGAACATTTTTTTTCTTTCCTTCATTATAGGGAAGAAGAGGGGCACTTAATGGTATATAACTTTTAAACATTTATGGGTTTTATTCATGGTGCCTACTGACAGTCTGAGTACAGTGAGGAAATGGAATTCCATTTCTTCCACAAAGGAACCAAAGTTTCTGTTGCTTTTAGTATTTTCTTCTAATAGTTCTCCAGTGCTGTTTCATCCCTTCCAAGACAAGCCCAGAGAAAAGCTTTCTCATGTACTATCTAGACTTGTGTTGGGTGACAGTGGTCACACCTCTGTCAGGCTCATGTCAGATATCTTTTTTTATGTAATAAGTAAGCAGAAAAATTAATATATAAAAATATGCATTTTTGGTCAGTTAATATTATAAATCCCAAATACATTGAGGCAGTTTATTAATAAACTCATGGCTTCTTATGATTTCTCTGGGCTATTTTCAACTTAGAGTCCTACTCCAGTAACTCAATGCTGAATCCTCACACACGGAGAAGAGAAGACCAGGCAGAAGCCAGGGTCAGTTGTTGAAAGTCATCAGGCAGATTGGGTTGTGCGGACGAAGTATACAGAAAAGGGAGAAAAGGTTATATTTGATTTCTTCGTCAGACGATGAAGGTGGGGCTAATGAGTTCACACTCAAACAGATCCCAGCCTTTCTGGGATGAGAGCTCTCTGTGCCTTACTTTGTGCTGAACTGAACCCAGCCCCAGTGTATGAAAAGTTGGTTGCATGTATGCGTGGATTGCAGAACTGCCCCCAGCTTCTCCATTTATACCAGTATTGATACCACCACTGCTGGCAACCATAAAACATCGCTGTGGCCAGTTTTGGGTGCTGCATGCCCATGTATTAAATTGAACCAGAAGCGTCATTAAAACAAAGAAGGAAACAATGGGAAGCAAGAGGCTGGTTCCACAGTCCTGGTACACAACTCAGATCTATAGATCTTTGCACAGGGCTTTGATGATTGGCTGCTGAAGGGAAGACATTCATGGGTAAGGGTAGGCAACAGAACTCCAATGAACCACTTTTTACTCCCTCTTCTGCAAATGACTGTTCATATATGTGCTCAAAAATTACATAGCACAATTGCTTAGGGTGATGAAATTAGTTTATATGCTATCTATCAAATTCACTTGTGCAATAATTTTCATGTGAACAAATTATATAAAAACAGAAATATGCAGATGCATCTTTATCTAGTATGGTGGAAATGCTTTCTTTGCAATCTCTGTATATGGCTCCTTTATTTTTCTTTTACGTAAGATGACCAAATAAGCATTTTTAGGTGAGAGAACTCTGAGTCTTCTAAATTTCATTTCTGATCTGATACCCTTCCCCCAAACACATCATTAGCCCGAAAATGCAAAAATCTTTCTCTGAACTCTAAATAGAAGTTAAAAATAGCATTTCATTCCCCAAAGCTTTAAATCCCACCTTGTTTTTAAGCAGCTTTCCAGAGTGACTATGCAAGGTTACACAGAACCGACTGACTGATTTATGAATATAATTTTTGTTTTAATTGAAACAGCAACATTTAGGTTCCACCTTAACAGTGCACCTTAAAAGATTATCTCGGTTATTTCACAGGCACCGAGCCGGCACTAATAGTCCAAGGCAGATATTGAAAAGCAGCACAGGGCCAGGCAGATCTATTAGAAATTCCCATCCACGCGCCTCATACATATTGATTTCTGACACCAAGCAGCAGTGAAAGCCCCCGTGGGAATAATATATTTAGCAGGGTTCGCTGCGAGGAGGTCACAGGGTGCATACAGATTAGCTTCAGAGGACCAAGGCGCTAGTATTGGAGCCAAATGCTAGATTTTATATCATTTTAATCTGAACTTTTATAATCCTTTTAGTTCTTCTTTCTCTGCGTGGCAGAGAGAAGGCTGCTTCACATGTATCATGCATCTTCTCCTTTATTCTTCCTATAAATGTGCAAACGCCGCTGTAATGGGGAAGAATGTTCCTTCCGCACAGGCAGCCCAGCCCAAGCCAGATTTGCTGTTATAAACGGTGGTCAATGCAGATGAAGACATCTTTATTTAAAGATTCCTTTCTGTGGGGGGGGGAGGGAAAAAGCCCAAACCGGGATCTCAAGGGTTGAGACAGAAGCACAGAACTTGCTCTCCTATTAAAAGACCCGTCGCTCCCCTCCCCCTCTCTCCGACACTGGCGCCTAATTGAGCAGAAGTTGCATTTATAACTGTTACAGCTATGGAAACAAAAATCTAAACATTTTATTAATTACCTTTCTGCTGGGGGAGGGAACGCCTGCTTATTATGCAAAGAAGTGTTGTGACTATATCAGCAAAGGTGTCAGATGAGAGCAAAACACACGTTTTGGAGACTGGAGAGAAGCCAGCAGTGCCAGAGGAGAGGTTAGAGTGGCCGCAGTTTGACGGAAGGGTGAAATACGTTCAGACAACAAAGAGGAATGGGAGGTTTCGCTCAACACACACAAAGGTTCATTGTCTCCTGGAGGCGGCATTTGAATTTTAGGTGCTCTATAAAAAGTTCCCATGATCACTAATAACCAGAAAAAGAAGTAGCTACATCTGCAAAATGCCTTTTGACTCCGAGTTATTTTCTCTGGTATCCTAAGCAAGCATAAAAGCCAAGGACAGAAATGAAAAACAGAGACAGGAAGGACAAGGCACCACGACTTAAGCCATGGCAACGTATGAACAGTCACAGAAAGCAAAAGGTAAATCTGAGTTGCGTTTTATCAATAAAGGTTTATCTAAGCAAATAAATAAATAAGAAAAATAATTACAACATCCAATTAAGACTAGAACTTTCTTTGTCAAATCAGCTAACTAAAATATGCCAAATGTATTACCTTTTTAGGCCTGTGTCCTGCAATACCTGTTTATTTACTTTTTTTTTTTTCTAATATGTTCAAGCTGAGCACAAGCCAAGGAGAGAAAGTCACCATATTCAGGGAAGGAAAGCAAAGAGCAATAAAAATCTCAAAGTCAATTTTGAACAAACTTGGGAAACTGAAAATCTTTTTTTGGCAAATGCCCTTGTCAGAGTGCTTGGCTGACTGTTTCCTGAAAGCCAGGTGACACTCACAGTGAGCTCTGAAACGCAGGGCACAGCAAGCACCTCTCCCAGCACCTGCAAAGATTATAAGGTAGCGAAGTACCTGGATACTGGGTAGCCTATACGCTTTCAGCTTTTACTCAGCTCACTAAGGCATTCGGATTCAAGAAAGTGATGTTGGAAGCTAGAGGAGGCTGGAGCAGGAAGGAGAATTTAATGAGGCAGCTAAGGGGCTCTGCAGAAACTGGGCATTCTTATCACTAGGAAAGTGTGTGTGTGTGTGTGTGTGTGTGTGTGTGTGTGTGTGTGTGTGTGTGAGAGAGAGAGAGAGAGAGAGAGAGAGAGAGAGAGAGTTGGCTTCTTTCTAAGCTGCAATAAAACAAACTCCAAAAGTTTAGCATAATTGGTTGTGTTTGCAGGCTCTGATGGAAGGATCCAGGAAGGCAAATTAAAGAGAGCTAAAGAAAGAGTTGGACCAGCGAAGGTATCAAGCATTAAATTCCACATCTCATATCCTTCTCTTCCCTTGTTTTCCCAGGTAGAAGTCACTTCATTTGGTAACTTTCTGCAGATTATACCGACTTTATAATACGTGACTATGAGAGCTTATATTTCTCATTATGCTCTCAGGCTCAGTGAATTTCCTTTTGTTTGCTAAAAGAGGTAGACTCCATCCTGGGAGCCTAGAACAACCAAGGACACACTCAGGACTGAGTGACCCTCTGGGACACGTCAGACCTCTGTACAGGGCCAATCGCCCTCATCACAGACATGGTGAAAAATCCCTGCTTAATCCAGGACCAGGAGAACTTGGCTACATTATTGTCCACTTTCTGCAATTGCCAGAACATTTCTTTATTTCCTTGTACACAGATGTTAGGTCAATAATTTTGGTTGATATGAGTAAGTTATATCAGGTAGAAGTTATACCTAAAGGATGGAGACCAAGAAATAATCGGCTCACATGAAACCAAAAATAGCAAGTCATTCATACAGCAGGTCTGTCTTCCAGGCAGCCAACACTCTGCTTGATGGCTTCTCTCTGGACTAGCCCCATCACTGTCAAGGAGACAGTCTAAGACTGATGGAGCTGTTCATTTATAGTCTGAAGGGGGAGGGGCATATTTTCCCTCTCAAAAGCAAGCCTAGGAAAGTGCAAGGCAGGGAAAGTACAGGTATTGATAGCTAACCTCCTGATTTTGATTGGAGCTCCGCTGCCCAGGCATCAGCTAACAATTCATTTTCCATTTTTTTTTTTTCACCATAAGCCAACTACGTGTCCTTGTCATGGGATCCCGGCATGCATCAACTTGCCAGCCGGGTGAAAGCTTCCAAACTGAATACTCCAGTCCTTCCAAGTTGCCGCTCTGGGCTTGCTTTAGTAGATGCATCGCTTATCGGGGTAGGGACGTTCCTTTTAAATTTCTGACAGCTGCAAAGGAGTCATGTAGCCAACTTGAAACTATAAGCCAGCACACCTCCGGCCTGTACCAAGTCCACCACGCTTCCTCCAGGCTTAAAGTCACAAGTAGATGATCAGGTCAGTGTTTGGAGGACTGGTGAAATTCTGGCAGCGGGGCAGTGATCTAGGACATGAGCAGGGCTGTTAGCTTTGGCCTGATTTTCCTCCAGTGTCCAACCACTGGTCAGTGTAGAGTTTTGTTGCTATTGCCTGCTATTTTGAGTGCTGCTTGGTGTCCCTGAAACTCCTAGAGCTGATAAGAAAGTGAAGCTTTAGAAAGCATTTTTTTTTTCCTGTGAATATAAAATTAGGAGATTCAGGACTCTGGATAGACCAAGTAATCTTAAAAGTCCTTAAGAACAGGCCCCTTCCTATTAATTACTCACGCAGCATCGTCACTGAATCGCAAGAAGTGTGAGAGTGAAACTTAAAAAAAAAATGCTTTTTTGGAAACAGAATGTTTGACTCCCGCAGTTAAGAGAATACAAAACTAAAAGTGAAATTAAATGGAATTATTTTCAGGATTAATTTGCATTCCCATCCTTCCCAGCTGTGCTAAATATTTTATCTAAACAAAGAGCTTCACAACAATTGGCAACACGTGTGGTGAAATTGAAGGTAATGATATTATAAAGCAATACACACACGATGTGTGTGCGGTTTACAATTCTGAATTCTGACAATGTCTACAGCGCATGAGTGAGATTCAGGGAGAATATATAGATGCTTTGTGGGGGAAAACAAAACAATAACAACGGGAAAAAAAAAACAGGGAAAAAGTCCCTTTTAGTTGGGGGCAAAAGCATGCATTTACTTTCAGGGGAAGTAGGCGCACTTAATCCCCGCTGAGCGCTGGGGAGGGCGGGCTGAGCTGTCTAGAAAGCATTTTCTCCCACTTTATAATGTTAGAAATTCTCGGACGGCAGCGTGCATTGCAATGCAGGGATTCTTCGGTGTAAGAGCACATCAGGGCATTGAGAAAGGTTTAATGTGTTCTCATTAGAGGAGCAGGGGCACAGGGGGAGGGGGAGGCGCCTTGGGGGACAGAGCTGAGCTCGACCACTCTGGGAAGCATTCCGATTTTGGGCCTTCTCACTTCAACTCCCTCAATCCCTGAGCTTTACATAGCTGTTTCCCAGACAGTTCAGGCAAATGCCTCCCAAGCCTCCTGTAAAGAGAGCTGTGTTGTATCTTGCTGCTTGCAGTTTTAACAGTTTGTTTGCTTGGACCTTTTAAATATTTTCTTCCTTCCTGGACAGACTCCTTAAAAAAATTAAAATAAAACCAACCCTTCTTTTTCATATTCACTTCCAATCAATGAAAAAACCGGAAAGGAAAAGAAGAGAATTTGATAAATGCAAGACAATCCAGAAGCCTTTGTAGTTATAAAGTCCACAGAGCTGCCCGAGTGGGAAATCTAGCAGGAGCAGCAAACAGGGCTTTGTTTCTGAGGAAAAAAAAAAAAATTATAGCTAGCTTGATAACTGCAACCCACCAGCCATCAACTATTTTTTTCTAGTTTGCTGTATTTTTTTTTTCCTATAAGAAAAAAAAAATCCTCCTTGAAGAACAGAACATTTTCCATGTGCAATGTGAGTTTTCATTTGGAGAGGAAGCTATCCACGTAGAAAGGCTTTTTCCTTAGCCAGCGGTCAGCTTGTGATGAGTGTGACCATGTACCCTGAAGCCGGGGAACAAGCCAAGGAGGAGTTTCTTCTTAGGTATGAAATATTGAACATAGCCTGGTAACCCTTTGCATGCAGGCACTACTGCAGAAATTTTGTTCTGCAGAAATTTATCTTGCAAGCTCTAATGGCACGGCTTTCCCAAAATAGACTAATAAGCAAGGACATAGAAAATCCACTCCAAGGCATTTCCTCCTTAGGTTTTGACATTTTCTCTAAACTCTTTCTGCTTGGGAGTTATTACAAGACTGCAGATGATGGGTCTTGTGTATAGATAGCCACACTTCTGGTTCTCTTCTCATAATACGGCGGGTGTTGCCATCATCTTGAATGTTTCTCTTTGGTGACTTTACTAAGCATGTGCACTGAAAGAGCCATGCTTCCCACTGTTGCCCAGCGATTATTTTTAAAAGGTTGTCAAATATTTCAAAAAGAAAACTGGGGTTCCTCCCTTTGAATGCCTATTACTATCATTAACAGAAATTTAGAAACAGACACGGAAGAAAGTTTGAGGTCAGATTTTGTAGAGCTTGAGAGGAAAACTCCAGGATAGACAGGATGTCTTAGCAGCCACCAGGAGGAAGGAGATGGAAAAGAAGAGAAAGCTGGGGCTTATCAGCCTGGTCCAAGATAGCAGGCAAGTTCAGCAATGGAGGTCAGCAAGCAGCCTCATGGCAGAGAGCGGGGAAGAGTGCCCGTGAACAAATGAGAAAACCCAAACTGCTACTGAAATCATAACCAGGTTCTGGACAGTATCCAAAAGAGAGGGAAAACCGACCAATGCTGCACAATGGAAGTTTTGCAAGCAGTTACACGGGAGAGGGGTTCTGAGTAGGTTCAGTACCCTATCTCATTAAGGGGATAATTATTCCTCCTGTCTCTTTAAGAATGGCTTCAGCTGAATCAGATTCTTACAGGGTGCCTGTGAGGTGGGGGTGGACTCCTGGACAGATGATTGACAGGTCTAACTGGTTTAACTCTTGAAGGGAGAGACAAGATCACGTGATGTCCTCCTCTTAAAAGCAGACTGGAATGCCACGCCAACACCCAGGGTCAGAAGCAGATACTATGCTTTTGACCAGGAGGCCTAAGAAATGGCAAAGGTGATGTCTACCTGTCTAATTTTACCAGGGAAATGAGAAACATGGCCCAAAGCTGACCTAAAAGGAGAAGTTCACCCACAATGCTCCACTATTATAACATTTTCTCTCAAGAGCTGAGACCCTAAAATTATTTAGAAAATGAGCTAAAAATCAAAGAATCTATATAACACATGTTTACGAGAGAAATATAGATACAGAGATCTAATCCAAAGCCTTTCTCCATATAGGCTCAGTGTATGGACAGGAGTTTCTTGTTCTCCTTTTTCAAATTTTCTTTAATTTTTTTTTGTATATGGGTGTTTCTCTGCATATGGTCCTGTATACTGCATTTGTACCTGGTGTCCAGAAGGACAGCGAGGGCATCAGATCCTTTGGAACTGGGGTTACAGATGGTTGTAAGTTTCCAGGTAGGTGTTGGGAATTGAACCCCAGTCCTCTGGAAGATACGCACTATGCTTAACAGCCAAGCCAGTCCTCCAGCTCCTACACTAGAGTTTCGGTCACGTGCTCAAATCTCAAATCTCCAGTTTCTATTAGAGAAAGAAAAATAACACAAATCCAGGATAGAAACCAGAATTTATTCCATCATCTCTGGTCCATGGTCAGGAAGGAATCAAGGGCATTCCCAGTTTCTGACCAAAGAAACTAAACAAAGACCTTGTCCCCAAACAGCCTAACCCATTTGTATCTTCGGCTCATATCAGTCAATTATGATTAATTGACTGTACTAACCGTTGATATATATATGTATATATATATACATATATATTTTCAGGTCCATTAATATGAGATTTTCTTTTTAACTTGTAGTCTCTGTGAAGTTTTACTTTGGGAAGAAATTAAGGGAGATTTTATTATCAGAAAGATGACAAATGGGCTCAAATTCATAATAAGTACAGACAACTGTAAGTCAAAGGTCTGTGTTTATTGTACATGGAGGACTGGGCAGTGAGGTACTTACAAGTTTGTGAAATAATGCAAGCACCACTGTCAAACTTATTAGAAATGAATCCTCAGGCTTGTTAGATAGAGTTCATGTAAGCATTAATTATAAACTTTTTAAGGGATGATCACTTTGGGTATATCATTATGAAGACATTTAAACAATATAATCTGTCCCTTCAGTGGGGGGTAAACAATTCGTTTAAAAAGTTTATACTTCTTTTTGCTCCTTTCACATAATCGTGATGTCACCAAAATAATGGCATCCATATAGTTGTCACGAAGCTGACAAGCAGATGTGGTTGCATGACATTGTTATTATGCATTAGGTAGCCTTATGAATTTTTATGGTTGAATATTGATATGGATTGAACATGTTAAATAGGAATTCTTAGGTATTTTTACAGGATAGGTTCATACTTTTGAAAATATTGGCTAATATTTATATACTTACATTTAACTGAAGAAAACCATCATGATTTAGTTTTAGTTTTCATTTTAACATCATCTATAAAGTATATCTGATTGGATTCAAATTTTCCTCATTTGAAATTGAGCAATTATTTCTTTACTCTTGCACCTTCAGAGTAAATGTCAAACTGTGTGCAGAAAACACTGCTGCCCTCCCCAGATTATCTCAATAAAAACACCAAAAAATATTTTAGGCATCAAAAAGAGTGATTTTACTTTGAAACTGATAATTCAGGTTGTCTATTTATTATCCATTGGATTCAATGTAACAGAAGGGATATTTGGCTTTAATTTTCTTAGAGTGGTAATAATTATAGTTAGCATTTTTTAAAACCAAGTTCTATGATAAGTTTACTATAAACTATTTTATTTAATCTATATATTGTGTACTTTATAATTATCCTCATTTAAAACTTGAAGAATGTGTGGCATAAATAGATCTGATAATTTGCCCTCGTTCATAAAGCCCCTAATTAACAATTTTAGGATTCTAAGCAGGTCTGTTTGACTTCAAAGTTCTGTGCATTGCATTCTATTGATTCTGCAGTGGTTAGGGAATTTCATAAATCACTCATTTTATGCTCACCATTAGAGTGAAGTTTTTTTTTTCAGAAGGTAAACACAATTTTATTATTGACCGAATGGGAGCTTTCATCTAATCCATTTCCCTGATAATCCATTCATTTTATTTAAAGGCAGAGTATTGAGCACTAATGTCCTAGAAAATGTCCCTGTATTTTAGGATTGATCACACTTACCCTTAAGTGAGCAGAAGACGACAACCTTTCTCCCTTAATTGTGTCAGGATTCTCCTGTAGGCACGGGGAATGGATAGTTATAAAATGTGAACAAATAGCATAGTTTTAAAGATAAATATTATAGTCAACGTTAAACATAAAATGTAGAGAGGATCTATTCGGCGAACATGGGAAAATCCTGACAGGTAGTGTTAGAGGCGGACCTGCATGATGAAGAGGGACCCATCAGAACCCCACTGCAGGGAGACAACACATGCACTCGAGGACTTTGTGCAATGAAAGATGCTGGCAGCCTGGAAAGCAGAGGCTGGGATGGGCAGATTATTTCACATGCCATAATAGCAACTGCACATTTAATTTTATGAGCTATGAGAAATCTCTGGAAGATTTCATGTAGGCTAATGCGGGTTCTGCATAAATATTAGTATTTAAGGAAGTCTTATTGCTATCTGGATTAGACTGCCAAGTGTGAACATTGCTGAGTGAAAACACTAGTAAGTGAAAGATGTGTGTATCTAAACATGTGTCACAAGTTACACTAATTAAGACGCTTTTATATTCTCTGTTACGTTTGAATCAGTTTATACAGATGTTGGCATCCTATGAGACAATACATAGTTATAGATTCTGGAAACAAATGTCACTTAATAGCTGTGCAATCTTGTGCAATTACTAACCACTCTGAATCTACTTTTTCATTTTTTTTAAGACAGGGTTTCTCTGTAGCTTTGGAACCTGTCCTGAAACTAGCTCTTGTAGACCAGGCTGGCCTCTAACTCAGAGGTCCGCCTGCCTCTGTCTCCCAAGTGCTGGGATTAAAGGCATGTGCCATCACCGCCCAGCTGCTTTTTCATTTTTAAAATTGGAAGAATTATAGATTCTATCAACCCAATGAAGTTGGGTTGATATGGGGTGAAAATAATGTGTTTACAACTTAGATTAGGACTGGGATGAGGTATAGTGGATAAAATACTTTCTGGACAAGCCTGGGGATGTGAGTTCCAATCCCTAAGATTCATGTAGAGTGCAAGTCTGTAATCCCAGAACTCCTACATTAAGGAGGGGGAGCCATGAGAAACCTTGGGTGTCGATGAACTGTCTTAGCTTACATGTGGCAACTCTGTTTCAAACAAGGTGAAAGTGAGAACTTGACAATAGAGATTGTCCTCTAAACTCCACACACTTGCCATGACACAGAGGTGGGGCCGTCCAATCAACCAACCACACACACACTCACACACACACACACACACACACACACACACACACACACACACACACGATTTTTCCCTCAAGACAAAGTAGTTCTTGGACTGTTGTACCTACTAGAAAAACACTTGTCAGATAGCCTGAGTTAAACATGGTGTCCAACATACAGAAGGTTGGAGAAACTTGGAGAACTAAATGAAAGATGGATCCCTTTAGACACCTTCTCTGAGTCCCCCAGATAATCAGTACTGAAAGTTGTCTTCAGCTATGAGATTTTTCACTCTTTTCTCTTTGCAGATACACCAAAATCCTCACAGTTGCCCACTGCTTTTGTGTGACAGGTAGTATCATGGAGGCGTCTAGCGTGCTCAAACTCTGCTACAGCCTCACACACCTCCCAGAAACAGCTGGGCTGAGCAAAACGAAATCTGTGCTTCCCTTTTTGCTCTGCCACCTCTGTTCTCTTTGGCAAAAGACAGAGTAGTTCTGTTTGTTAGAAGAACCACACCTTGAGCAAGCAGATCACAGTCCTACTAAACCAGACCTTTGGCAGGTGAAATTTAAGGCTTACTATGGGAAAGACAATATTTCTAACTTGCATGTCCCAACATTGCAGGAAAAGATCGTATACCCAGAACACAGTGAGAAAAATGAGCATGAAGGTTTATGGACTGAGTTGGCTTATTCTAGGGTTCTGACCAAACTGAGTCCCTTTTATCCTACAAAGATGCAAGGATCATTGCTGTGACCCATCCATGCATCTGTGTAACCACCACATAGGAAAGTGAGTTCTGACCCAAAGGATAAATCTCACCTACAGGTTCCCAAATCTTTGGGAATCTAGTCATTGCCTACCCTTTCAGAGCAAGTCCTGAAAGATGACGCTTAAGCTTAGAAGACGTGGCATTTTGATGACCACCAGCTCCTCGCTCTACTCTCCTAGACTTCCTCACAAACCCTTTCTTCTAAGTTGACTGGCCCTTACCATCCTTTGCATCTGTGTTGGTGCCTCAACTTTTTCAAGAACTGTCACAGAAAGCTTTTGTTCTGAGGTGACCTAGCTGCTTCCATGACTTTATTTCATACTGTCTAGTAGTATTTTAGGTATTCATTTGTCGTAGCTCCAACACACTTTTATAAATAATCAACTCCCTTAGTTGGCAGAGAGTCTGCTCTGAAGTTGGGAGACCACACTTATTATTCAACCCCTGAAAATCAGGACTTTAACACAACAAACACTCAGATGGATCAGTTGAGTGGAAATGTGTGTGCCTCGATTCTTTGCTTTTAATTTTGTCAATTATTTTTCTTAATGAAGAGCAATGGATTTTCTACCTTTTGTCCTATCCGTATAGGCTTCCTGCTGTGGGACAATGGCCTGTACCCTGTCAATTATATTTTAAATAAATGCTGATTGGCCAGTAGCCAGCCCGGAAGTAGAGGCAAGGCAATGAGAATTCTGGGAAAAGAGAATCTCTTTCTGCATTTGTGACCAAGTCACAGAAGAAGCAAGATGTGACTGCCTCGCTGAATAAGGTACTGAGCCAAGTGGCTAACATAGACAAGTATAATGTGCTAATTAAGTTATAAGAGTTAATAAGAAGTCTGAGCTAATGGGCCAATCAGTTTATAACTAATGTAGACCTCTGTGTGATTTCTTTGGGACTTTATAACTGCGGGAACTAGGCAGGACAGAAAACCTCAGACAACAGCTACCCTTCACCTTTTGTGTTATTTTACAAAAGCAGATGCAAGGGGGCTTAGAATATGCCCTGGGGATGCAGCACAGAGATTGGAGACTGTGTCACAGAAATTTTGTATTCAAATTCAGCAAAATGGTGAATTTTCCTAATCTTAATAGGTTTTTATATCAACATTTCTTATAAAGTTATACCTTCAAATTATAATAGAAAAATCTTTTATATTGGACAACAAAATGAAGTGAACAATTATTTTTATATACTTATCTATTTTCTCTCATTTCTCTTTGAATATATTATTTAATATAACTTTAATATTTATATCTGTTTCATTAATGGATTGAAAATAACTTATAAAGATAATAAAGTATTAGTATTTGATATATATATAGATGAAAGTAAAAAAGTACAGAATTGTTTGAAATTATTTCAATTTATTAGGCAAAACAAAACATGGTGACTATAGACACTGTTTTGTTTCTCCATTTATTTTGTATTTGTGTTTCTAAACTAAAAACAATCACACATCAGAATACACACACATGCGAACAATCAACCTTTTGGGAGACTAAATCAGGGTAGAAAGCAAGGCAGTAGAAATTCATTGAGCAAAGAGATGAGAATAACTTGATATGAGTATGCATCAAGAAAAAAGCACCCAGCTGACTTTAATAACTCTGTAGCTATCAATATAAACTTTCCATGTGAAAAACCATGCAGTCCATTTCCTTTCACTAATTTTTAACAGTAAAATAAATACATTAAGCAAGGACTGAAGTATTTGCTTTAATCTTCTACTTTAATGTCCTTATGAATAAGTTGCCCTCTCTTTCACACTCCAGTCAATCCCCCAGAGAGTACTGTCAGCTTAACTAGAAATAATATCCAGAATCTGAATAATTTTCACTATCTCCATGGCTACCATCCTTAATTGACCCACTGACACTGACACTCTAATCTAGTCCTTTGCAATAATCCTACACTGTCCCTTGGCCCACCTTTCTGCATTTGTCTATAGCCGTGTGCAGCACACACAACATGGCTGTGCAAAGCAGATGGCAGCTCGGGTCATTGTTACTGCTTCATTTTCCATCACAGGCCTCCCGTCTTATGCGGAATAAGCTTCAAGATGTTTACAATTTTAACATGGCCATTCTTGATCTATTTTTACTTAATATTTCCCTGAAAATTCTCGTACTTACACTCATGTTCATCCTGTTCTTGCCATGTCACTCTCCTCGTGCATTCTAGACCACACTGGTCCACTTCAACTTCAAGGTCTCTGCGCATCTTTATCCTTTCCGTATACCAACAGCTGCACTTCCCTCATCTCCTAGTTCTTTGTTCGTGTTTTCTTCTTAGCAAAACTTTTGCAAGTCCCTACTTAGTTTAAAAAAAAAAAAAAAACATCAGAGTGGTCTTCCCAGACTGCCCCTGGAGAGGTAAGCGTCTGTGTCCCCATAGAGTGGGCTCAGCTCTATAGGCCCTTGCCCGGGGAGGAACACCCCATTCCACCACCCCACCCATCAAGTCCCAGGGAGATTCTGAGCAGCCTCAGCACACCGGCTACCATCCCCCACTGCATCTGTAACCACCAAAGCCTTGGCCCAGGTAATCCAGACCCAGATAGACAAACATGGCATGTACTCACTCATAAGTGGATATAAGGTGTAAAGCAAAGGATAACCACCCCAGAGAAGCTAGGGAACAGGGATTACCCTAAGAGAGAGATACATGGATCCCCTATGACGGGGAAATAGACAAGACCTACTGAGATAATTTGTGGTGGGGGAGGGAAGGGAGGAGAAGAACATGAAGGAATGGGATTCTCAAGAAGGGGGAATGATAGTGAGGGAGAGAAAGGAAAGAGATGCCTTGATTGAGGGAGCCATTAAAGGGCTATCGAGAAACATAGCATTAGGGAAATTCCCAGGAATCCACAAGAGTGACCCAAGCTAAGACTCCAAGCAACAGTAGAGAGGACGCCTAAACTGGCCTTCCTCTGTAATCAAATTGACAACTACATTAATTATCATCATAGACCCTTCAAACAGCAGCTGATGGAAGCAGATCCAGAAATCTACAGCAAAGCACCGGGCTGAACTACCCGAGACCAGCCCAAGAGAGGGAGGAGGGATTATATGAGCAAAGGGGTCAAGCCCATGATGGTGATACCCACAGGAACAGTTGACCTGAGATAGTGAGAGCTCACTGACTCCGGACTGATGGGGCCAGGGAACTTGCATAGGACCAAATTTGGTTCACTGAATGTGGGGGACAGTTGTGAGGCTTGGGCAGTATGTGGGGCCACTGACAGTGGGACCAGGATAAATCTCTAGTGCTTGAACTGGTGTCTAGGAACACATTCTCTTTGGAGGGATACTTCACTCAGTCTAGATATAGCGGGGAGGGCGTTGGTCTTGACTCAAAGTGAAGTGTCAGACTTTGTTGACCTCCCATGGGAAGTCTTACGCTGTCTGAGGAGCGGTGGTGGAAATGGGAATAACTATATAAAAAAGCATCCGAGCACCTATGCACATATAGGCAGCAGTGACTAGACTCAGGGGCTTATATTTGAATAAGACATGGAGTTAAGAGGGGTAGAGGAGAATTGGAGGGGGAACTAAGAGGATATAGATGAATCTATTTCACTATATACCTGTATTAGATTCTCAAGAATGATGAAAAACTAAGGAAATCTAAATAAAATGTAGACTTAAGTTCAAAAACATCACCATCTACATACGAGTTTTTATTCCATTTCCGTCTTTTATCTTGCTACACTATCTACCCTGCTGTTTTTCTTTTTATCCAATTTACATATTATTTGTTTCTTACCATAGAATGTAAGTATTGTGAAGCCAGGGCTTTTGGTCTGCTTTATATTTGTTTGAAAAAATTAATTGCCTTTAATGCATGTCTATTGAACACATGAGTATTCCGTGGGTAACTAACAAAAAAGAAGCCTTTCGAAAATGAAAATGCCTGCCATACAACTCAGGGACGTTTGCTGTAATAACGAACTGCATGAATGATTGTCTTAACATGTTTTCTACAAAGATTTGTGATTGTTGCAACATAATTTTTAAATAACTCTTTGTTGAGAATAGCTTCTCTGCAATGGAAGTTTACTTTTCCCAGCATTTCTATAAATGCATTTGGTATAGCATGAATCAGGTTCTATCAGAAAGACTAAGTATGATTAATGGCCTTTTTTGTTTCTGAGAAAACCAAAGTGTAGCGATCTGATGGTCTGGTCGTCTGCTAAACGGATTTTCTTTCTCTTGGATTTAGGGAACAAGGAGACTGGCACGGGTGCCTCTCTCTGCGGCTGCCCTGCTGAGCTTACTCACTTCCCAAGCCCTCACAGATGAAAGTGTAATTGCGTGGAAGGTGAATTGATTGCAATTAACCCCAGACTTCCCCTCAGGCTGAGCTATTCTGCCCCCTTTGCTAGGAATGTGTCACCAATGCCATAATACATGGCCGATGAAAACATATATCACATAGAGAAACACATATATTATAGGATAAAGTACATAAATCATGTAGAAAAACACGCGTTATACTGAGATGATCAAATTATAAATGAAGCACATAAATCACAAGATTACACTGTGGAATTGTATCAGGAAGCATAAATTATATAGTGAAATCGCAGGGTCACTGGAGAGGTCACTGAATAATGAAATGAGCGTCTATAACTTAAGGAGGAGTGGAGTGTCCCAGTGAAAAACCCTTTGTGCAGCACGTTGAATATTCCAGTTAATCCAGTTTTATCTCTCACACCTCTGCATCCGAGGACTGCACTGCACAGCGTGGGGGAGGGGAAATAAACAGACCATTTACAAATGAAAGATTGAATGATGGTGTACTGTAAGTAAATTTGAGAAAATAGCAGCTATCAACTACAATGAACATCTGTAGTCAGATTTTCAAGTTGAAGGCAGGACAACAGTCAGCTGTAAACAATGAGGCAAACCCTGCTTCTAAAATCGAGAGAGTCCTGAATTTCAAGGGAAAATCCCAAAGAGAGAAAAGAGAGAAGACTGTTTTTTTCTGCAGATAAACAATTGGGCTGATACAATGCATTAAACAATAAGCTCACACATTCATTTTCCATTACAGAGTAGAGACTCTGTTTACTGTAATGAGTCAGTTCTCATATTTGACCTTATCTTCCCCTGCGCCTTCTCTGTATATTGTATTAACAGAACCCAAAAGAAGCAAAATAGAGGAAATAACTCCTTAACTTTCTTCTCCTTTCAAAACAATGGCGGAAACCATCAGAGGTCATTGTATATAGCTACCGGAGGAGGCCAGGGTAAGGCAGGTTTTCATATGCAGTTCATAGCAATAAACAAATCAGATCAATCTTGCAAAGCTTTTCAGTCCAGCATTTGTCTATGTGAATTATGTTCTCAATAAAGCAGGAGCCTGGAATTCACATTTATTCCCAGCTTGCTGAGTTAGGATTATGGTTCAAGCTGGATGTACGGAGGGATTCCTTAGTCATAAACAAAGTGTTTGACCCACCGTATTCCGCAGGGTATCAGAGAGCCTGGGCTGACTGAATTTATACAGTGGGAATTGATAGCTTACAGCTGACCCTGCAGGGGCAGGGGCATTGGCTCACGTCCTATTTCTGGTTTTCCCTGTCATTTGTTACTTCAGATAAAGGTAGATGTGTCAAGATATGCTGCTAGTCCCGGAGCAGAGTTGTGTCAAAGTGCAAGTGCTAAATTCTATTTGAAAAGAAGCAATAAATTGGCACCCTGAAATGACTCCCGCCTTCTTTAAACATCGTATTTCAGACTTTCCCTGCTCTTCATATTCAATGTTAGTTAACATTGTGGGAAAAATGCTAAATGCTATATCATATTAACTGTGCATATGCAATAAAAAACTGTAAAATTAAAGAGATATTGAATAGCTTTACTCTAAAGCATATGTCAAGCACAAAATAGCATTAGCAAATTAACCCATACAATTTTTTTCTTTCTAAGTTCAGTTTTCTCTGCTAGCTAACCTGGTTTGTCCTCAAAATATCCATACATGGTTAAATCTATTCACTCTAAGTATAATCATTTTACTCTATGATCTATGTGTTTCATTAGTTGAGGTACACATTTCGCTATAATAAATGTGCTTCAGTAAATGATCTATGCATTTCTTACTGAAAGTATGTGTTTCATGAGAAAAGGTATGTGTTCATCAAATATGAATAATGTTCCTAACGCCACCACATTCCATTACTTGGCTGGTATCAGCAAGGCATTACACATCCATTCCCTTATGGCCATGGGCACTGCATTCACCCAAAAGTGCACATCAGATCCCGTCACGCACAGGTGTTGATGCTCATGTGCGTGAACTCTGCGGTCTTGTGGAACAGAAATGGAAGGGGGCAACAGAGTCATATCGTAGGTCAATATATTTGTTAGATGAATGGGAAACAATGGATTTGCCCCCCTGCCCTCCTTGTCCTTTGTAACTCAGAAGGAAAACAATTACAGAGAGAAAATTGCATAGGACAACATAGTTGGGCTCTTGTTGCTTTTCCCAGAGTAAACTCTCGTCCTTGTACTGTAACTAGAAATCAATTGGGAGAAAGTATGAAATCATATAATTTCAATTTAAATATTAAGACTACTTTTAAAAATTCATGTGACTTACATATTAAAATGCTGCCAATTTCAGAATTCCAGTGAATTGGTCTCCAAAATGGTGAGATGAATTATTTATGCGAAGGAAAATGAATTACTTAAAAAAGTTAAATAGTGTCCCTTCAGTAGAAGGTGTTGTTGATTGCCCATTACTAAGAGGCTCATGATAGATTATGAGGTAAAAGAAAGAAAGGTTTTTTTTTTCTTTAGTATATCAATACACACAGAAAATAACATCTCAATATGTTAAAGTTTAAACACACCAATTATCTAACTAAACCCACAGCAAAGTTTACTTAAAACCCATAACTCATAACTCTTTATGTATAGAGATCCATTTTTCTTTTTAAGAAAAAAAGTTTAGGGGGCTGGAGAGATGGCTCAGAGGTTAAGAGCATTGCCTGCTCTTCCAAAGGTCCTGAGTTCAATTCCCAGCAATCACATGGTGGCTCACAACCATCTGTAATGGGGTTTGGTGCCCTCTTCTGACCTGCAGGCATAAGACAGAATATTGTATACATAATAAAGAAAGAAAGAAAGAAAGAAAGAGAGAGAGAGAGAGAGAGAGAGAGAGAGAGAGAGAGAGAGAGAGAGAAAGAGAGAAAGAGAGAAAGAAAGAAAGTTTAAAGCATTATGAGCATTTTAGGTCCATCTGTCAGTGTTTGGGACTTGGTTATTCTTACATATTACCATTAATCTCAGAACTCTAACCTCATCAAGTTGTTTTTTCATCTCTATTTAGAGTGTAGGAACACAGTGTGCAGAGGATTAGTTACTATTGTGGTGAACAGACAGAATAGATTGTGGTCTGGTTTTCATGCATATATGTTAATTATGGCAGAATCATTGTTTTCCTCAGATTAAAATGAATGTTTGTATATGTGTTTCTCTATAGATCATTTTTAATAAACACAGAATATTCTTTTACATAGACATCAGAAGATTCATTACACATCTTCACTAAGTGACCTAATTTTCTTTCTATTTAACATACATCATTACAATATTTCTTTTATTTAGTTTTTTACATTTTTATTTACTACAATGACTCAAATCTGTTTTTTTTACTGTTATGTGAATTATAATGTTGCACATATGTTATCAGCTGAGAACTAATTCGTTATATTTGAAATATTTTCTAAATAGAAATAGTTTACCCAGAAATAAAAGACTTGGTACTGTTAAAAAATAGTTACAGTTGTCTAGAGTAAAATGTATTAATGAAATCTCTGTTTACAAAAAATGTAAACAAGCACACATGGAATGAAAAGATATAAAACACAGCTTTACTTCTCATAATATTATTCGGCATTAAATATGGTTGAATTCAATTTATGTGTAAAACTAGGTCAGCCACTAATAGTTTAGAAAACTCAGAATCCATTAAAGAAATAAGAATGTCAGTTTATTCATAGAGATTATAAATAAATCCATTTAATTCACACTATGTTGTTTTGATGATTGTGTAAATTAAGTCTTATTAACTGTATCAGAATGCATTTAGCATAGAGTTTGAATATTACTAATAATTCTTGATGGGGACCTACAAATTATTGGTGAATAACAGAAGCATTTTCACTAATTATACTTTTAGGAATTTTCGCAGAAAAAAATTGAAATCAAGAGTAGTTTTCATTTTTAGCAAGTCAGATTAATATTTCCTACTGCATGTAACATCATACGAAAGAACATTTATTGGTCTCAAGCTACACATGACTACTTCATAAGCAAGTTCCATGGACCTGGAATGGTCTCAGTGACCAACAACAAACTCATGTGATCCTACTCTGCAAGGGACTGTTTATTTAAGAAAAGTGTCTTTACTAAACATTCCGAGATTTATATTGAAAGTCAACCTCAACTGACATTATTCCACCTTGTGAAAAATAACATATATTCACACTTCAGGAATGTTTATCCATCTCTTCCACCACCATACTTCTCTTAGCAGACAGATGTCAGATATTAATAATGTTTAAAGATTACTTAAGGAATAGAAATTTGTCTATTAACATTATTTTGTTTTCCGGGCGCTGTAGTGACTCATATAGTACTTACAGATCCCAAATGTGGTCTGAATAGATGCTCTGCACAAAATCTAGCTCTGGCATTCTCTGCAGTCTGTGTGTTCCCAGCTCTGGCTAACACAGCATTTTCCCCTCAATTTCTACATTGCTTTCTGCAATTGCTGTGGGGGGGGGACATCTTGCATGTTAAGGAGAATTTGAAAGTCCTTTAAGAATATGTGCAGATGCTAATACATTTAAAAATAGGGTTAATATCAGGTTATATTAGGCCCAAAACACCTTAAATTGCTAAAGTGTTTTACAGTGACATTTTGGTCATCAGCTTCAACCATTATCTGAGGATAAAGCAATTTGCAGTGGCTGTGGACAGCTAGCTGAGTGCAAAGCAGAACCGCTTAACTATAGAAGCATGTTAGAAGGGGAAAGTCAAGGGTCCTGCTGACCACACATAAAGATTTTTTTTAAAGGCAAAATTGCACAACACTGCCAAGCTCGTGGAGTTTCCATCTATCCTTCCTAATTGCTCCTACCTAATAGATTTGATTTCTTCTGTAGCACCTTCATTAAGAATGGTGCATATTACAGAGTCATTTTTAATTCCCCCTTTTCTTTTTTGGCAAATAATTCTCTGCAGAGGTTCAGTTGGAGCTCCTGGCACTGGCAGACCATCACTTTTATGGTCTTTTAAACCGTGAAAAAGATCGTCCTTAGCTTCTTTTAAAGGTCAGCATCAGGAAGAGTTTTGTACTATTAGCAGGATGGTGCTGAGCCAAGTAAAGAGTCTAAAGTGCATTGCAGTTATGTGTTAACTTATTTATAACAGAGACTTGCCAGTGTTCTTGCTTTTATTTTGCTTTCTTCTTTTCTTGATCCAATAGTTTGATCCCAAGTTTATGCATTAGATTCAGAAAGGAAAACCAAGTACTGATTTGGGTTTTAAGTTCACTCTTTGGCATATTTAGAAAGAAGTAGCTGTATGAAATAAGTTGGAAATTATGTGCACAAGCTCAAGTGTATATCAATTGTGGCTTATGTACAAGCTCAAGTGTGTATCAATTGTGGCTTATTTAAGCTATTGATTTTTCTCAATATACTGTAGGCAATATAATCTCAAATACCCAAGATAATGTACATACAAGAAGTCTTATACATTCTGTAGAGTGATGTAGTATCAAAGACCTCACTTATTATTGCTGAAATGAGAGTAATGAATTCTATCAGAATGCAAAGAATATTCATTACAAGTGGATTACTGCCTTCAAATATGTAGCATTGTTGTGGTTTAAAGGTTGTACTAGAAAACTTCAACAGTCATCACTGAAGTAAAAAATGAGTGTAAAATATCTGGTATGATTTTAACATCCTGTTCAAATGTCACATGTGAAGTTCAACTTAATAGTAATGAAATACAGTTATCACTTCCTAGAAGAAAGATACCTTGGTTCTATGAGTGAAACATATTTGTCAAAATTGTGACTTAACAGGCCGGGTGGTGGTGGCACATGCCTTTAATCCCAGCACTCGAGAGGCAGAGGCAGGTGGATCTCTGGGAGTTCGAGGCCAGCCTGGTCTACAAGAGCTAGTTCCGGGACAGGCACCAAAACCACAAAGAAACCCTGTCTCGAAAAACAAGAAACAAGACAAACAAAAAAAAATTGTGACTTAACATGTTAATCTAAATGTTAAATAAAAGTTAAAATATATTTATCTATGTATATCATAATGAATTCAGTTTTTATAATACATAAACATTAAGTTCTACAATTCAAACATATTGAATTAAATTAGTATAAAATCTTGGTATAAGGACAGTATTGTTGTTCTGTAAAATATTTTTGTGGCAATAGAATCTAAGAGAAAAGTTAACTGTAAGATAAATTATTATTATGTAACAGGTAAAAATATAAGAGCACATAGATTCATTTTTACAATGAGCTTGGGTTTCACAGATATACATTTGGCTAATTGAAACCAGTGTATATACAATGACAGATTAACTTAATGGTGAATAAATATTTGACTAATATGGGAATAACTCATGTAAATATTATTGATTAATACAAATCAGTTTTGCTACATTTATAGTTCATCAAATAATGATGATGATGATGATGATGACAATATAGGAATATTACAGAGTGTATGTTAAAGCAAGGACCTTCCTGTTTTCCAAGCTTCTCGCCCCCTTATTCAGCATTATGCTGGAGGTACTAGCTAATTCCACAAGACATGAGGAAACCAAGGTATAAATTTGAAAAGGATATAAACAAAAATTTTACTTGCCAGTGACATATTTATTTATATAAAACATTTCAAAGAAATAACCAAAAGATGAACAATTCCTGGACTTTACAGGTAATCCTTCAAGACCATAGGATTTGAGGGTGGGACACACTTGAGTTCTTTCTGATGTATCAGAGTTAACAACTGAAACTTGAAAATGAAAACAATTCACATTAGTACTCAAAAAACAAACCATTTCTGCATAAATCTAACAAAATATCTATGGGATTTTTGCAAAAATATTATAAAACTCTGACAAAGAAGAAATTATAGAAAATGGTCAAATATTCTTTTGTCAAGGAGTAAGACTATTTAAAATGCTGGTTCTCATCAGCTTACTGTATTTAATGAAATCCAATCAAATTCTGGACAAATTATTTTATGGATATCAACAAATTAAGTCTAAAGTTTGTCTGATTAGGCAAAAATTGAAGGATAATTTAGCACAACACTAAAGAGGAACAAAATTGGAAAACCAGGCCTATGCAACTTTCAAATAAAACTTTAGGAATCAATATAGTTCATGACTGCTATCCTAGCCATTAACAGATTGAGGCAATCTGATCTTAAAATTGGGACCAGCTTGGGCTACATAGGAGTTTAGGGTAAGCCTATCACACTGAAACTCTGTCTCAGCAAACCAAACAAAACAATAAACAAAGAATCTTTCTCCACAAGGATAATTAGAATTAATCAAAAAAATCAATGGAATCAGAGTAGAAGACTCACATATCAGTTTAACTTTGATGAAGTAAAGGCAGTTCCATACAGAGAAGATACTCGTCAATGAAAGCATCAAATTGGAAGTGAGCTTGCAAAAGCATGAATGCAAACCCAGATCTCATATTGTGAAAAATCATCTCAAAGTGGGTGGGAGCATCATAAGCAAGATGGAAAGTACTGACCAGCTAAAGAAAAACCCCAAGCACTTCTTAACAGCACTTACTGAGTTGGTTGAATTCTCATATTCAACACCCTATGGGTCATTCCTAAAAATCTCCATCACTATTAAGAGCTTTTACCCTGTGAAAGTTATTGTTAAGATAATAAAAATGCAAGTAACACACTTGGAGAATGTATTTGGGAAATAAATATCCGCTAAGGCATGAATATAGAAACAGATGAAGAATTCTCCCAGCTCAGTGACGACAAATAAGCCAGCTGAAGATTAAGACCAAGTCATGAATGGATGTCTTGTCATAAGATACAGAGAAAAATAGGCACACCCAACATGCTTTATTGAAATCTCATTACAGAAGTACAAGCTAAAACTTCCATGTAAGGCAGGCACACACCTGTAGAGAGAGTGTAATTCAGAACACTGATAGCAACTGTTGACAAGGATGAGCAACAACTGAAACACAACGCTAAGGGTACAGCAGCTTTGGTAGGTAGGTAGACTCTCGCAAAGCTAAGAATCACCTTACTACCCAAAGAACTGAAGGCTTACATCTGTGTACAAAGTTAAATATAAATAATTACAGAATCTATGTTCATAGTTTTAAAGACAAGTTAAACAAAACCCCCAAACAAATAAAACATCCTTCTATGATTAAAATAATCTACTACTGTATACCTATGAAATTGAATATTATTCTGTGAACATAGAAATGGACTGTCCTCCCAGAAAGACATATGAAAGATCTTGAGTCTGGAAGAGCTATGTCATGCATGAGTCAAGACACTCTGCCAAAGGCAAACTCATACACAGCAATATGATGAGTGGTTTCTGGCGAGTGGAGAATTAGGGTATCAGGAAGAAATGGATTGTTGAAGTATAGGGGATTTTTAGGGAAGTGAAGTTGTAATAAAGGATATTTAAAGATGGATACATGGCATTTATCATTTGTCAAAGTCCAATGAAGTTCATCATGCAAAAAGTAAACCTTAATGTGCACAATAACATTAGTTAATAATGCATAAATACCAACTCATCAGACATAGAAAAAACACCCACTATTGTTTGATATTTATAATAAAGGAAGTCATGTGAAGATATCATACGGGGATCTATATGCCTTCTTCACATGCTTATATATTTAATATGATATATTATAGTGATATATTATATACATATTGTTATATAATTATATTGTATTATTATATGTGTGTTATATATATTATACAAACCATTTAAGCCATTTATCAGATATCTTTTGAAAATATTTCTCCACATCTGTGGTTTGCCTCTTACTCCCATGACCATGTCCTCTTCAGACTAGAAGTTGTTAACTATAAAGAAGTCTAGCTTATCAATTATTCCTTTAAAAGTCTGACTTGGATGTTGTGTTTGAAGTCCTGGTCCAAGCTAATCTCAAGATTTTACCCAATTATCATCTTGATATGTAATTTTCACACTTAAGACTTCTGGTCCCATTCAAATTGATATTTGTGACAATTACAATGTGTGTGTCTCCATTTGTGTAAGATTAAATTGGCTTCATTGCTTGTGCTTCCATGCTCTGTCAATTATTAGTGAACTCCCTTAGTGTGGGGACATCCATTCCTTAGCTCTCCGTTCTTACCGACATATCGGTTGACTTTAGCCAGTGCCGCACTCTCTAGGTGACTATGGCTTTAAAATAATACTTGAAGTCAGGCAGTATCAGGCCTCAAACTTCATTTTTCGCTGTTGTGTTTGGTAGTCTTTTTACGGCCCATGAAAATTTCAGAGTCAGTTAATCAATATCCATAAAGCAGCTTATTTTGGCTTGAGTTCATACGGTGTTGAATTGACAGAAAAACATCTGGAGAATGGATGCAATTTAAAAATTGAACCTTTGTATACATAAACAGCAATCTTTCCATTTCTTCTACTTTGGCCTCTTTTCATCCTTGTCTCATAGTTTCCCCTAAGCAGCTTGTGTTCTACAATGTTAAATTTGAAATGGCAGAGAAATGGTCTTTGCCTTGTTTTTGTTTTGGGGTCAAGGGCTCAATACTTTTACTTTAAAAAATTACTTTTTTGACCCTGTTATTTGTTAGTATGGAGTTTAATTTCTGCATGCCAAAAATTAAAAAATACCATTTAATTCCAGTTTAGAATGAAAGAATATTATATGATTTCTTTAGCCTGAAACGTATGGACACATGTTTTATGGGCCAGCATTAGGAGCTGCATACATAGTTCATTTCATGAATATTAAAATTCACACTGTATATTGGTTATAACATTTCATAAGTGTCAAGTGAGTCAAATTATTAGTTGTGCTATTGAAATTTCCAACATTGTTAATGATGTTGCTTATATGCATAATTATTCCAGAGAGCAGTTAACACTTCAAATGTGTTTCTGTATTTGACAATTTTTCTATTTTGTTTTCCAATTGTATTTATGTAGTTTGGAATACTCTATCACTTTTGGCATACAATTATTGTTTCCATGTTTTTATGGATTGAAAGCTGATTTAAATATCTCCTATTCACCTGTGGTAATACTTACGCTCTTAGAATCTACTATATATGACTCAAATACAGTTGCTCTATTTTCTTATATATATCATCTTTGTGATGCACCTGTTTGCTCCATTTTACTTCCAAATAAACCGGTATATTGTTATTCACATCGCGTACATTGAGAAAAGTATAAATTGGTTCTTATTCTAGTTTCTCCCTATTACTGAGATAATGGCCATGACCAATGGCAACTTGGGGAACAAAGGGTTTATTTCACCTTAAAGATCACAGCCTATCACTGAAGGAAGTCAGATCAGAAGCTGAAAATAGGAACTAGTGATTTTGTTCTGCGTGCTAGATATAGTAGATTCATTGTCATATGTAGCTGTGCTTCATGGCCATCCATCCAACCCTCTTTCCTTCTTGCTTGTCTGTCTTCTGTACTTTGTCCCTTCTCTCTCAACCCTACATTCCTTCTCTCTATCATAAGCAGAGTTAGACTTTAAAAAGACGAATTTTTTACGTAGATTTAAGCACCAGGGGATATGGAAAGGTAAAGACACACCTAAGTATAGGCATGAATGTTTTGAGAGTCATGTGCAATCACTTCTTAAAATTCCAGGTGGTATTTTATGTTGTAGATGATAGCATACCTAGCTCCTTCTACTGCTGTAGTGAGAAAGACAATATGAAATGCTTAAAGCAAGTAGACGCAATTATGTTCCAAAATAAACTTGCTTGCAAAGCAAGGTAGCTACATTGTAGAATTCATTTTCTTAACTCCTCTTTTGTTATTCTTTTTTATTGAAAACTATTTTTTCATATAATATATCCTGATTAAGATTTCCCTTCTACTACCTCCAGTTCTTCCCACCTCCTCTCCCATCCATCTCATTAGAAAAAAAAATAGACCTCTATAGGAAAATAAGATAAAAAATAATAAGATACGATAAAACAAACAAAAACCCACACTGGAAACAAACAATGAGAGGAATCCAAGAAAAGGCCAAAGAAACAGATATAGACACAGAGATCAACTCATTCTCACACCCAGCTGATTAGGCCTGACATTTTAGTCTTACCTTTGTTTTCCAAGGTGACTGACTGTTCAAGTCTTTAACCCTCATGCAGATTCTCCTGTAACTCTGGGTTTCTCCCTCTTACCCAGGGCTTTGTTTTTAAGTCCCAGCAGCCTTCTCTGACTTAAACAATAATTCTATAATATTTTGCTAATTTAATGTATTCTCTAGAGACTATTGTCTTGCCTATGATTTTTCATGTGTTTCTGATCTTAATTTTATTTTTTTTTAATATAGAGTCTCTCTATGTTGCCTTGATGACTTGGAACGCCACACAAGACTGAGCTTGAAAACATAAGGTCCTCCTGCCTTTGCCTCTTGAGTGCTGGCTCAAGGCATATACCATCAGGTCTGTGTTTCTAAGTTTGAAAATGTTGACATTCAAATTTACAATTAAAATGATGTTCTTAGATAATTGTCATTATTGATTTTATTTTAAGCAAGTAATTGAACATATAAATTATAAACATGCTATGCTCCCTATAACTCATATCAGTAATCTACTTGAGATCATGATTGTACAGAGAGACATTTTGTTATGTTTGAAGACTGGTCTCAACTTCCAGAAGTCTTGTCTTGGTCTGCATTCTTGTTAAACTTTTCTGGCTTCAGTACAGTGTGAGTTTGTACTTGAACCCAGATCAGCCCCAAAAGTTACCAGAAATGCTATTCCACGGTCAAGGTCTTTGGTTTGCACTCACAGATCTTATCTAACTTAAAGACTGAATACCTCTGCAGAAAGTACTGTTTTATACAATACCCAAATCGAAAGTCTATATCAAGACAAAATAGGGCACAACAAGATCCCTACCTATAGTTCCATAAGTCTTTTGATTGTTAGCATTCTCTTTGACAATTAAAAGATGTAGCAACTAAAAGGATTTAGTTTGCTCTTGAAAATACAATATCCCACCAAAACCAAATAAGTATCATTTGGGGGCCAGTGAGATTGCTCAGCTGGTGAATGTGCTTATTATCACCAAGCCTGATGTGGTGACCATCAAGCCTGATATGTGACCACCAAGCCTGATGTGATGACTACTAAGCCTGAAGCAATGACCACCAAGCCTGACGCGATGACCACCAAGCCTGATGAGGTGACCACCAAACCTAGTGTGACAGCCACCAAGCCTGATGTGATGACCACCAAACCTGATGTGGTTGACCAGCAAGCCTGATGTGGTTGACAAGCAAGCCTGATATGATAACCACCAAACCTGGTGTGATGACCACCAAGCCTGATGTTGTGACCACCAAGCATGATACAAGGACTACCAAGCCTGAGGTGGTGACCACCAAGCCAGATATGATGACCTGAGTTCAGTCCAGGAAATTCACATGGTAGAAAGAAAGGACATTGGCAAGCTATCCTCTGGTCTTCACAAGTGTGTGGTACATGCCACCAAACACACACAATAAACAAATCAATCAATAAATAAATAAGTAGCAATATTTGGAGGAGGGTTTTCTTCTGCCTATAACTCTGAGGAAGTATACTTAAGTCCCTCTGCCAATTGTGATAGGCTCATACATAAATACATCTTGGAAATGAGTTGAATGTGGAATACAACTACATGGCTGCAAAACCTCTGATACTTTTTTTCATGATGTACTTTCCTCCATATATACACAGTCTAACATCTGAATATTGACAAAATTCTACTTGCAACTTCTATTCTCTAACCTATGTTTAAATTGTTAGATTAGAGTTAATATGATTATTTTATTTTTATCAGAACATAGTTTAGGAACAATCTCCCTCAAATGAAGTAGGATCCTATACCTTTGTAGGCCACATGCCTGTATTCCAATTTCTGTAATAGACCTTCTGTTTTGAGGAGTAAGACACGTGACTGCAGCAATTTTTCTCCCACCGCCCCATTATCCAGCATGCATCTAAGCTCCTAGCATACGATATTAGAAGCTTCTGACCTCAAACTATAACAATATAAGGAATGGACACATGAGGCATCATTACTCCTGAACAATACAGATGATTATAAGTGAATTCCTTTTAAAACCACCCCTGTCAGATCACGATGGCTTGTAGAGACACACACCCTTATCTGGGGGAGGGGCGGGTGGTGCTGGGCTGAGTGGATTTCCTAAAGGAAACCCCAATGTAATTAACATGACTGGCCCTTTAACTTTTAACATGCTGCCCCAATTAAGCTTTTGAGGTCTTGGACTACAGTCTGAGGTCATAGTTACTAAAAATGGACTCATCCCAGGAAATCAGCAGCGCTTATGATATCCCTGTTAGAGACTTTTATTTAGCCTTTTAGATATCTGCTTCTTTTACCCTCAGGGGAGGGTTTAAAAGGAATGAGGTAAACATATACATAAGTCCTGGGAGAAATTTTGAGTATTTCAGCTTCTTTTTAACAGGCTCTCATTGTCCTGTCACCATCCTGTGAGTGAGGGACTGTTGCTCTCCAATGTTGTCCCCATTTGGCAATGAATATGATGCACAGAAAATTTTGAACATTGTCTTATACATATTCAAACAACTAGGGGATGTTTATAGATTAAGAAATTTTATTTATGATCAAGCCCTCTATAAATCATCGCTATTAACCTTATATTTTTCATTGCATTTATAAAGTCAATGTTTTCATGGTCATTAAATAACAGGTAGAAGATAGCCAACTAATTCAAATCTGCCTTTTTGTGAGATGTGCTAAATCAGATTGTCACCTTGGGCCCAGGGCAGTCCTTAGGTTCCCTTCCTTCCTTCCTTCCTTCCTTCCTTCCTTCCTTCCTTCCTTCCTTCCTTCCTTCCTTCCCTCCCTCCCTCCCTCCCTCCCTCCCCCNCTCCCTCCCCCTCTCTCTCTCTCTCTCTCTCTCTCTCTCTCTCTCTCTCTCTCTATCTCTATCTCTCTCTCCCTCTCTCCCTTAGTCTCTCCTCCCCTCACTCTCTCTCTTCCTTTTCTTTCTTTCTCTTTTTAGATAGCGTTTGCAAGGGTTGTATAAGTCAGAGACAGGTCTGCTTTCTTAACGAATTGAAAGCCAGAATATTCCGTGTTGACTTTGCTGCAGAAATCCTCCTTTCACGGAGCACCTTCTGTTTACACGTGAAGATTCCTTCCTCATGGAATCTGGGCACACAGGGCCCCTTGGGACAGAGTGCCCTCCCCCGAGGCTGCCTTTTCCAGCTCTATGCTTTTGCTTCTGTCATCCCCCTGCCGTGGGCTTAGAGTTTGTAACAAAACCACAGGTGTTACAAACTCTAAATTAGAATTGTCTATTGGGTGCAGAAACGTGCGTTAATTACACAGCTGTTTTAAATTGTGGTTAAGTGGCCGAAAACTGCCAAGAAGCCCCACCCATGTTCATTACCGCCTAAACGAAAAGGACGAGTGTACGGTGATTACCAGGCTTCCTCTGAATCCCCCAAGCCGTAGAGCAGACTTTCCTAATTGTCAGCTGGACTGTGCAGGCTTGTTTAAAATAATTAGATTGCCGCCGCCACAGCAGCAGCCTCAGCAGCGAGCCTCAGTGTAGGTTTTTAAAGCAGATACTATCAGCTTCCTGTTCATTTTTGACACTATCATTCTGCCAGTCTGGAAAACCGGGAAGAGGAGAGAGAAGAATTGTCCTTAATGTACACAAATAATGCAGCTCAAAAGTCAGGAAGACTCAGCCCTGAGTGTGAGATGGATGGAAACAATTCTGCAAACAAATCTAAACTGGGGGCAAAATATGGCGCTCTCGGTTTTTTTTTTTTTTTTCCAAGAGGGATAGCTGAAATCTTTCTTAATTACCGCTTATTCCGATGACAGAATTGTAATTTATCATTTAGTTGTAATTTGACATATGTTCACACCTTTGCCATTTCCAATTTCCTCCTTCATTCTAATTGTCTGCTTCACTCGCCTGTCATGCGCTTCTCTTGGGATTAATTCGAGCTGTCTGTCTGCACCAGGCTACCAGCACACTTGGGGCTGCTGGGAGCGTGACAGTGTCAGTGTGCACACAGTTTATATGAGGCATTACCCAGCCATCACGTTCCCGGGTCTCCTCTCCCATCGCTGTTTACTGTTTATTCCACTTTGCATTTGTGACTTTCCCGTGTTTTATTGGACTCTAATTATGCTCTTGGCTGTCAGCCGTAAGAGAGAAAATGTTACATTAATTGCCGGGAAGGGGAGGCGCTTAGGACCGGTAGTAGATGGACCGGTAGATGTCTCTCTCTGTCTCGGAGATGCGGGCATTATTTAAACACTTGCGTTGTCACACTTCGCTCGGAATCCTTTCTAGAAGCCTATACTCAAACATAAACATACGAACATTCACGTTAATGAAGTCTTTTTATGCACAAGCGGTTTCCCCCTCATTTTATCTAAGACTAGAGAAACTGGCACAGTAAGACATGAACCTGAGTTTTCAGCTCACCATGTTTTCTCTTTTAAAGGTCAATTGTTTAATTCATAGATGCTTTCAACGTGTACTCTTAGTGTGGGGCTGTGATAATATAGAGGACACTCAGTGAACACTGAGACAGACCAGGGTTTTGAAAACCTGGTTCATTCTAAAATGTCCCCTTCCCTCCCCTCCCCTCCCCTCCCCTCCCCTCCCCTCCCTTCCCTCCCTCACTTCTCCTCCCCTTCCTTTCCCCCTCCTCCCCTTCCCTTCCCTCTCCTCCCCTTCCCTTCCCTCCCTTCTTCATTCCCTCGCTTCTTTTCTTTTCTCTTCCTTCCTTTCCTTTTTTCTTTTTTTATGCCAGGTTTTGAACCCAAGGCCTGTGCATTCTGGGCAAGCTATCTAGCACTGGCTTGAACTTAGAAACCAATAACAATTCTATTTAAAAAAAAAATCTTGGGCTAGAGAGATGGTTCAATGGGTAAAACATTTACATGTAAGCATGAAGCCCCGAGTATGGGTCTCCAGAACACATGCAAAGCTGAGCACAGGAGTGAGTGTCTGCGATTTCAGCTATCCTACATGTAGCAAGATGGGGCCAGAGACAGCAGACTCCCCTGCGAGACCTGGGCCATAGCTGGGAAGATGCAGCAAGAATAGGAGACTGCCTCAAAGGAAAGTGGAGGTTAAGAACCAACAAACATCCAAACTACCCTCTGACTTCCCGTGAGCACATGCCATGCAAAAATATTCACTCGCATATGTACACATGCACACAGACACATACACACACACACACACACACACACACGAGAGAGAGAGAGAGAGAGAGAGAGAGAGAGAGAGAGAGAGAGAGAGAGAGAGAGAGAGAGGAGAAAGGGGGGGATTTAAAAACATTTCCATCTGATTCCCAAAACCTTCTCTGCCCAGCAATAGTTTCTGCATCTGTCACTTCCTCCAAAATTCCTTCAGAAATAAAAGACTTCTCATTAGAGCCGACCTAAACTGTGAAAAGCAAGCTTCTTGATCTCCTTCCAAGGAGATTTTCATTGCAAGTAAAACTTCCTGATAGCCTGAAGCAGAGGACAGCCATTCTCTTCCATCCCTTTAGACCACTAAGAAGGGCGGGCTGCACTGAATTAGCTTCATCGTTACTCCCTGGGCCAGAAGACTGAAAGCAGTTTCGTGTACTCGCTCATTATCTGTGGCAGTGAGCTTGTATTTTGTTTTCTCCTCTCATAATTTTCTCGATCTTGCTTCAGGTAATTGTGGGCTGATGGTATTCTGAAACTTGGATTTATTCCTTTTTTTTTTTTTTTTGGTGATGCTACCAATTAAAGTTCTGCTAATTATGGTTTTTGGCTTCAGACTCATGGCTTTAATTCTATACGCTAGAAACCACTATGTCACTGCCTGGTCATTATTTCACAAATTCTCAGCTTGTGCAATACCTGTGTTTCTGTAAATATATACATTAAACCACACAGCTCAGAGTCAGAATTTTATGGAAACTCATCTGGCATGGGGGAAGCCAGTCACAGTTTGTAAATTATGATATCTGCTTACCAGGGCTGTAAAATATTGTCTAGACTTTAAAAAAAACTTTTAAATGATAGGCTATAAATTTTTGATATTTATCTAGCCTACCTTAGGTATATAACTTACATACTAAAATATCTAAAAATGCTGATTAAGTGCAACTCACTGATAAACTTAACTTTAATTTTTCCATTCTTGTTCTAGGATAATTCTGTTCTAAAGTCCTACTCAAGTCCTCACGGTGCTTTGCAAACACAGTGCAAATAAAATGGAGTCAGTCATATCATCCTAATCTAAGACCTAGAAGACAGAATTTTCCAGTATTTGCTCTTTTTAGATAAAGATATTGAAAGCAGAAGAAAGAAACATGTAGCGATTAAGAAGAGAGATGCTAAAGGGTGAAGAAAGGCAATAGTGGGGGGGGGGGAAGAAAGGAGACTGAACAACACAAGGGTGACAGATTATCAACTCGTATGAAATACAGTATAAAGCTGAATGGTCAAATAAAGTCATGTAATAAATGAGGTTTCATTTTTCAGATTTTTTAACATAATCTATACTCTATTTCCTAGATATTTTTCAAACGTCTGAAAAGAATGTGAGACCTTGCCTATCAAATATTCCTATTTCCAACTGGGCTCTTCTCAACTGGGAGAGCTCTCTAGAATGTCCCAGTTTCTCGCTTTGAGTTTTTCTTAATCATGTTTTATTCAATACTGTCTTCTTTGCAAAATGAAGTCAAGAACATTTGAAATTATGCCTAAATGGGCAAATAAGTTACTCAATTACTCATTAAGAAGGCAAATCTCGGTGTCTGCTGATCACAGTAGATATGACCATGGATGGGAAGGTAGCTTTAAGGCAGGCACATCAATCTAAAAGATGATGATTGATGGGCGAATAATCAAGAGATGTGTGAGAACTACATGACCTAACCATAGATGGGTGCAGGGTCCAGCTAACATAAATACTAACCTCCAAATAATCTACATTGTATGCTGATTCACTGATTTCAGTGATTTTTTTAAGTAAATAAGGAAATAATAGGAGAGTACAGAGAAAAAGACAAAATCATTTAGTTATGGCATATTAACTTTCTGCAAATGAACTCTACCAAAAAAGAAAAAAACTCTGTAAAGCCATTTTTTTAAAGAAGTATTTGTTTAAAGACATGAAAAGTAAATTTATTGAGTTTAGTTCCGTGATTTTCAGTTGAAAAGCACTAAGAATATTATCGATATTTATTTACCGTTTGCGATGATTTGAATGAGAACTGCTGTGTCCACCAGAGCTTGGCTACCTGAACCTTCTTCAGCTGGCTGTGTGCTAGTGAAGGTTGTGGACCTCCTAAGAAATGAAGCCTTGCTGAAGGAAGTGCATCACTGGGAGTAGGTGTTTAGGTTTTACTGGACCGACAGACCCTGGACAGACAGACCCAGTTCCCGTTCTCCCTGTTTTCTCTATGCACCTTTCTAGTCCAGTCACCAAAACTTTGCTGCCCATTGCCATGTCTTCCCTGTCATGAAAGACTCAATCCCTCTGGAAATAAAAGATAAAGAAAACTGTGCTTTCTCCTAAATTGTTTTTTTGCCAGGTTATTCCAGATCAGCAAAAATGTAATTAATATACTGTTCATCCCCCTTTCTATAATTCCTAGCAATAAACATACAAAATAAAAGGTTATATAGGCAAGAAAAAATTCCAGTATAAAGATATGGAGCTTTACAAAGGAAAGTAAGGAAAGAAATAGTGTATAATTAAATCATAATGTGTGTAGATAATAATTCATTATGAAGAGAAAAATATAGCAGGATAGTGTATCGAATAAATATTGAATAAATATCATAAGGTCACTAGACCGAAAGGAAAGAGCCAAGATTGTCTATAAAAGTGTCAAAATGTGGAATATTTTATTTTTATGGTATGGGAGAATATATATTTTCCCAAACAATTTTGTTCACTATGCAGGAAAAAACTTGGTTATTTAGGAACATTAGAAGTGAAGTGTTCTGTTTATTAAACAATATTATTAGGCAAATGGAAACTAAGCCATGGAACAGAAAACAAATTTTAGTTAGATATGACTGACAAATTATTTGTATGTATAATACATTTAAAATTTGTTTAAAAATTGACAAAGAAAAATAAAACACAAAAAGTAGCAATAAATATAGCAAAATTGTTTAGTTTTATCAATCTTTAGGGAAATAAAATCTAAAAGTCACAATGGGAGAGGGCAACCACACAGGAACTAAACTGTGAAGATGAGCTCTTCTAACACATATTATACATATTATATAAATATATGAAAACAGTATAACCAGAACTATCACACCACAGAGGTGCCTACAGGTTTAAATACTCACATGGGCATTGTGACTTCCAAGTTCTACTCCAGACATACACTGTTGTGCCTGTATCCCAACATACTGCACACACATAGACACACAGTGTATATATATATATATATATATATATATACATATACATATATGTGTGTGTATAAATTTTCATCAGTTAGCTTGTGTATAGTGATCAAAAAATTGGTATACGAATGACCACCAAACATAAAATTAGTGTGCAGTTTTACACACAGTCTGCCTTTTCATATCTATAGATATGAAAAGATAAAATATTCGTTAAAAAATTGGATATATTTAAAGGTAATTTCTAAATGAAGAAAATCTGGAGATAGAATAAAGTCTGTTACAGAATTCCATCATGAATATTTCAAAAATAATAAATTAATAAAATATAAATAATAACAAATGAATAATTAATGGTGCTAGACTGTTTGAGTGCTCAGTCTGGTTGAGCCCAGAAAGGACATATTGGAATCTCTTGTGCTTAATGGCAATATTTCATTCATTTGCCTAGCTGATTTACTCAAATTTGATGATTTTATAAAGATCCTTCTGTCTGTGGGGCCATGATTTCTCTCTGTAGTTCCTTTTGTGGGCTGATTTGTGTCCTCACCCTGTTGCTCAGTATATAAATTGAAGGCCTACATCCTGTTGTGCTGGTCTTTGAAAATGATATCTATGGGACATAATTAGGGTTTGATGAGTTCTGGAGGGTAACACCCTGACCCGTTGTATATAATTCTTCCTTGTAAGAACTGCCAGAGAGTTGGTACTGTCATGGAAGTTCACCTAAGGACACTGTCAGAAGGTGGCTGCTGCAAGACGCTGAGTGGGCACCAAATCAATCAGAGCCCTGATCCTGAGCAGTGACAAATAAATGTCTGTCCTTCCACTGCCTTGTCTCCTGTATTTGCTTTTAGGAGTCCGAGTTGACTAAGGTAATCTAGAGGCTCCACAAGGGTAAAAACTACTGTGTCTTAAACCTTGTAGCTCAGTTTGTGCCTGTTGGAAAACACACTTTCAGGGATCTTTAAATCACTGCTTCCATTCTCGGGCCCTCTCAGGAAGAGCAGATGCTTCGCTGTGAATCTCTGCCTCTGCTTCCATCAGTTGCTGGGTGAAGGTTCTTTTGGTCTGCTTTGGGCCTCACACACTTTCTTTGCTTAGCTTCATAGAAAGGAAGCATCCTTTTACCTAGGTTTTGTTACTGCTGGGTTATATTACAGTTTGCACTGCTCCACTGTGTTCCCTTAACTTCACCACACACTCCAAACAATGCCTGTAGGACTGACTGCCTTACAGCTTTATCTGCCTTCCAGAGAAATATTACAACTTGGGTAGACCTGTCTGATCCAACTATAATGGGAAATAATTGTTTTCGCTGGTGGAATTACTAAGAAATTATATATTTTAAAATGTTTAATAATAAGAACTCAAAATGTGTCTAGAACATTGAAAAAATGCCCAAGTTTCTTTCCTTTTTTTTTGGGGGGGGGGGTTGGTTTTTTTGAGACAGGGTTTCTCTGTGGTTTTGGAGCCTGTCCTGGAACTAGCTCTTGTAGACCTGGCTGGTCTCGAACTCACAGAGATCTGCCTGTCTCTGCCTCCGGAAGTGCTGGGATTAAAGGCGTGCGCCACCACTGCCCTGACCACCCAAGTTTCTTAAGGGAAAATACACTCCAGTTTCTTAAGGGAGGGGATCTGACTCTCTTCTACATTATTATTACTTTCAACTGCTTTAAACAGTACCGCCTAGAAATGCATGCACAGATATGCACTGGGCTGCTATTTCACACTTTAATTTTTCAAAAATCACCCTGTTGCTCCCCAAACCCACCCATAAAGAACAAAATGGAAAACATCGAGTCAAAGCAAGACATTGGTTCTCTGTGTGTGAACACATGTGTTTAAAAGAAAGAGCTTTGTCGAACAATAAAGTACTTTGCATTCTGTGACATTTGATTATTAATGAACTCATAATATGTCTCATTGTATCTGCATATATTTTTCATTTAAGTATTTGTTGGTTCAGCATGAATAGAAACAACGTCATCCTTTAAAGAAATTGTCCTATCCTGTTTTTACGTTGGCCATCTTGGCATGTAGACATCTGTTGTGTAATATTAGTTTAAGATGTGTTACATTTGTTTATGCTGTGGGATATTTAATGATGTCAAGATATGTTGTATTCTTTTATGTTGCATTTGTTTAAGTCTGTGAAGCTGTGGTACTTTGCCTGCCTAAAACATCTGATTGGTTTAATGAAGAGCTGAATGGATTTAGTAAAGATGGATAGGTGGGTCTTCCGGGCAGAGAGAATAAATAGAAGGAGAAAAAGAGAAGAGGGAGGAAGCTAAGCTAAGGCCAGGCATTCATAAGTAAGAATAAGTCTCTGTGTATTTATCTGGCAGCTGGGAGACCGGCCCCCAGAGAGAAAAGATTAAAAAAGAAACAACAACCACAATCACAAACATTCCGTTCAGTTAGCTATTGCCTATTCTTCCTTTCAACTGTTTCATTTGTAAACCACGATAGTCAGGATAAATTGTTAATATAGCCTGTCTTTCTCCTGTGTCATTTCACACTTAATTTGATGTCTTGATGGTAAACTTTGTCCTTTCTAGCATTTTCTTTGCAGTAATGCTAATACTGTTTTTAAAACAGCCACGGAGCTTTTATTCTAAAGCTGTTTTTAATTCTGAAGTCTTAATTGATTAAGTACCCTATTGATCACAACTTCATCCTCTGTGGTTAACCAGTTTCTAATCTTATTCCTATATTCAATTGCCTTGAACTATAGATTTCCAGTGCCTTTTTTTCCTCACCCTCCACACCTCTTCCCTGAAGGTGTCTTCACTAGAGGTGACTTTATTTCTGCCTTTCCTTTCCCAGACTGTGACCTGTGCAAGGCTTTACCTTGAAACACCATATCTCCCTTTGAACAACAAGAACAATCCCTGCTACAAGATTGAATCTCTTCCACAGCAATTTCAATTGCTGCTTTTCAATTGTTTAGGCTTACTGTTCCATAAAGCAATAAAAAAGGAAACTCTCCACAAAGATATCCCATTTCCAGTTGGCAGGTAAAGATAATTAGTGGCTATGAGACAAAGGATTAAAGTTGCCTGATGGAACTGAGTTTGCAAGAAATTGTGTGTCCGCGCGCGTGTGTGTGTGTGTGTGTGTATTCGTGTGTGTGTGTGCGCGCGCACATGCTAAACCATAAACAGACATTTATTGTCATCCTAAGAATGATGTTTATTGCTAAGTATTGTATAACACTGCTTTGTAAGTTTAATTTAAAAATAAGTCATAAAATATTTCGATAGGGTCTCAATGCATTTGCATATATACTTCATAAGAGTATGCAGCATATATAGACATATTTTAACAATTTCTATCATATTTTTATCTTATCCACCCTAATAAGCTAATATTGTTAATTACAAACACCAAAATTTTGATCCTATAGAATGTGCCATTTTTGATATCATAGTCACTTCTTGCAACAGTTAAGAAGCACAGACATAGTGTCAAAATTCAAAAAGTAATTTAAATATTATTTTAATTTTACATTGGTGTTTATATGCCCTTGTTTTTAGTTAAGAAATAACTATAATAGTTATGGTAAAAATAATACTATCATATATTCACACATGTCCTCATATTTGGAACTCCTGCAGAGCAACTGTCTGCACAAACATATCCCAATAAACAACCTGATTTTTATTTCGCACTGATGCCAGGATATCTGTGTTTACTTTTGCTTTACTGCAATAAGCAAAATGAACCTGATTCTCTCCTCCCCACCTTTTGACTATAAGACACTCCTAGAGACCTTCAGCATTGTTTGATAACAGAAATAAAATACATTACTGAATACCATGGACAGAAATGCCATGATATTGTTATGTTAGAAAGCTAAGGATTTCCTTTCGATTTTACCAATGAGTAACCTAGGATTGAGTGTTTAAATTGCCTCATCAAAACAGAATATTAATGTAAGGTTAAGCAGGATCCGATCTGGTGGCTGATGATTTGTGAAATGTTTTTTAAAAGAAGTTCAGTTTGAGGAGGATAGGGAAAACATGGTAAAGAACCAAAGTAGACAACAGGACCAAACCAATCTCATACATATGGACCATCAGCAAACACTGGGCTTGCCTGGTGGATGTCTTACTCTATGTCTAAACTTCATATTCTCCCATTTTTAGTCTTCTAAGAATAACTTTACTCCCTAAATCCATTCTTGTGCAAATATTTCTTTACAGAGCCATGATCCTAGACTAACTAGTACTGAATCTTCCTTTTTGAAACAAACAACACACACACACACACACACACACTTGTGCGCACAGAGGAAGAAGTCTGAGTAGCTACTGAGAAAACCCCAAGTTGGGGCTCCTGTGTGCTCAGTGTCCTGTGATTCCGAGTATTTAAATTAGTTTGCACACTGTGAGTCTTGCAGAGCACTCTCTGTTTTCACACTCGTGTGATCTGCTTTTGATGATGGCAGGACAGCCTTGTGCCCATGCTACACCAGAGCCGCAAATGATTTATTAATTTCCGTGCGCAAATCCCATATCTCAAGGGGTTCGGCTTCGCACAGTAGCTCCATCATACAATTTTAAACCCTTCCTCTGAAACTTCCGTCTTTTGAAGAACATCACATTCTCAAACTACCAATTCTGTTTTCAGTAAACAAATCAAAATCAAACAAAAATGTTTCTTAATTTGTTTAGTGCATGTCTAAATAACTTTCACTTCATTCAAAAGAAAATGTTTCACCATCTTTTAGGAACCCTTTGATTCTCTTTGCTCTTTTTCTTAATCCATGCCAGCTGTCAAAACCATGTCTCTTTCATAAACTGATCCTTACTGTTTCTCTCGTGGTCTCCCCTAACTCATTTGTGAATTGCCCTTGCTCCAGTTCTAAGTATGTGCTACCTGCTCATAGGTTTTCACTAACTTTCATCATCTTGGTAATGACATCTAGTAACCTGATGAATGAAATATGGTACTTTTCATCCCTTGATGTTATGTGCTGGGTATTGATCATTACTCATCCCATTTAAATAAAATCTATTGAACGTAAAAACTTTTTCCCAAGTATTCCTTCCTGAATTGCAATATATATATATATATATGTATATATATCCTGAATTGCAATATATATATATATATATATTGCATTTACCCTAAGCTACATAGATTTAAGTCAGAAATGGTAACTATTTGACTGTGTCTCTCTGTGTGTAAGTGTGGTGTTGTGTGTGTGTTGTGTTGTATTGTGTGTGTGGTATTGTGTATGGAAGGCAAAGGATAACTTTTGGAGTGATTCTTCTTTTTCTGTGTTGACTTGACAACCAGGAATTTAATTAAGTTCCTTAGGCTTTACTTACTGAGAGATTTCACATTTGAAAAGCAGATACCTTTATTTGCTAAGTTAATAATTCTCAGCCCTACCCTGGTTGTTTCTTACCCCCTTACCCTCATTTTTTTTCTTCCTCTTCCACACCTAGTATTTCCTTTTTCAGTTTCATGTAGTTATTATACATGTTAAGATAACACATAATACTGTCATTGTTGGACGGGCTTGTTTCATATAAGATACTCTCTGGATCAATATTGTTTCCTACAAAAAAAGTAATTTGTCTTTCCTTTACAACAGAGCAAATCTCCATTAGGTATTTATACCACCATTACACAGTCTGTTCATCTATTAATGGCACCAAGGCTAATGTGAATAATATGTTATAGTGACTATAGTATCACGATAATCAAGGCTATATAAATATCTCTATGAGAAACTGAATTCAGTGCCTTTCGTACGTACCGAGAAGCAATGTCGTGGGACCATATGAAAGTACTAGTTGTAGTTTTGATGCAAAACTTGCACAGTTACAAAAGCTGCAATAATCTCCATCTCCATCAAAGTGCATGAGTCCCAAGCCTCTATGCACAGAGAAGTCTTGCTTGTTTCCTTGAGGATGCTCCCCTGCTCATTTCTAATTCATCTTCATTCAGGAATTACTGAAGATTTCTGCAACATTTAATGCTGTGGGATCTAAAGTTACTTGGCTGTCCTCGCTTTATAATCTTGTGCCCTTAGATGAATAAGTAAACTAAAAGTTATGGCAATAAAATATGATATAAAATGCACAGTAACATTTAAATTAGAGATATGATATACATTGAGAAGTTGAAAGTATATTGGAAGTCTCCTGTGTAGAAAACGATATTTAAATTTAAGTACTTAAGTATTAAGTACATTAGGAAGCTTTTATAACTCAGGATGGGTTAGGCTCTGTTGAAGTAATGGATTACAGGGATCGATATAATAAAGCTTTGTTTTTTATGATGATGAGTCTCATCTTCAAAATGTGGATTCTTTCAGTCACATGACTTGTTGAAGCTAGGAATTCATTTCTCCTAGTGTACATTTAGGAAGTAGCATGTTGGGGCGATGGGACAAAGCTAGGGGCAACCAGGAAGTAGCCAGATTTAAACAAACTTCTCTGTGGCTGTCTGGTCATAATTACAGGATAGACAATGATGGAAAGTAAAAATATAGAAAAAGATGCTTAGTGATTGGAACCAAACTGCGTTAGTTTGGGGACGTGTCATTGTTTAACTAAAATGGGAGGCTTTTATAAAAATGTATTTACCATTGCTAACACAGAGGAGTTGAGTTCAACCTCTATGATCCTCAAGGTGTGAGGAGAGCACCGACTCCAGAAACTGTGTTGTGACCTTCACATGTAAGCTATAGTGGTCTTTACATGTCTACATGCCTACACACACACTTAATAAAACACATATTAAAACGTAACCTATGCAGTGGAATAAATGCTATATTTAGAGTAGGCATTAAGTGAACCTGATTTGCGTTCTACAGCATGATACTGAGCCTATTTTATTCCGTCACTTCACAGTTTCTTCTCTTTGAAATGATTCCTTTCCTGTGGACTTTATCACTTAGGAGACTTCTAAGTTATAATAGATGAAATAATGTTTATGCTTCCCTCACTACTCTAGACAGTTCTGAACTTCACTGCAGCCCGGCTGTGTTGCTTCTGCGGCCTTGGACCTGTCCACTGCTCTGCCATCTTTTCCCAAGATGGCTCCTAAGGCTATCAAGATTACATCCAGCTACAAGTAGCAGAAAATAAAGCAGTTGAAACTGGAGGTGTGCCCAGCCTCACTAGGAGTCTTCTGGGGAGTTCTATATCACACACCTACTTCTACCTCAGTCAACACTTACACTGCAATTACACTTGGTTAGAAGCAGGTCCATTTCTTGCTGCTTTAAGCAATAAACTTGGATACTATGGAAATTATTTTCATTTGTTAGAGAATCAGGAAAATGACAATTAGCAGCCAGCCTAGAATCTTAGCCACCAGCTTTTAAAATTACAGCCAATACCCTTTTAAGTTTATTTGACTCATGGAGACATCTACACCATTCCCTTAGGAAGATTAAAATCCTGTTTGTTATTTTGTTATGACATGTTAATTTTATGAAAGAGACAGTTCTTCTGGGCTCCTGTTTCTCTGATGAGAGCTCACTTTGCTCTGCATGACCTGTCTTCTCAAAACTCCCATTCTTTGGTTAGGAATGAATTGCTAATTAGTGATTAACAAATGTATATCATTCTTTGTTCACGTTTCTATTTTTGGATAGAACTCATTTTAAATGGACATTCTGGAGATGGGCTCTTTCCATCTCTCCCCTCGGGCTGAGACCTTTACGAAGCAAAGATTCTCTGGAAATCGATTCTTTAAAATGTAAGCTTCTGAAGATGGTATAATCGACCCTGGGAACATCTGCAAATACATCTGGGCAGATTTAAAGCCATGTTCTTTAATTATTTTTATTAAAATTAAGCTGATTTGAAACTCTTGGTTATGAGCTCTTTACTTTTCAGTGCATCATATCAGGATGGGAGTAGACAATTGATTACCTATTCCATTCCCATCAACTTGTAAGTTCTGTCTAGAGCTTCTACAAGCAAAGGGCAGTAGATGGTGGGAACCGAGCTGAGAACAGACCTTCTGGAATTCCATGCACACAGAGAAACAGCAGCAGGTCCAGTTGAAGATTTTCAGGAAGAAATTGGTTTACTTGTCTGGGATTTAAATTTAGGGTAAAAAAAAACTAGAAATGTATATTTTCACACACAATCATACTTTGAAAAAAATCCTTGTTTATATTTAACAGGTGATATGTAAGCAGAATAAAATCTATGTAATCCTTACATATCAGTTTATTCTAGAAACGTATTGCTATTTTTTAAAAAAAATCTAGAGCATTTTATACAATTTTGATGTTTTTCTTATAATCAATGGGTTCAATTCAAATGGAGATTAAAACATGATTTTAAAAATAGCTGCCTAACAAGGCTCATATATACACAGATAAAGGTCTGGGCTATTAAGTGCAGACTGTTATAATATATACATATAATTTTATACAGTGGCTGGAAAAATTATTGTCTTAGAAGATTTTCTTGTCGTTTCAATGATTTTGCCCTCTACCACCATGTTTGGAAGCAGTGATTGATATTATAAAATGATCATTGAAAAAAATGTTAATTTTTACTTTTAATAATTTTAATTATTCATTTTAAAAAGCTAATTTAACTTTGTCAAAAGTTTTGCTTTTCACAGACATTGGGAAGTAGAGAAGTAAGAAAAACATCCTTACAGAGAAAAGCATCTAGCCAAGTTTCAGAGGCAGAGTAGAATTGTAAAAATAGAAACTAGATAAGGTATTGTCATAGAGAACACTGCCGAGGCTCAGCTATGGCACTGACATCTCATAGAAGACAAAGAAAAAAAGGGGGAGGGTTGCCTCTCTCTCCCTCTTCTCTTCCCTCCCATTTCTTCTCCCTAACAGAAAGAGTATATTTCCCAAGAGTCAATGAATATTATTCAAATATACTCACATTCATGCATCAATGTCTTCAGTTCCTCAACTTCAGGTTATGTGACTAAGTTCATTTTTTCAACAATAGGGGTCAGAGATAAGCTGTAGAGTTGCAGTCTGACTCTGAGGGGAAAGCTCGTTTCTCTCCCAGGTGATTTCTGCTAGGAGCACAACAACTCCAAGATTTAACAGAAAGTCCACAATAGCACTTCTACCAATTGCTCCATTTTTATCGATGCGTGTTAGAAACACACAATTCTGCAATGGGGAATTTTTAATGGTTCTTTGGAGTTCGTGTATGGAATGCACATTTAAAAAGAAACTTGATCGTTTGAGTTTGAACCATATACAAAGCTCAAAATTGTTCCGAATGAAGTATCACACACACACACACACACACACACACACACACACACACACACACATACACACACCATATACCTATGGTCTTATTTCCAGATTTCTCTATTGGTCTATTGACCTGTTTCTCCGCCAAGGCCACACTATCCACACTCTTGATTGTGACACTTCTATAACAAACACTTCTCATGTCTCATATTTAAAGTCCGTTGTCATGTCTATTCAGTGTTTGTACATTTACATCAACCCCAAACATTGCTCATTGACAGATGCAGAAACATTCACTAGTATTGTGATTATTGTTATACCGAATCTCTAATGCAGAAAAACTCTTAACTAAAATTGAATTCTCTAAGGTATGAAGACATGTTATCTCCTTCTTACCTCAAGTACTTCTGAACTTACCTCACCGCTTTCTGTTTTAAATACTGGCTTATATATAACAATTTTATTTCTAATAATATAGTATATGGTATGCCTGTCGCCCCCTCCCCCACCAATTCTGCCATGTTACTGGAGAATCAAGCTCTTTGTGCAGGAAAAGCCCAATGTGGCAAGGATTTCTGTCTGTGGCCAAAACACACTGTGTGAGTGAATTCAGAACTGCATCTTGTCCCCTGATCAAGAATATAGATGGGGACAGTTCTAGTGACCACCTTGATGACAGCCTCCTGAGTGTCTCCAAGTCACAGGCACCCAGCTAAATCACATAGATAATAGTTAATGTAAGTTGTAAGACAAGGAATAGCTGTGTGACTTCTCTGAGTTTTGAAGGGACTTATTTTAGAGCAAACTTTACACAAATTATGATTTTGCATGAATCTGTACAAATTACCAGTTTAATGAGCCCATAAGCTGATTTCAATTATCTAGACTCTAGTGCTGATGCAAGTGTGATTAAATAAAGGATTTGGTCATGTATGAGATTGGAAATAACATGTACCCAACATACACAAAAATACAGCAGTGATATTTTACTATGTTGTTATATGTATAATTTAATCCCAAATTAAAGTTAGGTTTTATAGCAAAATACATCATCCTGACTCCCATTTTATATTTGAAAATATAATGATTTAAAAGAAAGAAAAGTAATTACTCAGTTTAAAAAGTAATAATTCAATCTTAAATTACACATTTGAATTGGCCAGTCACTATGTGGTTAGCTGCAACTGCCACACAAAACAGGGTAAACCATTAGCATCGCAGGTGGATAGGTATGTGGATATGATTTTTTAAGCATCACAAAGGAAGACAAAGATTCAGAAACTAGTTTGTGTCACATCTGTTCTTTGATCTGTATTACTATGTATTAATTCATTCAGCTACCCCCTCTGTTGTATACATTTGCGTGATAATAAACCCAAATCCTCTGTTTCACATAGCAAAGGAGAATTTGAAATTTTTGTCACCTACAACAAGGCAAAATGGCCAAGGCTAAGAAGGCTCAAAGACAATGATGGACAGATGCAATTTTCAAGGACGCTCCTCTTTGGGAAGAACACAGACAGATGTTACAGGGCTCACAAAGGCTAATGTGGCAAGAAGACAGTTTGTCTTATTTCTCATGTTCTTCACAGATCTTTCCCAGCGAAGATTCCTTGCACCGGTTACGTGTCTCATTGTTCAGGTCAGACTTTGAAGTCCAGGTAGCATTAATTTAATAGTGAGAGAACATGTGGAAACTCCCTAATGCAGGACAAAAACAGTGCATCACAGTTTTGTGCCTTCATGGCACTGACAGTTTTTGGTCTGTTTGGGTCATAAACACATGAAAAGCATGAAATTAAAGTGATAAAATTCTCCATAAATTTTAGAAGTTTTTCTCATTTTTCCCCTTTCAAAATTGTAATTGGAGACCATCTTCAATTCTTTTTAATTTTAGGCACATAGATACAAGAGCGATTCTGTATGGGGGAACACGTCATCAATGAATTGAATACATCAGGTCCAGACACACAAATTTATTTTATTAAGTTGAAATCATCTTGTGCTTTAAAGCTCAAATTGGGGGGTGAGTGAGAAATATTGTTTGTTGTAGGTTTCATTACCACTCGTCACTCTTCAACAGGAAATGGGAAATGCAGCAAGGTGGAGTTACTTTGGGTAGAGAAAGTTCTATACAGGTATAGAAAGAAGATTTATCAGAAGAGTGGTGAAACCAGAATTCACAATGAGCTTCAGGAATGACAATATATGACCCTTGAACCATCCCAGGGCAGAAGAGTGGTATATTTGAACTCAGCATTTTCACCTAACATATTTTTCTTTTTCAGACAATTGAATCATTACTTTTTTTTTTCATCCCTGAACATGTGGCTAACACAGGTGTGCAGCGAGTCAGGGAGGTGCAGAAAAGGGGCTTAGACAGCCCTCAGACACAGTGAAGCAGGCCAGGACTTCTGAAATTAGCTAAGGAACAGAAAAAATAGCATCAAGCAAGAATAATTTTTGCAGGAGATTCTTACAGCAAATTATAAAGTGAATATATTTAATTCTATTGCTGTTCACACAGTTTAGTTTTAATTTCCTTGTGTGACTTTCTAATAAAGAAAGATAGTAATAATAAAAACTAGAATTTTAGCCATTTACTTTACCTTTTTTAATGTCTGACAATAAGAGAAATATATAAAATTATGCTTTATTTTAAATTTATCCTACTAAGATTCAGTAATTATTATTAAAGGAATAGACAGTATGAGGCTTGTTTACAAATGTACTATTTTTTTCTGGTATGTTCTTCTACATGTATTCATCTATTTATTAATCCTTCACACATAAGTACACTCATTCAGAAACACACACATAGATAAACTTCAACATATAAAATGACAATATGTCAGACATTGTTCATTCCTGATCTAAACACCCTAAATTCAACTATATAGCAAATTGAATCTTTTGGCAGGAATTTAGAGAGAAAAAGAGTGCTATAGGTTCCAGTTTTAACTTCTGATACACTGCTCTCTTCCTTGTAAGCCACAGTGGGGATGGGGAAGGCTTTCTCTAGGAAAACCAGGTTTTGTGTGACTGACACATACTGCATTTTTAATAACAGAATGAAATGCATTATTCAGAACTCAGTGTTGGCCAGTCGATTCAGCTCAGTCGTTCATCTTTCTCCTTCCTGTGCATCCGTTGTCGGAAGTTCAAATTCTTTTTGTAATAGTACTGGTGGTCACTATACTATTTGTTTTCCTAGGTATTTGTGTGCCAGCAAACTGGCATATGGTATTATAGTATTTCATAGACAATTATGATTCAGGATATATTTTTGAGCTATCTCAAAGAATATCTAAACGTATCTACTAGTTTTTTATTTTAATTTCTTTCCTTTGATTGGTGAGAACAAGATCACATTTATAGAAGTAAAGCACCCTATCTTCATGGAAGAGTGCAAATGTAAGGATTTACCACTTAACAGCATGTAGGGTCCCTCATATGGTTTCAAAATCCTTGATGCTCAGGGATGATACATCCAAAGATAATGCTCTATTGGTATTCTTCTAAAATTGATGTTCTCCATCTTCAGAATCAGACATGTATTGTGACCTGAACCAGCAGAGTGTACTGTTAAGAGCTCAAAGGCTAGATACAATTCCATAGTCTATCCTCTCCAGAGGCAATTTTTGTCATAGAGACAATTTAAAAAAAAATCAGGCACGACCATGAAGTCAGAAAATTATACTCCAGGGACCAGTGATATGGCTCAGTAGGCAAAGACTCTTGATAACCAGTTCTGGCAATCTGAGTTTGATACCCAGGACTGCATGGTGGAAAGAGAGAGCTTGCTCCCTTAGGTTTCTCTCTGACGTCTACATGTGAGCCAAGTAATGAGTGCACCTCGATACAGTGAAATAATAAAGCTTCATTTGCACAATGGGGCTTTGTGTTCCAAATCTAGCTTAAATTTACTTGTTTTTATCAGAATAATTTCGTCTGTATCTTATCTGACCATTATTTTTGTAAAAGAAGTTATGTTATTGCCCACTGCAAAGATTCATGGACAACTCAGATGAATTAACAAGTCTTAACTTTTCAGTATATTGCAAATCCTATATGAGGAGAATTTTTATACTTATTGTTATTGCCTATGTGGTTTGATCCTGAAATAATGACCACTACCACTTTCAGGTTGTTTTCAAAATGTAAGTTGAAAATGATGAGCTGTTCCTGGTGTAGAAGTTCACCTTACTTATACATGATAGCAATCTAAATCATATACAAACAATATGTTAGAAGCGATTAAACAATCTAGTTAACTTCAAAGCATGCAATCTGTATAGGCATGACATTTTTATTAAAATAATATAATCTATAAACCACTCGGTGTTTACATACAACATTCTGCTCATTCCTCTCAGCATGGTGTCTTTATGTTCATAATCTGAGCAATTTGTAATTAGGACAATAATATCTAATCCACAAGGTTTCAAAGACTATAAAAAGGCAACATAAGCAAAAAATTGAATGATATTTGAAAATGTGTGTATATAGTTTAATGGGCAACAATATTAGGGAGTAAGTCATCATAAGCTAGCATTAAGAAATTGATCCCCAAAACTAATAAAAAATAAAAAAGTGAAAGACATAAAGTTCACAGGGAATGAATTTAAAATGATTAACAGATTGTATGGGATTTTCTTTTTAAAAATTCACTCTACAGCATATTTTCCCCTAAAATAACTTTCTGCAATAACAAGTAGAACTCTTTATTGTTTTATATTCTATTATTGTTATTTAGATGCCTATTTGTTTTCTAATGAGAGACAGAAAGGATGAGAATTCAGAAGAGAGGGGATCTGGGGAAGATCTTGGACAAGTCGAAGGAGGGGAAACAGTAATCAGAATATATTGTTCAGAAAATCTATTTACTATAAAAGAGAAATAGGAAAAAAAAGTAAAAAGTGAGAGTGAAGTAGCAGTCAACACAGTCAAAAGCAGAGAAAGAAAAGAGAACAGGGAGGCAAAGGTAGAGGACACAGTGTGGAGAGAAGAGAGACCAGTGCTGTTTAACATCAGGGGCTGCATCTGGGCTCCACCCCAGCACCTTCCATCAACATATGTGAATCTTAAAAATCTTCTGTCATTACATTTCTTCATTCCATTTTCTAGTCAGTGCACACACACACACACACACACAGACACACACACACAGACACACACACACATACACACATACTACCTTCTCATATGCTGCCCCCAGTCTATTAAAACTGAAACATTTATAGCTAAATTTGAGTTTTCTGTTATTGATATGTTTCTTCTAGTTGAACTGAAAATATATGTTTAGGATATACTTAACTATACGTATAACTATGGGCACAAATGATTCTGAAACAACTGTAAACATGAAATGATAATTTTATTTATCCAGTTGATTGAATATAAAAAGTAAAGTCATGAGGGATGCCCCTCTGTATGCTGTGAATATGTTTTATTATCATTGGTTAATAAATAAGCTTCTTTGGTCTGTGGCAGGACAGAATAGAGCAAGGTGGGAATTCAGACTAAGTGAATTCTGGGAAGAGGAAAAGCCAGACACAGTTGCCACCCGGTCGCAGAGGAAGTAAGATGAGAATGCTCAACCACTGAAGCCCACACCCAGCCTCAGCCCAGATAACTTTTGTATAGTGTTTAGTAGCAAAGGAAACCAAGATATCCTCTGTACCCTTAGCAATCTTTTAGTTGGTGTATGTGTGTATGTTACTATTAGCTATAGCAAATTTGATAGATTCCTTAGTATTTATTTATCTGTATAATTTACATTTTGTAGTCTAACATATCTGTTTCTCCAGGTTTTCTACACTGTTCTTTGGTGCTTTGCTCACACCTCTGTTTGTGGGCCTTCCGTTCCTGTATGGTATTGAGAATGATTTATAATAGCTATCTTTTTAGTTTGAAGTGAGTGAGTTTACTAAGTAAGAAAACAGGACTGAAAGTATAAGTGGTGAGTACCAGGTAGAGAAAAGTGTCAGATAAATAACAAAACACCACCAAAATAAGCATTCACAACAGCCAACAGAAATAGCTGTGGAAATCCCATTGAAGATGCCAACAAGAGCCCCATCTCCAGAGTTCCTGATGGAGCAGAGTGTCTCCTTCAATGAAGCTGCCAAGAAAAAAGACAAGTAGTCGCGGAAAATAGATAACAGCATCAAGTAGGGTGTTATGTTCATCCCTGAAATGCCTGGGAGGAGGCTGAGCAGAGCACTCTCGGGTCATAAGCTTTTGGTTTCCCTCCCCCCGAAGGCATCTTTTATACCATGGGATTAACCAATAGCAGCTCCTCTTGGAAATGATCTACCTTCTAGTGTTCCCTTGGACACAATGTTTGAAACTCTTATCTGCTTGCTGCTTGCCTTTGTTTTATTTTATTTTTATTTTTTTTGCTACAGATTTATGAGAGAAGCCTGCCTAAGACGAGGAGTTTTGAGGACACTTTGAAAAATATGCTTGGGTCTGAAATGGTGGAGGCAACCCCACTTCCAGAACCAGCTTCTCCATAAGCCGAAACAGCACATGAAAATTTACCAATATAAAACACATTGCATCTCATTATAGTCCTCTCTTCTTACGTGTGCAATAGATGCTTTGGTGTGCTGTGCTGCTGATACATTTCAAGGCCAAGATATTCATTCTCCTAGCTTCAGGAATGTTTACTCTTGGCAACTTGCAACTGAGTCCCTGTCTGAGAATTGCTTTCAGCTGCAGGAAACTGCCTTGCCCTCTTCCCCAGGGAATCACACATCCAGTAACTGATGTAGGAGCACAAAGGCCTGGCCCATTGGCTTCAATTGGAAGTAATTCTGTAGGGGCATTCACACTTGAAAACTCCCTGGGGGACTGGATGGGTTGGCTGTTAGAGCTGGGCTCCAGTTCACTTTCACCTTCTTCCCATTGCTGCTTCACAGTTATAGACATGGTACCCTCTGAATATCTGATGCATACAAATGTCAGTAGGTTAAGAAAAACGACCTTCCCTGTATGCCGGATTTTTTATGATGAGCCTCCACGTTCCTAGACAGTAAAGACAATTCTCCTTTTCCCATGCACTAGCTCACATCTAGCTAATACCCAGTGGGTGTTTCCATGGGCTTAATCTTCATATTATTCTTCAAGATAGCTTTTGGAATAGGTAACAATATTTCAGTGATGTTAAGATCAGTTAATTATATAAGACTTCATCAATTTGTACCAGCTATTAAGATTAAAAAGAAAATGATTATATAAGCATAGCATACAACATAATTATTATCATTTTTTTAACCTGTGGTTCTTTTTTTAATTAAACACTTCTCAATTGACAATGTAAAAAACAATCTTCTGAATGTGTTTACCTCCTAGCATTTATAACTATTCACTTCCAATAACAATTCAATCTCGGGACTTTTATTAATTTTCATCTTTGTGATTACTGCCCATTTCAAACCACTGTTTAATCTTTTTAATTAGTTGTAACACTGTTATAGGCAAAATGGAGACAATGGTTATTTTGCTGCCTTGAGTTCAGGCCAAAACTATATTAAACTCATTTATTGAATTTTTATGTACAAATCTCAAAGATACATCTACACTGTAAGGGGTTCTGTATCTTGCTACGAATATGTTCACGGTTTGAAGCCATACTTCCCTGACATTTGAATACTTCAGAAAAGTCAACAGGAAGTTGGACAAATTGATAAAATGACAGCGATTGCTCTTCACAATGTTTACTTCAGCCACCACAACCCATCTAATCCTTGACCATCACCTTGGGTACCCTAAGATTTCTTTCCATTTGTCCGTCCTGTAGTGACCTTACCTGGCTCCTGTTTGTCACACTACTCCATGTGCACAGGCATGTCTCATTTCAGTGTGGAATTACTGTGCAGTTATTTTGAGGACATTTAAAATAAGAATTAGGAACTGAAATTTAAGTTAAATCATTTTACTGGATTGTGGTGATGTAATGTAAATGACGAAGGGAAGCCACGTTTGAGTAAATAGGCTCATTCCGTTGTTTCCACGTGTTTGAACAATATCAGATACGTCAAGATGTCAACACCTCTGACAGGTGGGTGTCAGGTTTCAATGAGCAACACTGTTAGCTGCAAAAGTTATAATGTGGAAACTTTCTCTTAGGTGAAATGAAATTGGGTGTTGTTAGCATGAAGCAAAGATTATCTACTGCCGCAGTCAGTGATAGGCCTGTGTCAGAGCCACGGCGATCTGGTCAGGCTGTTAGGGCAAAGCTATAATGCCTGATGCCAGTATATCAGATCAATAAATGAATAAATTCATCAATCAGTTACTGTGGGCTTGAGTTGCCATATTTATAGTCAAGTCCTGTACTGTTAAATGACAGACGGGATCTGGAAAACCAGAAACTGGACTTTAGTCTGCTGATAAAGAGGAGAACAAAGGGTGGTGAGTTAAACACAGCATTTGAGACATTGATAAATGTAGGTAAGACCAAAACAATTGGACAAGCTAAATAGGATTCTTGTGGAAGAAGGGAATATTGAGGGATATTTGTAATTCTGGGTACAGATTTTATTTGAAGCTATGGAGATTATCATATTCACTCAGAAACCTTATAAGTCAGTGAACTTCTATAAGTATTTTTAAGGAAACATTGGTCATATCTGACATAGGAAAAAAAAATCATCAGAAGAGACCCTTGTAAATTCACTCCTGAGAATTTGAAAGTGAGCCCTTGCAGCGAGAGATGCATGGACAGGAGTCCTGAGGCAATGGCTGGTTTCAAGCTGCGGCAGATTATATTACTGGCATTAATCAGGCATGTGTATCATGATGCCCTGCACACTGCTTAAGGCCATGAAGCTTTATTTAGAAAATGTAGATTTGCATTTAGTTGGTAGATTTATTTATTTATTATTCATTTCAAATCCTTGTAAGTGCAGGGACTTAGTCTCTTACTAGAATTGATTTTGCTATTTTAGTGTGTACATTTTAGCAGTGATTTTACATATACATATATGAGTGCATATATATGTGTGTGTTTTAGTAGTGAATATACATATACACACACAGTTAGTGATAGAGCTGAAATTGAACCTAGACTGGTGTGAATCAAAAATCAGCACTATAATATGCTATGAATACTGATTTCAATAAATACATCAATTATTATTCAATTGCTATACACACACATTAAGTTTTATGATTCTCAATATAGTCATTAAAAGAGGTTTTTAATCTTCCCCAAATCTATTCATATCTTTGGATTCAGAATCAATTTAGATGATTCCTAGATAAAACATTTTAACTTTGGATAGGAGAGGGAGGGGGAGAGGAGTGGGGGGAGGGGGAGAAGAGAGGGGGGGGGGGG
>NW_026067890.1:16770877-16827422 GCF_014885135.2 Alexandromys fortis
GGGGGGGGGGGGGGGGGGGAAATGGGAGGCTGGGAGGAGGCGGATACTTTTTTTTTCTTATTCTCAATAAAATAAAAAAAGGATATATAAAAAAATAAATAAAAATAAAAATAAATATCAAAAAAACATTTTAATAATATTCATCAGGAAACTTTTGCATTGTTAAGAGTATGATGATGAAAAAATACATATCGGATCTATAAGACCATATAGTAACAAGAGATGCTGAATGTATTATAATGTGAAAATTCGTTTGAAGAGTATTAGTTGTTACTGTTATCTGTGCATTAGGGAGACGAATATAAATTAATAAAAAACAGAATGATTTTAGTCTATCTGAATAAGAATGAATTCACTGAAATATAAAATAGCTATTCACTAAGTCACAATAACTTCCTTCAACCTGTAAGAGGGCAAATTCACTCTGGATTCTGTACTCTGCACACTGTTTAAATATACTGGAATTTAGAAGGTAGTTTAGTGAACAGACAGTCCAGGCTAGTGTTAGCTTGAAGCAAAATGATATTCTGTTCCAACTATAAATAAATAAAGAGAAAAACATTTATTTAACTTTAAAATTTTGAAGAATTTAAAATTTCTTGTTCTGCCCAAATTGTCCAAGAATATAACTTGCAAAGAAAAATCAAACACTAACTTTGAATAAAGTCAATCTCCAAAGTAATGTGATGGTGGTTTCCTGATGGTTACGTGGTGGCCTGACTTCTCTCTCTGGTAATCTGTTGAGGAAAAAGACCACGTCCACCTGTTTTTAGTTACCATATCTGACAACTGAGGAAACCGTCATCATCAACAGATTAACAATCAAATCATTCAACAAATAAATTTTTCCAATGCTCTTCAACTATGCTCAGTAGCAAAGAATAATTTCCAGAGACTCAAGAAGCATCTCAGTCTTTCAGTTTTAGCCTCACAATATAAACATAGGGGGATCAGCTTCAATAGTTCATAGACCACTGCCAAGAAAATCAAGATAAAGTGGGCCATCCATGCAGGACGATGTGTAAGAAAGTACCACCCTTGATAACTGGAAGCAAGATGTCGAGGCTGTAACTAAAGCACTTCTGTAGACTCTATTGCCAAGGAAAACCTAAAGTCAGCTCAAGAGCTTCATTTCTTACCTTATTGGGGTAGAGCTGATAAAACATTGCATAGATTTGAGGTTATTTAACATTCATTTTGTTGACATAAGAATTGTCTATATTTCTGGCTCATTCATACATGTATACAGTGAACATTGGTCACGTCTATCCAGCGTTCTTTCATTTTTGCCCTCACCTCTTCCTTGCACCCTGTCCCTTCCTATACAATTATTATTCTACTTTTGGTTTACTTTCCTTTTTTTCATTCATTTTTGGCTTGTTTCTACATATGAAAGGCAGCATGCAGTACTACTTTTTCTTTGACTTATTTTGCATAGCATGATTCCTCCAGTTCTGCTTTATAACCTGCTGGACATTCCTCTTATTGACCTGCCTGTTAATGTCTTTACTTGTCACTAATTCTCTTATTTATTCTTTTCCTTTCTAGATTTGCAGGTTATTTAACTATTCTTTTGTTAGGTCATGATTTGTAAATACCCACATACTACCCCCATTTTAATCCTATTGTCTTTTAGTACTTCTCAGGGTTTCACAGTGAAAGGTTTTAATTTGATGACGTTGTCAATCAATTTTTTTCTTTAAGTTTTATATGCTGGGTGGTATTGATTTCATATTGAAGAAATTTGACAAATATGTCTCATCCCACTTGCCAAGCCAGCATCAATACTGGTAAATCACATAGCTGGTATGTACCCTTGATATCATGTGAACGCATAATTAACTTTTGATTTTTCATCCTGACAATATCTGTCCCTGCCCTCTTATCATGAGGAAAATGCTGGATAAAATATAATCTGAAGAACAGTAAACAAAATATATGTTAAGGTCATCTAAACACAAGTTGAAGCAATAGAAACCAAAAGAGGTGTGGCTTAGTATCTCAGATGGGATTGTGGAACAGAGAGCACACAGGTAAAACAAGAACATTGAGAAAATCTGAGCTTCAGTTAGAAATAATTTATTCATATTGATTCATTAGTTGTGGCAGGTATAGGCACTAATATAGCATTCATAACTGAAAATATCAATGGCGAAATTATGACAACCCTCCATATTTTCTTCACGATGTATCTGTACCTAAGTATGTTCTAAAATGAAGTTTACTAGAAAACATACTTTTTATCTCCATCCACTGCAAATGCTCCAAAACAAGTAACCCAGCAACAAGGACTGTCCCAGAACCAGTGGCCAATGTCTTAGAGATTGAAAATGTTTTCTGTAGGTTTTGATCAATATTGGAATTCTTTTTTGTTTGCAAATTTAAATAAGGTGAGCAAATGTAAAGCAGCAAGGCCATTTCCTGTGTGCTGCATTTATGACTCAAGCTTCGCTGTGATTGGGTGCAGCCAGACCAGGATTTTCTGCACATTAAACAGCATAGTCACTAACCCATAAACAGCATCCCGTTTCTCAAAGAAGAAGGAGATACCAACCAATATCTCTCGAGGTCAGTAGCGTATATGAACCCAACCTTAGCTTAGCTGCAATCTATTGCCACAATAGCATGCAAAAATGTTATAGTCAGAGAAGCCTTGAGCTCTGTCTATCATGTTGGGTATTTCTGCTGGTTAACATGTTTTAGAGTAGAGATTTAAAAATGACCTTTTCCTTTTTATTCTGCAGGAGTTGTTGTTGTTGTTGTTGTTGTTTATTTGTTTCTATAGATGAAGCATCAAAACACAAAAGCTGATGTGTCAAAGTAAACGGAGACAACATCCAACACAAGGCAGGCAAGGTGTTGTGTTTTCCTGTTGTTGTTGCAGCAATATATTGATGTGTGCACCATGGCCAGGGCCATGTTTGCCGAGTGCCAGAGTCAATAGTGGCTCAGCATCCTGTGTAAATCCCCATCACTGCTGCTCCCCAAGTTCTTCACCTAGGCAGCAGCATCTCCTTTCTGCTCACTTCTGCTTGGTATTCAGTTTAAGGATTTTTAAATGTATGCAGAGTCAGAGATGGTATATTGATTCCTAAAATTCATATATCACCAGTGGCAGTAATAACAGCTGCCTATAGCTGCTGCTGCAAAGGGTACAAAGAGCATCTATTGGCAGATTTTTCTCTCAATTTTTTGAGATATTGGAATTAGGAAATATTTTCAGCTTTAAGGAATCAACTGGATATTTCAACCAATGAGGGTAGAGAAATTACAGGAGATGCCTGCCAGTGGTTTGAAATTTTTATGGAAATCTTATGGGAAAAGAAGCTCATGCTTCACATGACTGTTTGTTATTAGGAAACATCTTCTCCATGCTGGTTCTTTTACACTTAATGCCCAACCCTGAATCTTTGGCTTTCTACATAGTATTATTTGGCTTCATAATATTTGTGTTCAAAATACAATAATTTTCTTCAAGCAAGCAAGAATGGAAACAAATCTGCCCATAGCACCCAGCATGTGTTTTCAATTTCAGACATGCCTTTCGCATGTGGTTTTTCGTATGTAAAGATGACCTCTGGATCAGACCTGTCAGGTTGCCTCTGTATCACATCCCTGAACTAACTGCAGCCTCTCACTTGGCATGTTGGTGAAAACAGCCCTGCTTTTCTGCTCTGCGTTTCCAATAAGCCCGTGCTTTCCCTTTGCATGCGGTGTAAATGAAAACCATGCTTCCCCACCAAACCACTGCCCTGTATCAAGCAGACACAAACACCCTGACCCAGGGTGATTATTATCTTTATATTATTATGCAGCCCTGAAGCTGATGACCATATGAACTAAACTAAAGAATAACATGCACAATAAGAGCAGTTTGATAAGTCTGTAGATTTTGATATAGTTTGTGATTTGTGGTCTATAATGATTTCATATTTCAAATTCTTTGACTAAGCAGTTTTGTACTTTTAAAATGTTAATCTAAATCTTCAATTATGCATGGCAATTTAATTTGCTAAATGTTTAATGATATAGACATAAATGAACAAACAGAAAACTCCAGCAATAGCAAAGAGACCTCCACAAACCTTACAAATAATTGTCTCACTGAATTGAAAATGGAGATTACTCTCTGGGCATTGGAGTCTCACAAAACCACCAATCTGATAAACGTAGAGTATGACCAGAGGAAGTTTAATTGATGCTGTGTGGAGGTGAAGTAGAACAATCAGCCCAGAATTCAGGAACTTATTCAGAAAAGCCTTTAGATTTCCAGGACGTGATAAAAATATGAGTAATTGGTGACCAATGTTATACATTTTGAAATTTCCCAATAATATAAAATGTCAACCACCCTGGGTCTCGTTAAAGGCAAAGGTAATACAGAAATGATTGTGAGTAAGGGATTTTTAGTTTTTTAGTTTAATGTTTTGCCTACATGTATGTATGTGCATTGTGTGTGTCTTTCTGGTGCCAGGGTCATTGATGGTTGTGAGCTCCCATGGGAATGCTAGGAATTAAACCTGGGTCCTCCAGAAGAACAACAAATATTCTTAACAACTAATCTTACTGTTCCACCCAGATTGGGAATTTTTAAAGACCAAGTGGTCTCAAAACTAGCTCTAATAATGACTAGCAATAATGAATATTTTCTTCTTGCTATATCATGCATGGCTACTTTATTAGCCAATATTTGCTGATAAATTTTAAAGTCTAGGTTTTCTATTATATATCATAAGAATGATGAGTTATGATTAAACTATAACATGTATATTGCTATCACAAAAACTAGATATTAAACTTAGATATTAATTATTGAAATTTTTATTTTCAGTGTTTGGTAAAAGACAAATATCTTCATGTATCTGAAGATCAATTCTAATCCATCAGACAAGTTGAAGGAATTGGTTTGGCTGTCTAAATAATTGAAATAATTTCATTATAGTTACATTCAAATATGAAAGAACATTTGGGCAACTCAAATTCAGGTTTATAAGCAGGTCTGACAGAAACCTTATTCACTTCAGTTTTCTCTCAGACTAACAATGATGTCTTCTTCTGTCTATTAATACTAGACAATTCACCACCAGTGTGTGACTTCCCACTACTTAACTCCTAGGTATTTATTTTGATAAATTTTGAGTTTGAAATTCCATGGTTGGTTTCTGTTGTCTTGGCTGACCCCTATGTATATACTCGTGTTGTTAAATATTTTGTCTAAATCGGTTTCATAGAATTCTCTGCCTTCAACTATGCAGGTATACTGATTACTATAAATTCTGTTTTACCACAATGCCTACAGAAACTGTGTTAAATGAATATCTGCTTTCTTGAACCTAGTTCTGCTAAAGTTATCCAGTGTTCTTTAATCAACAATTAAATGATTTTTTGAATTATAAAAGATTATCTATTTATATGACATTTGTATTTTAAACAAAATTTATGTACCTATGGGCTAAGGGTACATCTATTTTGAGGTACTATTTTGTGGCAAAATAGTTATGTAATAAAATTTTTGTTATCCATTCAATAACCTTCCTCATTTCTGAACCTGACTTCAAATTGTGTTTGTTATTGTCTCCCTTCCCAAAATATGGATATCTAAAATGTAAGAAAAGGCTCAAGCTTCACAATCCATCTCCAGTGCATTTCCATTTAACACAAAACAGTATGCATATGTGCTCTTCCTATTGTAAGATTTTTATTTAATTTCATATGTAAGTTTACATTCTTTCACTATTTCTGCCCTTGGAGATTTTCCCTTATGACCATAATTTTATATAAAAACACCTTCAAAACATATGGACACACTGTATGTTCTTTAGGTAATGGATTATTGTGTTTTTAAAATTTTTATTATTTAAGAATTTCATACTTGAATATACTGCACTTTATAAATCCACCCCTTTTCAACATCTCTCTAATTTTTCCTTTTTAGACTATGTTCTCTGCCAACTCCATGTGCTCATTTTAAGTTTTTAGGCAATGGCAGCAGTTAGTGCTGCCTGTGTGTGCATGGCTGTAGACTACCTACCTAGAATGGCTTTGGAGCCTGTCCTGAAACTAGCTCTGTAGACCAGGCTGGTCTCGAACTCACAGAGATCCGCCTGCCTCTGCCTCCCGAGTGCTGGGATTAAAGGCGTGCGCCACCATCGCCCGGCCTCCTAAAGATTCTTTATGTTCTTAAATTACTTTTTCTCTAAGACTCTATAGAATTAGGTGATGGAGGAAGGTCTCAAAGCTGCTGATTCTAGAACTGTCATCATCACACATTTTCAGGCCCATTTCTGAGGTTGCAATCAATAGGTGCACTACAGTGGTTCTGAGCTTGGGACTCAGTCCCATAGAAACAGATTACAAATGGACCCACCTACCTATTCAGGCAAAAGGCCAACCTGCTTAAGACCCCAAAAATAAGCCAATCTTTGCACCATGCTTGATTGCCAGAACAGAACTGGGTGGAGTAACGGGCAAAGAGTTTTCTTGAATAAAGCCAGCCTGCAAAGACTTAAAAGCCGCTATTTCTTCAAAGGTTCAGACACACACACAAGGAATGTGAAGTAAAGGAGACCAACTTCACCAAATGGTACATCTACCAAAAATATAAATAATAAATAAATAAATAAAATGTTGGGCATTACTAAAGTTTATGTACAGAGACTAAAATGATATATATCTGTTTATGAAAGTAAAAATTTCCAAGTTCATTATTTCTTAAACAGTGGATTAAATATCATGATCAAAAGAGGCTATGAACAAAGATTGTCAAGTTTACAATATTTACAAGGAAATAAGATAAATATTAAAAGGTAAGCAGAATAAGTAGAAGCACATTTGCATGTCATGTATAAACAAAAATAATTTTTTTAAATTAATATGTGAAAAATAGACATTCAGATTAAATATGTGAGGACAGATTTTATAAATGAAATTTCCAAAATTTACATTTAGCCATAAATTTGAAAGCATCTATTAGCACAACTTTAAAAAGATTTAAAACCACTGTGATAAAACTGAAAGGAAAAATATGTAAATATGCAAACAGGACTTGTGATTTTATATGTATCTCTCAGTAAATGATAAAGCATGTATATGAAAGATTAGTGTGTGTGGCAATTAAGATGATCACATATGTGTGACTTACCCTGAGGCATAGGAATGGGGACTACTGTTTACGGATACCAAATGGAAAATAGAACCGTAGGAAGTTTCCTAGATGTAATTTTGGCTTAGTGTTGGGGAGTCAGATCATTGGAGTAAAATGTTTAAAGTCCAGAAGAGTAGTACTGTGAAGAAGGATGCTAAAAAGAAACTCCACACTAGCTCAGAATTGAATATAATAAAGGGTTATTTATTTAGGGGTAGACTCACAGATCACAGTCCTCTGCTTTCATGGGGAATCCAGCAGTCAGAAGAGAGGGAGTGCGTGCTTTACAATGGCATTTATAGTATAAGAGGCTTTGATGAGCACATGAAATTTTATTGAAAGTGAGGATCTTTATAGAAGCAAACTAAAGGCACAAGCTATAGAAACTTGAGAAACTATTTCAAATGCCTAAGCCACAAAAGCATTGAATTTGAAACAGGTGAATCATTTTACAACAAATAGTAAATAAACAAAACCAAGCAAATCACTAACCAGTAAGTATAGGGTATTTGTACAGCGTGGGAGGTTAATTTTCTGGCCATTGTAGGCTCTTCTTGAGTTGTGAGTTAGGTAGAACGAAGAACACGTTGACAGTGTGACAGGCTAGAACAGCACAGACAGCTTCTCGATAATACAGTCTGTTGTGCTCTTCCCAGAACTTAATTCTAGAGCCTTTTCTTGGGAGCAGTGGCCACACAGTTCATGACAAGACAGCATCAGAGAGATAGAGGCCTTAGGACAAACGACAGGGCCACAAATCTGTTCTGATGAGTGTAAGTGAGTTGCTTTTTAAAAAATTATGAGTTATTTTGGTTGCAATAAATTTAGATGCTTTCCAGAACCTGAACAGGTTAATTTTTAAGGTTTTACTTGAGTTCTTTATCTGTAGAAGCATACAGCTATGGATTTACTCTGCCATTTTTGCAATATCTCAATGTGTACTGTAAGGATGTATGACAAAGAACCACAGGCAGCCAAGGAAAGCTGAGAGCAAGAGAAATAATTTTCCCCAGGGAAGACAAAACCAACTGATTATCCAATGCCTGAAAACATACACATACAAGTATCCTTATATTTTGAGGATCTCTGTCAGTCTGTCTGTCTCTCTCTGTCTCTGTCTCTGTCTCTCTCTCTCTCTCACACACACACACATAATAATAATAATTAAAGAAAAATAGGCTATATATTTGAAAGAAAGCAAGGGAGGAGGTTTGGAGGAAGGAGGAATGATATATTATAGTCTTAACAAATCAAAAAGTTATTTCAAGAATGCATGTTATTTTTGTAGCACATCTAAGTTTGCTATATAAATGCTCCAATAAGGAACTTGACATGTATTTCTGTTTGTCAACAGTGCTGACTATAGATGGGGTGTAGACAAATTCCTTCTCAGAAATTCACTTGCTTGACAGGACAAGTTTCTGCCATGATTACACCTGGTTCAGTCATTAGTCTGTAAGGAAGAGGGCAGAAGCCCCTGCAGAGACACTAGCTATCAAAGACAATTCTGAAAACACCACAACTTTAAATTCTTACAAAACTGCTAAACGTTTTCCATCTCTACATGGTTATTGTTAATTCCCAGAATAGGTTGCCCCAGACATAATATTTTGACAATAAGTTCTCAGCACTACAATAGTAAAATAGCAAGAAGCACTCATTAGAAATCATAGTTCAAATTTTAAAACGCCATCTCCTCTTGAGCTGGGCCTACAGAGTGTGACGTTCCCTCAGGTTGCTGGTTAGTGTTGAATTTCTCAGGCAGTTACAATGTCACAAAGGGGAAGAGAGGTCTCTGCAGGGCACTGTGCAGCTATGCCATGATGTCTGGCAGGCTGCAATGTCTGCTCGGAAGATTAATGCAGCTTTGACTTTTGGTAATTTCAATTTATAATGAGTTTATCATCACTGTAACCTCATTACAAGTGATGAATTTTTTGCATTTTTCCACATAGAATCTGAGTCCCGGAGTCTCTTTCCTGGGGAATGCAATCCTAGATGATACTTAAAATTAAATGTAAAAATTAAGTGGAAAAAAATAAAAACCCATGAAGAAATGGATTTAGTTTGTGTTATTTTGCACTTCGTACGTTCTGCCTTGATTCTGCACACTACTAATTGTTTGAATTGATAATATTTAAAGTTTCAATTTAAAATTTTTTTGGCGTATCATCAAGTTCTATAGCTGCTGTTATTTAGAATCTTTGCATTTTGAAGCCAGGAAGAACTACCTGTACTTGTTTTTTACCAACATGTTCCAAGTCGCTTTGATCACTATCTGTGTAAGACCATTATTTAATTTCTGTGTTCTCCTACCTCTGGTGTGTGATCTCTACATGAGATTTATAATCCTGGGAATTATGGGTGTCAAAAGTAACAACAAAATTCCCCTCGTAGCCCATAAAATATTTACCAAATTATATTATATGAAATAATAAAACTTTTGTTAGCCCAATTTTTTCTTAAAGTCCATATTTATATAATTATCTCATACTCAAAAAAGTTGCTTTTAAAAGCTGTTTTGATTATTGTAAACATCTAAAACAAGATCTTGAAAATGACTTTAAGCTGGCTTCTCACTCAACATCAAATTTATATCTGTGCTTTATTTTTCTTGCACAGTATTGAAGTAATCGTTATAAATGAGGTGTTTAAATGGAACTTAAAGACAATTTTTCTTTGTAATGTTTTGTTGAAACAGAGCTATGGAGTGTAAGACCCAAATTAAAATCAATATAATATGTTTATGCAGTACGCTAAATGAACTGGCCAATGTAGGGAGTCTAGACAATCACAGTCTACCTTCAAGTCTTATAGAGTAGTTGAGCTTCTGAAATACTGGAAAGAAACTGGAGATGCACTTAAGGTTTCTGAATCTGACAATAGAAGCCTTTAACCTGGTTATGTAAGATGGAAAAGTTTCAATACAGGCATATGAAGGATTGAATGCCAGTTGTTTATTTATTGAGAGAACTCACAATTCTGTGAAACATTTAATGAATCAGTATGTTTCATCTTGTTTCACTAACACTTCCTCTTCAGTGACTGTAATATGATTTTTAAAATACAGTATGAAAAGCTAATATTTTTAATGCTTGTAATTCAAAGAGAATTATAGCATTCCTCCAATCTTCCTCCCTCCGGCTTGTCCACATTATCCTCACTTGAACCTTTCCCATTTTCCCCTTCTCAAGTTGACAGCCTCTTTTTCCTTTGATTATATGTTTACATCCATATACATATATCTGTATGCATATATCTGATATATAACTTGCTGAGTCCATTTTTATTGTTTTTATGTATATGGTTTTTAGTCTCACCACTTTGCATTGGACAACCAAAAAGAGGCTCACTCTTGGAAAGTCTAGAGTTAGAACACAACAGAAACTTTCCCCCTTCCATGCTAACTTGTCCACGGATGCTGTTTTTGTTTTGGTCTTGTTTACACGACCGTTTCTATGAACGACTATTTTACAGGAGACACCCGGGTATTCTGACACTTACGATCTTTTTGTCCCTTTTTCCACGACGTCCCATGAGCCTTGGATCCAGAAGCTAGAATGTAATTGTATGCTTTGGGGACAGGCATGTGCAAATTGTTGATTTCTCAATTGTGTTCAGTTGTGATTTTCTGTGGCTGTCTCTATTTACTGCAAAGAGAAGCTGCTTTGACGAAGGGTGGTAGCTGTACGTATCGGCGTGTGTAAGGATAAGACTTAGAGTGGAGGTGCAAATTCAAAGGATAGAAGCAACCAACAGTCATCTCCAGCTATGCTGGATAGTTTTATGTCAGTTTGACACAAGTTAGAGTCATCTGAAGGGAGAGAACTTCAATTGAGAAAATGTCTCCATACGTCCAATTAAAGATTAATGTGGACAGGCCTAACCCATTAGAGGCGAAGTCGTCCCTGGACTAGTTTTCCTGGATTCTATAAGAAAGCAGGCTGAGAAAGCCATGATGAGCAACCAGTAAGCAGCATCCCTCCAAGGCCTCTGCCTCTGCTCTAACCTCTAGGTTCCTGCCCTGTGTGAGTTGCTGTCCTGTGTCCTTTCACTGGTGAACAGTGCTGTGGAAGTGTGAGCCAAATAATCCCACTCCTCCCCACAATGCTTTTGGTCATGGAGTTTCACCATTACAGTAGTAACCCTAAGTAGGATAGAAATTGTTATCCGGATCATGTGGTATTGATGCAAAACAAACATTTTGTTTTGAGGAGGACTGTAAAAGGAATCTGAAATTTTGGGTCAGAGAAGCCACTGAGCATTCAAACCTTAGTGAATTATTCTATGAGTGCTTGGAAGATAAGATCAGTGAAAGAAATACAGATGATGAAGGAAGGCTTGTGAAGTTCCAAAGGGAAGTTTAAGAATCACCACAATACTCTATCAGGGTTGTTGCATATTTAAGAAACTAGTTCTGGGTAGCTGGCACTAAAAAAAAAAAATGGTAGTGATAAACAAGAGAGTAGAAGCACCAATGTGAAAATTTTGCTTTACTGAGAGATACAAATACTCAGCTGGAGCTGAGAATTTGTCAGTGATTAAGAAGAGATTAGCATCGTTGAAGTGAAATATTTTTGTAAGTGTTTCCTATGCGTCAGCACGCAGAAGCTATTTTCCAGAGGTGGCTAAAGTTATACTTCATTCTGCCTGTCCAACTTGGTAGTGTAAGACACCAGGTGGTAATGGTTTTGAAAGAATGAAGGGGTGATGGAGAGCAGCTGAGGCTTGGCCTCATGATGAGAACCCAGGATAGGCTACTGGTGATAGTCCATCACAGTTACTTCAAGAGACCCCAGCATTTTGGAGATGGAACCACGAGATGACCCACAAGAATAACAGCAACCATGGACTGGAGCTAGCCTAAGATTAAGAGATGTTCTGTGCTGACTGCAGAAGGTAAAGCCAGAGAAGTGATCCAAGCCCTTTGGAGGAGCTCAGAAGATAGTCAGTGGGTTCCAGACATTGAACACTGACATTTACGTAGTTGGAGTTTTGTTTTGTTTTGATTTTTATGTTATTGTGCCCTGATTCTTCTCTCTCCAAATTAGAAAGTATTTAACTTATTTTTTTTATCTTGTATGCACCCAAAGTTAAGACAATTTGAACTTTCAGAGAGATTTTAGAATTATACAAATAATTTGGATTTTAAAGAAGACTGAATATTTTAAAGAAACTGAATGTTTAAACATTTGAATTTTTAAATTCATAAATTTTGAAATGCCTATATTGTAATGTTCATATTAATATGTGATATTGGGAATAAACAAAAAAAGAAAGGTTATGGCTTAAAAGGTTTGTTTGTCAATTTCAAAAGTAATTAATTGCTACCTTTATGCCAACTTGCAAGCTAGAGTTATCTGAAAGGATGGAAACTCGATGAAGAAAATGCACCGTAAAATCCAGCTGTAAGGCATTTTCTTAACTAGCAGTTGGAGGTGGCAGACCCAGCCCATTGTGGGTGGTGCCATCTCTTGGCTAGTGGTCCTGGGTTCTATAAAAAAAAGAAGGCTGAGAAAGCTGTGAAGAACAAACCACTAAGCAGCACCTTTCCATGGTCTCTGCATCAGTTCCTGCCTTTAGGTTACTGCCCTGTTTGAATTCCTGTTTTGACTCTCTTCAAGGATAAACAGGGCAGGAAAAAATAAACCCTTTCCTTCCCAAGCTGGTTTTGATCATGGTGTTTCATCATAGCAATAATAACCCTGCCTAGGTTGACAGCCTTGAGCTGCAACAATGACCAACGTAATTGTGTAATAGTGGCATCAAGCAGTGGTAACCAACTGCTTTCTAGTTGTACTTTAGACCCACTCAAAAAGAGGGAATTATTCCCACATCTATTGTTTCAGAGTCCCATTCAAGAAACCATGTTATATTTAGCCTTCATGTCTTCTCGGCAATTCACCTGACAGTTTCTCAGGCTCCCTTGTTTCTGATGATCTTTGTGGCAGATCTTTTAAATTTATTTCTTTTATTTTTTGAGATTATAATGCAATCACATCCTTTTCCCATTCCCCTTTCACTCTCCAAACTCTTCAACATACACCGTTTTGCTCTCATTTCTAACACATAGCCCCCTTTCTAAGAATTATTGATATGGTGATATTTTGTTTGTGTTTTAACAAATAAAGCTTGCCTGGAGATTAGAGTGCAAAGCTAAACTACTAGGGGCCGGGCAGTGGTGGCACACACCTTTAATCCCAAGACTCGGGAGACAGAGGCAGAGGGATCTGTGTTAGTTCAAGGTCATTCTATTTGTATTTGTCAGATTTTTTTTTTCGCCAATAACTTCTTGTTTATTTTCCCTTTCTGTGTAAGGGAATGACTCTGTATGGTCACTGAACCTATTAGGAAAAGTGGGGAGTAACCATTGGTACAGGAGATAACTTTCTGAAAAGAACACCAATAGTGCAGGCACTAAGATCAACAATTAATTATGGGACCTGATGAAACAGAAAAGCTTCAGTAGTGATGAGGAGAGGAGGCCTGCTTTTCATCCCGCCCAGCTCCTGCACGGCTAGCTAGCCAGAAATAACAACACAACAAAATATGCTGGAGCAATGGTAACACAAAGCTTGTGGGAATAATTTGCCATCCAATAACTGATTTTACATAAGGCTTAGTCCATATATGATGAAACCCATACCTGACACTGCTTACATGACTAAGAATCAGAAAACAGACAGCCCAGGGACCAAAGGTTAAAGCAAATAGTACTGGTCTGAAAACAAAATGAAACTACACATAATGGTAAAATAACTTCTAGTGAATATTCTGTAAGCCTCACGGATTAGTGCCTTGTTCGGTCATCACCAGAGAGGCATCTTTGTGCAGCATATGAGAACAAGTGCAGCGATACACGGATAGACATTATAACATTATACACAGAGAGAGGGAGGGAGAGAGAAAGACAGAAAGAGAAAGAAATAAGAGAGAGGAGAGATATTTTGGAATACACAGTCCAAAATGGAAATGTCTCCATCAAGTCCCTCTTCTCAGAGCTAACGGAACTTCAAGGAAGAGGAAGCAGAGGTAGCATAAGAGCCAGAAAGGAGGGAGAAAACTCAGAAAACCAGCTTACAAAAAGCTCATCTGAACTCACAGAGACTGAAGCAACATGCACAGGGCCTGCATGAGTCTACATCATGTCCTCTGCATATATAATATGGGTGCCAGTTTAGGGTTTTTTTTTTTTTAGGACTCCTAAGTGTGCAAATGAATAAGTCTCTAACTCGAGTCCCCACAGCTGGGCTTCTTTTCCTACTGATGGTTTGTTATGTCTACCTTCAATGTGGGAGTTTTTGTTTTATCTTATACTTTATTTTGTTAAACTGTATTATTATCTCTAAGAAGCCTATTCTTACCTAATGAGAGACAGAAAGGGAGTGGATTTTGATAGGAAGAAGGGCGGGGAGAAACCGGGGTAAGTAGAGGGAGGGGATCCCTTAACATAATATATTACATGAGAAAAGAATGTAGTTTTAGTAAAGGGAAAAAACAATAAAATATGAGGTTTTAAAATGTACTGTATCTACTATATTCATGTTACTAAAAATAATATACTGTGTATTTTGATAAATAGTTGTGGAATAATAAACAAATAAGGAAATAAAATAAGCACATATAAATATACTGAGTTCAAATACTTCCTCGAGATGGAAAATTTTGATTTAGTCCGGGTTGTATACTCAAGTATATACACATGTATATGAATAAATGAGTCATTATCATCAACAGCTTTAACATTTCAGTCACATTTTATGAAAACTAAAATGCATATATCAATATTAATTCACATTCATTATAGCAGTTTACAGTTTTGAAAACATGTTTATATAGTATTTCATATGACCCTATTTCTAACAGCTATGTTAAAATTCATCTCAATCATGAAAACTTTCATTTAAAGGAGGATGCACGGAAAGAGAATGCCTTGTGGGATGGAGACACAGTCATACTCTATTCAGACAATACTGTTTGGGGGGATCTTTTCCATGCTCAGGCTCTAATAGACCAGACTGTGGCAGTCGTGGTCCATAGGGACATGTCGTATCCTGAGCTGGCTGCTGAACTTAGTGGTGTCCACATGGTGCTGATTTGGCAGAGTTATACAATGCAATATTGGCCAGGTAATGAAAGCTTGTGCCAAGATTCCAGAAAATCAGTCAATGAGGACAGGCAATGTGTGGTAGAAAAAGATGCCCACAGAAGCTGATATGTGAAGCCGTGCTGATAAGTCCCAAATTTCCTAGGAGATCCCAGGATGCTGGCAAAGCCAGAAATACTGAATGACTGACTGCCAACGAAAGCTGTAGGTACAGAGAGGATGGAGCTGTTCCATGAGAGACCCCGCACACACTTCAAATGGGGAAGTCACAGGGAAAGGTGCCCAAGCCAATTAGAGATCATATAATGTTTTGAGTCCTCGAGATATTGGACCTGGAACAGCAGATTTAACATTTACCTTGCTGACTTTTGTAGTTGCTTTAGTCATTATCCTTGTGAGCCTCTGCTTCCCCATCTTTGGAATGGGATTTGTTATTCTTTGAGGTAGCATATTAGGAAAAGGTAGCTTTCCTTTTTTGATCTCTCAGAATTTACAGTTAAGTTTTTCTGACATCTCAAAAAAGATTGGACTTTCAGACAGCACTGGAACTGTTCAGAAGACAGGGCTTCTGTAAACTGGACTGAATAAATATTCTATTAGATAGCCCTGAGCCTATGAGTAAGGGGAATGGTATTGTTCTGGTGTAGGAAGTCCTTCAGCAGCTCACATGTGTGAACACTTGGCTGCTAGGGGTCGTTTCAGTTTGGGAACTTGTAAAACTTTAGAATATTGGCCTGTCTGGGTGATAGTTGCTATAATGGCAGGCCCCACTTCCAGTCTAGCTCTCTGCTTCCTCACTGGTTCCCATTTAACAAGCTGAGGTGTAAGTTCTCACAATCATAGGCAGAGTTGCAGTTACCCTACCTTTCCTAACATAATGGAATTGATCCCTTTAAATCATGAGTCTAAGTAATACCTTCTTTGTTAAAAGAAAGAATGAATAAAAAAATAGCAATGAAGCAATAGAAGAAGAGTGCTATCAATAAATAAAAGCTGAAATAACAGCACATACAGTGCTAGATGAAGCCAAAACTATGAGAGGATAACGGGCATTGCCAATAATAGTGGAGTCGTGGTACATTTTTATGGAAATGAGCGACTACTGAGACACTGTGATTTTTTTTTTATTCAAAAGCAGTGATGTATAGTCAATGACAGGGACTAAATTATAGACATAATTACAGATGATTGACAGAATACAGATGAAGGGAAGGAAATAAGAGCTGATGACATCGAGAGAAGTTATGGCTAAAGTGTTATATCCTGTACCCACCGCCATCAACACTGCAGATGCTCTTCCCAATCCCTTCTGCTTACCAATTGCTAGTCTTACATTCTACTGCATCGTTTGCACTTGGTTTGTTTGGCAAGGGGGTTGTGATGAAAAATTTTCCCTATCTTCTGAGGCCACTTTGTTGCGGTAAGACAGGATAAGTACAGGGAGATTAGTGCACGCCTCTCTTTCTAACATTTTTAAAAGTGAGAGGCCAATTCCCAAAACAAGGGATGGGATTCTGCTGTGTAGGACTTTCCCTCGATGGCAGAATTTTCCCATCAGAATTTTTTAGACTTCAGTGTATTCAGCCTAAAAACTCACCTTTAATGTTTTTATTCTCTTCCTTGACTAACATTTCTATTGTAAAAAAAAAATTTCCTTAAGATTTTGATTTAGTAAAATGTGATTTTCTTGATGAAATATGAAATGATATCTATTTATAAATGTGAATTTTAAAAGAACAACTTGAAAAGCAAATAGAGAACTAGAAAGAGAAGTCTCTCAGTAGGACACGTATCCACTGGAGAATAACAAGCAAGGCTCAGAGAACTAGTCCATTGTCATTCAACAGACATTTATTGAAATGTACAATGTGCCTGGAATAGCAAGATGGAAGAGATACGAAAATAAAGTACCATTCACAACCTTGACCTATTTACAGACTATTATGTAGGTTAAACTTATAACCAGAAAAAAATCCAATGAATTATGAAGGTAGCAGCCAAAACCGCATAGTGTGTTAGTATGTAGAGGAAAGAAATGTCTAAAGAGTCGTAAGGAATGCGATGAAAGGCTGTGAAAGCAAACAAGAACCAGACAGAAGCTAAGGGGATAATTTTTATAAAAACAGAAAGTGTCACACTTGAGGAGATTAAGTTTTAGTTCTTTTGCTCTAGCCATATGACTGTAGCAGAGCAAACAGGAACTGCTATCAGGAGCAGGTGGCGCAAGTGGACAGAGAATAATGCAAGGTACCAGTGACTGAGTGATACCAGTCATCCGAGATGGTCTCTGAGCTGACTCAAACAATGCTCCTTCCAAAGCCGTGTGGTGTCGACTTGCCAAAGACAGATGCCAATGTCTTGAAAGTTAGCGGAAGTCATCCAAAGAGAGTCTTCTTCAAAGCTGACCTCTGAACCTCGGTAACTGGATTTACTAAGTAAATGACTTTGGGAAATGGGGCAGCTCTTTTAGAGGCAGCAGATATAGAAATAAAAGAATTTAGTTGAATTATCATCTAGACCAGAACAGACTTTCGTGCTTTTAGTTTGTCCACCATTTCTTGCCTGTCCGATGCTACATGGATTTATCCCACGCTCCCCTTGAATTGTTCTAAAAGAGACACATTTTTAATTGCTTGCATTCCTCCAGAGTGCTTGAAGCATGGGGAACCATATACAAATGTGTTTTGAATATGTATTATTAGGAGCTTCAAGAAATAAGCAGGTGAAAGCACAGAAAATGGAATCTCAGCATGCTGGAATGACTGATTTGGATCGCATTAGGGCTGCTCTCTTTATTAGTGACTATAGACAAACAAATTCCTCCAAATCCAGCTTAATGAAATCAGATCCTGAAAATTCTCCACAATACCTTGTGATTAGTGTTATATTCAATGAATGTTGCCTGATTCTTGTTAGTATTTAGAAGGTACAAGAACTGTGGTGAGTTCTTTATATATTTTGGAGATCAGTCCTCCATCAGATGTGGGGTTGGCAAGGATCTCTCCCACTCTGTAGGCTGCCATTTTGTCTTATTGTCAGTGTCCTTTGGCTTACAGAAACTTCTCAGTTTCAGGAGGTCCCATTAATTGTTGATCTCAGTGTCTGTGCCACTGGTGTTATATTCAGGAAGTGGTCTCCTGTGCCAGGGAGTTCAGAGCTACTTTCCACTCTCTCTTCTATCAGTTCCATTATAACTAGATTTATGTTGAGGTCTTTGGTCTACTTGGACTTGAGTTTTGTGCATGGGATAGATATGGATCTATTTGCATTCTTCTACATCCTGGCATCCAATTATGCCAGCACCATTTGTTGAAGATTCTTTTTTCCCCCATTGTATAATTTTGGCTTCTGTGTTCAAAAATCAAATGTTCATAGGTGTGTGGATTTATGTCAGGGTCTGAATTGTAAGCAGATTGGTGGCTTCCCTAATTGCCATCAGAGACACTCAGTAACTTATGGAAACAGATGCAGAGATCTGCAAACAAGCTTTGCACTGAGCTCCCAGAGATCTGAGCTCTGTGAGTCTTGCAGAAGAAAGGGAAGAGGGATTGTACCAGCCAGGATTATCAAGAAGGGAGAACCGGCCGGCGGTGGTGGCGCACGCCTTTAATCCCAGCACTCGGGAGGCAGAGGCAGGCGGATCTCTGTGAGTTCGAGGCCAGCCTGGTCTACAAGAGCTAGTTCCAGGAGAGGAACCAAAAGCTATGGAGAAACCCTGTCTCGAAATTTCAAAAAAAAAAAAAAAGGGGGGGGGGACCCACAGGGACAGCTGACCTGATCTCACAGTAGCTCATGTATGCGGGACCAAAAGTCAGGGAGCCTATACGGGACAGACCTAGGCCCTCAGCATGTGTCTAACGATTTTATAACCTGGTCTCTTAGTAAGGTTTCTAACAGTGAGAACAATACCTCTCCCTGGCACTTAGCTGTCTTTTGGTAGCCTGTTCCCCATATTGTATTTCCTGGCCCTAGCCTCCAACGTAAGGGGACGAGCTTGGTCCTGCCTCTGCTTGACGTTCCATGCTTTGTGCAAGTCCATAGGAGGCCTGTCTCTTTCTGAATTGAGATGGGGGAGGAGTGAATGGTGAGGGGGAATAGATGGGAAAGGAGAATGAATGGGAGCAGAGAAGGGAGAGTAAACTAGTTGGATGTAAATCAAGTGAAAAACATGTTATTTAAATAAAAAAGGAAAAATGGGATGAATTTAGATAGACACACTCAAATCACCCTTTACCCTCTTCATAATCATATGGTATTACAGGTACTGAATGCTCAATTTAAAATTTCAGAATATCCATTAAATAATGAATGTTCCATCAGTACATTTTTGTGAGCTGCTGATTGTTTTAGGCATTGGAGTGAAAATTACTGAGAGGTGGGAATAGAGGAAGACATAGTCCCTAAAAATAAATGACTTAGTTTGAAATAATTCTGAGTTTCATTTTGGAGAATATTATAAAATATCAGATTTGTCCCAGAGGAGGTATAGTACTTCCAGGTTTAGGTTTCGGTTATAAATATCCCAGGAACTGTGTTACTCATGGTGTTCCAATTTATTCCCTGTTGTACACTCACTGAAACAAAGAGACACATACCTATATCTACATGTAATTGTAGAATAAGTCTCCCATGCCTTTGGAAAGGTTGTATGGAGTTCAACCATAGATTTGTCCTTTAAGTGGGGACACATTTTTAATAATTATGAAAGTAAATGATGAAATTTACTCTTGCCTGGATAAGAGTTTTATTTTAGCTGAAACTAACCATGTAGCATCCAGACTTTAGAGGAGAAAAACAAGGGATGACATCCACCCAAATGTGTGAAAGTGTCATTAAGACAGAAGACAAACATTTCTCCATTTTAGCATCTATCAAAATCACAAATCACTATTCTTGGAATTTTATCAATAAAATGTACTTTGTATACAACAACATAATGTGGAACCATAAAAAAATTGTAATCCAAAACTTTTGAACCTTTGAGTTGTATAATGTCTGTTAAAACATGTTGTACATTATATACTAAAGTTAAAAAAAAAACAGGGAGTATAAGAGACTGCCAAAAACAAACTAAATAATGACAGCTAGAGAAGAAAGTGAGAGAAAATAAGTTGAATTCACATATAATTTCCAGACATCCTTTGAAAAAGAAGATAATTCCCTACAAAAAATTTCATAGCAACTAGGCAATATATTTTTAGTATGACTCTACAGGCATTTTTTCTCATCTTGGTCATAAATAACATACAGTTGGTTAAGGAAAATTCACTGATTTTATGAAAAGTTACTACACAGCGTTGAGCAGATAGATGTCAGGAAAAATGAGGCATTTTTGGAGTTTTAGACATTGCAAATACCAACCATAAATACACATTATCACCTGCATCTTTGTGTGATTATGCATTGTTTGGTTTCTTATTCCTTAGGTGGAAAGTATTAGTCTCTTTTTTGAATTCTCTAAAATTATAACATTTCATAACGCGCAATTGTATAGCCTAGGATAAGAAATAGATATTAAGCATGCTTTGAAAAGTCCAGCTCAGGAGATATAATTTATTTCATGCTACCCTGCTGGTGATTACACATCAATTAACACTGGCCTTGGTCCAGCTCCAAACAAGGACTCATCTGAGAACCTATGGTTCTGTGGAGGAAAGTAAGTAAGTAGGATGGTTTTGAAGACAGAGAAGATATGTGGCATATGTGTTATGGAATCACTGTTTTGTACACTGCGAAGATGCGTCTTTTCCAAGGTGCCTCTGATTGGTTTAATAAAAGGCTAAGTAACCAATAGCTAGGTAGGTAGAGGTTAAGTGGAACTTGCAAATAAGAAGAGAACATGGGGATGAGGAAGAGTGGAGCTGCCAGACAGATGCAGAGGAGATGAACATGCCATGCTGACAAAAACATAGATAAGGAATATGGGTTGATTGAAGTTGTAAGCTAGTTAGTAACAACCATTAGCTATCAGCTGTGCATTTATAATTAATAATAAGTATCTGGGTGGTTATTTGGTAACTGACTGGAAGGCAGAGCTGACTGGACACACAGAGAAAGTCTACCTACAATTATGATACTCATTTTCAAGGCTGGCCTGCTGGAGCTACTGATAACACCCCTTCATAGTTTATATTGTTAGTTAATAAGAAAAGCCTGAGCTACTAGGCCAACCAGTTTATAATTAACGGAGACCGCTGTGTATTTCTTTGGGACTGAATGGCTGTGGGACTGGGTGGGATAGAAACATCTGTCAACACACAGGGATTGCAAGGGTAAGTGTATTCAAAATGTTTATTTCAAAGTTTCAGGTAGATGGTATGTGATGGAACTCTGGGGTAAAGCTGTGTGTGCCAGAGTGACAGGTTTAGGTCACAGAAGTTGTGAGGCCCATTTGGGGCCTTTGTAGGTGTTTTGAACAGAGGACTAAAATGCTTGAATATAGGTACCAAAACAAATAGTTGGGCATTGGTGAAGAGAATAGATTAGTAGAGAATCACATGCAATATAAAAACTAGTTGGTAGGTTACGGGCATAGACAATGTAAGTGATCATGATTGCTGTGTCAAGGAAGAGTTAGACACTCGATGAATTTTTCAGGAATTTATGAGAAGTTTTCCAGATGTATTTAACAAACATTAGAACAAAGAGGAAGGAATCTGACTTCCAAGATAAAAGCCAGATTAGAATAGATTTGTTACTTATGAGATGCAAAAGGTAGAGAGAGCATGAGTCTACAGGCAGTGTGGAGCAATTAAAACTTCAATTTTGGAAATACTAACATTGAGATGTTGGGAGTATTTGATTGTGCTATAGAAATTTCAGATACGGAGGAACCGCTCCAGGAACTATAAAATGAGAGACTCAAGGTGATGGATACAGACAGATGAAGGGACATGACAAATTGAATTCAAAGAAAAAAAATCAATATCAGAGTTTGGTTAAAAAAAAAGCAAATGTTTCAAAAAGGAAATCATGAAAATTGTCAAATGTCACAAGTAAATGGTAAAATCCAGACTAGGGTTTAATCGTTGAATTATACAAAGAGGTATTAGTGGATGCTCAGGGTAAATAAATAAATAAATAAAGAGCTCAGAAGAGGAAAAAGAAGATTATGCAAGGGACTCACAAGTATGGGCAGAAGCTATCAGCTGTTAAAAATGTTCCTACCGAACAACACAGTCCACAGAAGATTTTCAAAGACTGAATGACATAAGGAGAAATATTATATTTAAATAGAAAGAGTTGATGAAGGACAACTGTTTGTAGTAGCCTAAGGTAAATTATTTTATGTTGACTTCATATATCTATTAATGTGCTAAAAAGAACTGAAGTTCGGGGAGAAAGAAAAATGGACACAGAAAACGATAGGTTTATAAATACCAGCTAGAGGAGGATGTGGGATTCTTGTTTTCAAGTAGAAAAGAAATAAAGATATTGTCCAATAATAAAGAAAGAGGAAGATTTGGGGAGTTTTAGAAGTGAAGAGATAGTAACTGTAGTCCTTGGGACCATGAGGAAAAAAGTGTAAGAATTGTCCTAATAAACTAAGGAACCTGTGATGTTCGGGACAATGACTGTGAAATATGATCAGTTAGTGTGGGCTTGACTCTGCTCCCATCACCCGGCAATAAAAAGTCTCAATAAAGAGACAATCAGACTACCTACATTTGAGCATCTTTCTTTCTGTGTTAAAGCAGTGGGAAATAAAAACAAAGGAGCAGATCCAAAGATAGATCATGAATTCTAAACCAAGAAAGTTCCAGAACATGATGAATTTAATGATGCATAGTGACAGGTCAGCTCCGAAATTTTTAGGGGGAGCATGTGTAATAGAAAGGAATGAAAAAAAGTGTGTCAAAATAATGGAAGGAAGATTGTAGCAAATGTGTAAAAAATTTTGGATATAAAGATTTTAAGAATTAATCTTAAGATGTGATGTTGGGAAACACAAAACTGTAACTATGGGAAGTGTGTAATAACGGAAAGGGTAGACTTTAAGTCAATGAGGAAAACAGTTACAGAAAGGGATGAGTGTAGACAGTGAGGTAATTAAGAACGTGATAGAAAAATGCTGGAGGCAAAGAGAAAGGGAGAGAGAAAGGGAGGAGGAGGAGACAAGCAAAGAATACATGGTGTCACACAAAATGTGTTACCCCAGTAAACTGAATAACTTGTGCAGTTACATAAGAAAACTCCATCTCTCCTGTTTGTTTGCTGTTGTATAAAACATGTTCAGGAAAGTCACAATTTATAACCTTCTTTGTAATTGGAGATAAGCAGAATGATTGCTAAAATGAGACCTCAGTTTTCAAAATGATCTCCTCAGTCTGGAATATGGCTTCAGATCCCCTGGAACTGGAGTCCCTCTTGGTCATTCGCCACCATGTGGGTCCTGGGAATCAAACCCGGGTCCTCTGAAGAGCAGCCAGTGCTCTTAAGTGCCGATGTGTTTATACAAGCCCCCACTTTCCTTTTTATCGGGTTATTTTAATGCAGAAGCAAAGATAAAACTAGAATACTACCATAACAAGTGAACAGGAAATAATCACTCGACATTTGAGGAGTCTGGAGGACAAACTATAATTACTGCCTACGGTAGGAGTGGCATCTCTGAGATAAATGGGAAAAATCTTACTGGTTTTGGTGTGGTGAATAGATAGTATTCATTGAAGAACTACCTTCAAAAGTACAACTCATGGGTAACACTGCCTTAATACTCAAAACAGACCATTAACATAATCATGTGTATACATATTAATGGCTCAGAAACATTACTAATACCAGGTTGTCACATATTTCACTTATATCGTCCAAAGTTTAAATAAATTATAGATTATTTGAGAATATTTACACAATGCTTCAGGGTTTTTTTTTTTTTTTTTGTACTTATGAGTTCAAATTTATGCACACTTTCTCCTACTGGTCTGTCATCCTACCCCTTCTTAAACTAGATTCCATTTGATCCTTTAATAAAAGGACATTTAAAGTTTTTCTTTACAATTGTTTTGGAAAGATCACCTGGTTTTATTTTATTTTTCTCAATAGTTGTTGTTCTATGTTAATATCTTTGCCCCTTTTTATAATTGGGTTGATTAGCCTTTTACGGTCTAGTTTCTTGACGTCTTTATATATTTTGGAGATCAGACCTTTGTCAGTTGCGGGGTTGGTGAAGATCTTCTCCCAGTCAGTGGGCTGCCTTTCTGTCCTAGCGACAGTGTCCTTTGCTTTACAGAAGCTTCTCAGTCTTAGGAGGTCCCATTTATTCAATGAGGCCCTTACTGTCTGTGCTGCTGGGGTTATACATACGTAGGAAGTGATCTCCTGTGCCCACGTGTTGCAGAGTACTTCCCACTTTCTCTTCTATCAGGTTCAGTGTGTTCGGACTGATATTGAGGTCTTTAATCCACTTGGAATTGAGTTTTGTGCATGATGATAAATATGGATCTAGCGGACAATGAGGGCTACTGAGAACTCAAGAACAATGGCAATGGGTTTTTGATCCTACTGCACGTATTGGCTTTGTGGGAGCCTAGGCAGTTTGGAAGCTCACCTTACTAGACCTGGATGGAGGTGGGTGGTCCTTGGACTTCCCACAGGGCAGGGAACCCTGACTGCTCTTTGGGCTGACGAGGGAGGGGGACTTGGCTGGGGGAGGGGGAGGGAAATGGGAGGCGGCAGTGGGAAAGAAACAGAAATCTTTAATAAATAAATAAATAAATTTAAAAAAAGAAAATTTCATACATGTAAAACAATATCTTTCCCCCTATATTTTCTCTTTTCTCTTTAACCATTAATGTCTCCCCACTTCCTTGAATATTCCTTCCTGAAAACAAGTAACCAATTCAATATTTCCTGAAGCCTTTCTAAATGCTGCCATTTTAACTGTTTCCAGTGACAAAGTCAGAGTGGTCTGTTCTAGTCTATACAGTAAAAGGACGATAATTGCCGCTCACTCCCTTGTGTCAGGAATTTTAATAACTTAAATCCAAGTGGCTTAGTTTCTGTTTTGTATTCTTAAAAAAAAAGCACACCACATTTCCTCTTCTCCCTTTCTGCACCCCTTCAGGAATGCTTCCTGTTCTGAGATTTCAACATCCTGAGTGTCAAGAGCCTCTTGGATTAGAGAAGGTTTTAAGCAAGGAAAGCAAGATATTCCCACAGCCTCATGGTAGTAGCCTTGGAAGAGGTTCTTAGATTTCCTGGGCTAATCTGACTGTCCCCGGACATCAGAGTGCTCACCAGTACCCAAGTGGAAAAGTGTCCCCTGGGAGATACAAAGAATCCCCATTGAGTAAGAAGCCCACCACTTCTGCATATTTGACCTGATTAAACTGTCTGTGGTTTTCTTTGGCCTTTGTTTGTGCTATGCTGTTTCTGTAAGCTCCCCACACTCCACTGTTTCTAGGAACTTGTAAAACCAGTCCTGCACTGAGAATTTGAAAAGAACCAGGACAAAAGAATGTGTAGATGCAGAGCAAACAGCAAAGCCAGCAAAGAAAAGGACCCTGGAAGCCAAAATTTTTTATTCCTAAATCACATCTTTTTTCCCCCCCGCCCAAAATGAATGATTGTCCTAAGTGGCTTAAAACATAAAGAATGTCCTACAGGGGATGCTTTGTTGGAAATGAAATACCTGGGCACAATAATCTTTTTAAAGACACTGCAGCAAGGGATCAATGCAAAAATGTTAAACAAAACAGCATAATTAAACAAAAATGCATAATAGAAAACTCTTAAAATTTAATTATTAGTTTGTTGAAAAGTGACCCTCATTTATTTTCAGGTTGCCAAGTATTACGTGTTTAGTCACAAGAGATTTCTGTCATGCTGCAACTTGAAGTATGGCAACCTTACCTCTGATTTCCACTTAATATTCCACTCAATAAATAATTTAACTGAATAGTTTGTGGAGATTGTTTCTTTTTTTTCTAAGTGGACAACGATATTATTAATTTTATAGACTCTTCCTGCTTAAATGACATATAAACACATGTTAATTATCTGTCTAATAACTTTTCAGCTACTACCTAGTTACAAGAAATTTTCCTTCATAGGCAAATTTGATAATATCAAAGGTATCATCTATCTGCTAAGCCTTGATCCTTCAATCTACATGAGAACCGAATCTTCAGTTATAAATTTGGATGTCGGGAAAATGATTAATTGACCCCATGTTGGTAGTATGTTTGGCTCTTGCAGGAAGCAAATATGGATTTGAGAAATGAATGCACAGTTTAGCTTCCAAGATTCATATCAGTTATGCATAAACAGTATGATGATGCAATTAAAGATCACTACCAAAGACAGAGAAGACAGTAATATGTAAGAATGCAGAGAGGAGAAGGATCAGTTGATTTATAACATTGAACAATAAAGTGTGAAATAGAAGAACAAACATTAAAATTACATAATTAAAATCAAAATTGAATTAAAACCTATATAAATATAGTACATAGAATTAAAAATATTGGCAAGGAATTATAAATTCGTTAAAAGACTACAGACTGGAGATTAATGAAGAGAGGATTTTGAATCGGAAGATATGTTGCGAGAATGATAAACAATGGACTTGATTATGAACATCTGAAGAAAGTCAAAACATATTTAAAATAGTATACATGCAACATATATCTATCTGGATTTCAGGAAGGAAACAAAAAGAGCAGTATGAAAATGGTATTTTGTTACAGTTGAAAGTGGGCTAAAATTTTATAGAAGCCTTCATTCCATAGCAACAACCAGTATAGCACATTGTAAGACATCAAAATTTAATTAAGTAACTGAGTCCTTAGGCATATGCAATGAATCTTTAGGATGAGATAAATTTGAAGACTAGCATTCAAAGTAGAGTAATGTAAAAAAGAAAACATTAAAGAAATTTAGGTTAAAAAATATTGCAAAAATAGAAATAACAAATTTTATGACTATTACACAGAAAAGCAACTTCAACTTAGAATTAGTCACTAAACAATATTTAATAAGTAGAAATAAATAAAAGCATTTAAGACAACTTAGTTTTATAACATAGTGTTTACATGACCTATTAAAATCATATCAAGAAGAATGATTACAAAAATGCCTGTGAGGAATAAAGGAATGAACAACAGATACATTAATAAATAGTTTATAAAACATTTTAAGTAGACAAGTAAATAAATACAGAATGGGTTTTTAAAAATATAAAATTACATTTCTGTGAACTAATAATAAATGAATGCAAATTGAAATGTAATTGTAGTTATAAATGGCAAGATTTCTTGAAGTATTCAGAAAAAGAATTGGTGTATGGGATATATTAATTTCAGAGATAAATACAAAAATATTGTTTAAGTATTAAACTCTGTTCTAAAAACATATGGCTGCTCTGTTATGAAGGGAAATGGAGAGGGAGTGGATCTGAGGGAGATGGGAGGTTGATGGGAGCTGGGATGAGGGAGGGAGGAGAACCTGTAGCCAGAACGTATTGCATGAGAGAAGGATCCATTTTAATAAAAAAATAATAAAATATAGCAGTGGGTATAGTGGAAAATACAGCATACAATATAATGTCCTCCAACAACAAGGCAAGACATATATAACAAAAGGAATTAAGTCCCATGAACTAAAAAATAATACAAATAGAATTTCACATATCTATAAAAGTTTTATTTGACTACATTTATGATTCTAATGTTTGTTTTAATATAAAATATCTGAATATCCCTAATGTTATAACACATTATTAAAAAGAAAAATCTGGGAACTAACTAGATAAAACACTAGGTAACATTAAATAAAAAGAAAAGGGAATAGGCACATTAAAACAGGAAATATAATAGTAAATGTATGCCTTTTTTCGTTAATGTTATTAAAATAATGAGAGACTGGTGAGGTGGTTCAGTCAGTAAAGGTTTTGTGTATAAAATCTAGGATTCGAGTTTAATCCCAGGGACTCACATATACAGACAGAGGCAGCATCACTCACTCGTAAACCACTAGTTCTGCCTATGGAGCCCTTTGTGAAGCATGGCCCCAAGATCTGCTTAATCGACGTCAGAGTTAATACCCATTTTCTATCTGCTAGCTAGCCTATTACCCACCCATTCTACACACCAATCTGGTACTTGGTGTTTGAACCCAGAGCTCCAAACAGAACTTCAGACCTAGAACTAGTAAGATTCTGAACCTTAAAGCCTATAGTAATCCCAAGATTGACAATCAAACAAACACATTGCAAAAGAAATCAAAGAAACGGTTAGACAGTGGTGGCCCGTGCCTATAATCTCAATACTCAGGAGGCAGAGGCTGGAGGATCTCTGTGAGATCCTGGTCTACAAAGTGAGTTTCAGGACATCCAGGACTGTTACACAAAAACTCCTGCCTCAAAAAACCAAAGCAACAGCAACAACAAATTAAAAAAAAAAAAAAAAAAAAGAAAGAAACCAAAATAAGAGAAAGAAATAAAGAAATCAGTAGCTTTTACATGGTAGTCTCAAAAATTAAAAATAAAAGTAACCCTTGAGCCAACTCTAATCTTGCAAATAAAAGAATTGTATACATACTAAAACCATTTTGAAGTTGAAAAGTGAAATCAAAGTGAACACCAGAATACAAAAAGATCTTCCATGGTCAACGATCAGTAGGATTAATATTGTGAAATCAAAAAATTGTTATCCTACCAAAAGTAATCTACATATTTAATACAACCAAAATTTCAGCATAAATATTTGCAGAAACTGGAAAAATGTAATGTTAAACTTCATATAGAAAAGCAAACAGTAGCTTTAAAAATCCTGAATAATAAAAGAACTGCTGGAGGTGTCGCCATCTCAGAATTCAAGCTATAGTTGTAAAAATAACATGGTATCGGCATAAAACAGAAGCGCTAATAATGAAATACATATAAGAAATTCCACCATCCATACTAATCAGATGATTTAGTATCTAATATCACACTGGTTCACCATGTCATTTACATCCACTAAACTGATAGAATTTATAATAGGTTATGAGAAACAGGGGATGCAAATTAGTACAATTATTTTTGAAAAATAAATTTTATTTTTTAAATGTTTTAGCATGGACTTTCTGTCTGCTGCCCAGTTATTCTCCCTCGAGATGTTCATTAGACAACTTTTACACATGAGTAACCAAAGATCAGGACAAGATTGCTCAAGGCCGTGTCGTTTATTTATTGTTAATTAATTAATTACACTTTTCGATTCTGAAACAAATGCTATGTATTTCTCAAACTCATGATCCTTCTACCTTCTCTCTTGTGCTCTGTTTATAGAAATAGTCCACCATTCCTGGTTTAGTACTGTTATCCTAAGAACAATGACTTAAAATGTTACAAAATCTGGCAAAAGAAGGTGGGGGGTGGGGCGTAGAACTTTAATAAAGTACAGGAGTTGTTAGGCAAAGATCTAGAGCTTTTTCCATGACACTGATAGATAATTCATTCCCTTTTCAGTTTCATGCCGTTCTACCAAACCTGACTCTCAGGTGCATTGAGAGGACTATGCTTCTCTAGTTAAAAAAAAAAAAAAAAAAAAAAAAGAAGAAGAAGAAGAAGAAGCATGGTTTATTTTATCTCAGAGATGGGTTCATTTTCAAAACAAATACCAAAAGCAAGCCCAAAATGAGTCTATCAACCTAAAAATTTAAGTTGACCTAAAGAGAAAAATTATCACTGTTTTCTGATAGGGCACAGAAGACACATAAGCACGTTTGTAACTAATGGAAAGAAGGTTTTCGGGGGCAGTCATTGCTTCAGCTTTGAATGTGATATCTCTATCCCAGAGGCTCTGGAATGAGGCACCAGTCTCAAAAGCGTTATTCTCTTTGAATACTGAGAGACTGGTAGGCCATGAATGCTCTTGGTGTGGAAGAGCTTCCCTGATGAGAAAATTAAAATGGAGAAGAGGTTCCAAGAGAGTTGAGCTAGACACAGGAATCTAGACAGTTCAGATGGCTTTCTCATTCTCCCCCCGCCCCCCAAGACTGATGTACAAGATACACAGTACAATGAAATGTCTAGGCAGATGTCTTCTGAACACCTTAAGACGTCGTAAATAATAAGGAAGAAGTGCTATTTTCTCACTAATTGTTTTACTTTTTGGTACACATGCATCATATTTTTATTTGTGTCTAAAATAGTAACTTGTGCCTTCTTTCCATAAATGAGAGTTTCAGTGGCTATGATGACACATCAAGAATTGCAAACATCTCCAACTCTGGAAGAATGCAATCATAGAAAAGAAAATTGTACTTTATTATACATTATCATAATCATTTGTGACTAAAAATAAAACTACATAAATATACATTGTGTATGTGGAAATTATTTTTTTAAGTATTGAGCACATTGCTGAGTATCACAGTGAGAAACTAATGGCCAGCCTATGGATTACAATACGACCACATGGCTAGAAGATTGCCTGTGGTACATCTGAATTACTCCAGAGAAATTCAGCAAAGGTAACTGCTCTCAAGCATAATTTCTAAAAGGCCCCCTTTGAACATCATAATGCTCTGGTCCAGTTAATCTAAATTTATATGTTTTGAATATATGGATTTTACAAAGACAAATAGTTCCATTAAGAGAAAACCATAGTATCGGTAAGTTAATCTTTTTATATGACATCAAACATGGGATTCCTTGTTGGCAAACATTCATGGCTCTCATTGTTTGGTTTGTTCGCAGTGTGAGAGAGAATGGTGGGTGTAATATTGTGGAACTGGAATTAGAGCCAAATAATAAGGAATGCTGGAGAGAATAAAATCTTGACAAAATGGAAATATTGAAGCTAGAATTTGCACCTGCCTTAAGAAAAAAAAAAAACATTTTATTTTAAATGTGATGTATTTTAGAAAAGTCCTTGATTGGAACTCTCAGAATTATAAAGGGCATTTTTGGTCACCTTGTTCCATAATACATTGAGGACAAGGAGATACTTGATAAAAAACTAAGGGGCAGTAAATTCAGTACAAATTGAGGTAAATAATGCCTTATGCATGTGTATAGTCAACCTGTGAAATTCATTGACCGAGGAGGTCACTGAGTCAAATACCACAACTGAATTTGAAAAACAGCTGGGTAATTTTATGGCCACTAATAGCTTGGGGAGTTTTGCTCAGCAAGCAGAGATAATAAGGGTAATCAAATCTCTTGTTTCAGAACGGAAGTTGCCAACAGGGGCTTGTCCAAATCTGTGTCTTACCTTTGTCCTCTGGCATGTCTCATAAACACACACGTCAGGCAGGCGTTGTGATGGACACCCGCCTGAGGATTCAGCACTTTGTTGCTGATGTTCTTAGATGCCCGTGTGCCCTTTCACCTTCATCTGAAGGAGGCAACCCTGCGCCAGGGGAGCAAAGGGAGACAGATCGGTGCATAGCATGCTCCATAATGATAAGATGAATGCCATGAGTGGTTGTCTTTAAATATTGACCTCATCATTCTCAAATTTATGAAACTAAACAGCTTGGAAGTTTCTAGTAATTACATTTGGAGATGAGTGGGGTTTGACAGCAATATTCTTTATAGCACTATGAAAAATGGCTTTAGTAAAATTGCCATACCCTTAATATTTCTTTACAAATGTGTCATATTTTTAAGTAAATGTCATTTACATTTAAACCACATTTTACTTTATATATACACTTGTTTGGATTATGTGACATTTGATCTCTAATCAGAGCCACATACTACATCTGTGGATTTCAAATTAATAGTACAATTTTTCCCCCACACCCAAAATTTTGACAGAAAGCCAAACTTCAAGCCACGTGTAATTTAAAAATCCAAGGTATATAGCATTTATGTGATAATATATGTGCACATATATTGTAAATAATCTTCCATATTTTGTCCTTTGATAACAGTAGATTATAAAAAAATGTTTTAGACACTCTGTTTTTGAAGTCCTTATTTTATGCACTGCACATACACCATATTTTACCAAACTTCCTGTTTTTGCATATAGGTTTCTTGCAATTTTTCACTCTTATTACTCTAAAGGACATGCAAATGGAGGGTTGGTTTAAAGTGAGTGCACTTTTTATTCATATTGCCAATTATTTCATAGATAGTTTCCTTTTATCTCTATCAATTTATTAGAATATAGTTTTCTTCTATAATAAACAACTAAGATGCATATGTTTATGTGAATATATGTATATATAATTTTACTGGGAGGTAAGCACCAAAGAGGGGAAACTTTGGTTATCAGTCTTTGACATCTTCGATTATTTGAAGTTTGAATATTTTTCTGTAAATTTTTGGCATAATTTTTTTGCCATTTTTGGAAGTTATTTTATAGCTTGAAATGTGATCAATATATAATTAGACAAAATGTTGAACTCTTGCTTATTAATTGCAAGAATATCAATAGACTAAGCTCCCCAGTTATGACAATAGAATGGCTGAATGATGAAAAATGCAGAACCCAACATCATACCGCCTACAAACCCCTACACCTTAGACTCAGGTAACGTTTTAGAACAGAGTTGGGGAGATTATAAGAGACAGAGGCCCAAGACAACTCCTAGGAGATAATGTCTTCTATATATGACAAGGAGACACACCTATGAAATCTCAATATGACCTCAACCAAGATAGTTTTTAACATACTTTATTTTCTAGAATTTACTCTTTTGTACTTTTATGTCCTGTACCATTTTTGGTAAGTCTTACTAGATAACTTATAGTTTTGCATCATATAATTGAACATTAACCACAGTATTTTCTAATTGGTTGATGGTGGGATGTAGAAAATCTCTTGTTTTAATTCATCTACAAATAACCTTCAGAAGCTATTAAAATCAAAATAATCTTATAATGCTTCTTATGAATCTCCTTGATAAGCTATACTATCGTTTATACAGTTACAATAGTAGATATGCAAATTCACTTCCAAAGTTACTTTTGGAGCAGTTTAGATTCACAACAAAATAGGTGAACGGAAAATTTAAACTTTCCTTAAATATTATGCATCCAAACAGTTTCCAAAATTATGAACTTTCTAAATGAGAATTTTGTTACAATTAATGAACCTGCATTAACACAAACATATCACCTATTATCCAAGTTCACAATTGACATTAGAGTTTACTCCTGGTCTTGTACAGTCTCTGGGTTTTGACAAATGTATAATCACAAGAACCCAACACTGTAGAATTGTACAGAATCATTTGACTCTTCTTAAAATTTCCTGCATGACCTGTTTGACTATCCTTTTAGACCAAATCACTTAACAACCAGTTTTTAATTTTTATTTTTAAATTAAAAATATTATCTGTATGTTCTTATGTACAGTACAACAATTCAATACATGGTTCGGTATTATTCCAAGCAAACATAAAACCTTCTTAGGCACTGGTCTATAGTGATATTTTATTTATGTTTTAATAAATAAGCTTGCCTGAAGATCAGAAGGTAAAACTAAGCCACTAGAGAGCAGGCAGCCTTTTTTTAATCCCAGCCTTTGGGAGACAGAAGCAGATGGATCTCTGTGAATTCAAGCAACTGTGGGCTCTAGAAGATCAATGCAGAAACAGATCCAGGTGGTAGTGGCTCACACCTTTAATCCCAGCACTAAAGGGGAATTAAAATGGGAGGAGACAGAGGCTCAGGGCTCAGTCTGCAGTCACCCAGATGTAAGACTTTTCTAGTGGCTTGGCTGTTTTGCCTTTCTGATCTTCAGCTTGAACCCTAATATCTGTCTCTGGTTATTTATTATTTGTGCTAGACTTGGCATTCACCATGGGGCTCCCACTAGAACTATTGGTGGGGCTCCAGCCACTCCCAGTTAGGCTTTCTTCCCCCCCCCCGCCCCCCCCGCCCCCCTCCACCCCAGCTCCCCACCCCCCCNGTCTCTGAGTGAGTTTGGGATTTTTCTGTGACTTTCAGGCAGTTCCCAGCTACATGTGTTTTTCTGTACAACCCACTGCGTTTTTCACACAGCCAGTGCTCTCTCTCTCTTTATTTATCTCTCTCTATCTCTTTCTTCTCTCTCCTCCATGGGTTGTGGACGCTCCCTAATCCCCCTTCTCAGGCTGCTGTGAAACTAGGTCACTGCCTTGAAATCCAGTCAGACTTTTACATACTACACAATAGCAATAAGCCTCACATCTTCATCAATATTGTCAGTATATTTTGTAAGAAAATTGGGAGTCCTTAAAGACAGGAATTAGTTAAAAGAGAGTTTTTCCCACATCTAAAAATGGTTTAAAAAAAACATTACAATGAAGGCATTTGGGTCTCTGTATGATAATATGCTAGACAATTTGGAAATGGAATAAATAAATGAAAGGATATCTAATTTAGATTAGATTTATGTAATATAAATTGTAAATATTATCAGCTTTATCATTTTGTCTTGTGATATTTTATTTATATTTTAAATCAGGAAAGCTTGCCCATAGATCAGAAGGTGAAACTAAGCCCCTAGATGCCAGGTAGTACTGTCACACACCTATAATCCCAGGATTTGGGAGACAGAGGCAGACGTATTTCTGTGTCTTCAAGGTCACCCTGGGCTACACAAGACCAATGCAGAAACAGATCCAGGGGCTGGTAACTCACACCTTTAATCTCAGTACTAGGGAGTCACAGGCCTTTAATCCCAGCACTAGAGAGGAATAAAAAATGGGAGTAGACAGAGACTCAGGGCTCAGTCTGCAATTGCCCAGACTTGGTAGAGGTAAAACTCTAGTGGCTTGGCTGTTTTGATTTTCTGATCTTTAGCTTAAACCCCAATATCTGTTTCTTGGTTTATATTATTTGTGCTATACTATTCAAGAAAAAAATATGAAAACATTGATTAAAAAATAGGTTGAATGCTGTATCACATATAAATGATTTGAAATATGGTTAAAGATACATTTCTACTTTAAAGATGTTTGGGAAAAGAATGATCTTTACTGCACATAAAATATAAAAAGTATTATGCTATAACTGATGTAATATAAAAATTCTGTAACTATTAGAAAGAGGAAGATGTGACTGAAATGAAGGTGAGGTGGGGAGCCTTACACAGTAGGCACAAGAGTGTACTTAAATATTAACCTTAAGAGAATACAGTGGCAGCTGATTTGCAAAGTGTACAGTGCCTGGCTCTATACTGTCTTGTGCATGCTTTCTCATTTATTCTTCCTAATAATTCTCTGAATTGGCATTGCTGTCTGTCTTACTAATGAAGAAACTGAAACTTAGAGAAAAATGATCTGCTTATCCTTAGCCACAGTTATTGAACGTAAACACACACGGATCTTAAAATCAAGCTTTCCTGTTATTTATTTTACGTCTCATACCTAGGAGCAAATATTTCAAAAGTTCAAAGTATGACTTGAAAGACTGGGGTCCTTCTTGGAAAACAGAGTATAAATAAAGAAGCAGTAACCCTTATAGCTGAATAAACAAATGCAAAATAAACAGTAGATGGCTTTGGACACCATGCTAGGGAACCAACCTGTGTTTAAGAGGCCACAGAAAGTAAAAACTCTCTGACTGGAAGGTGACATGGGGAATACGGCATTTCCTAGGATTAGTCCAGCTACGTGTGAAAAGCGAATCAGAGCTGAAAGAGAATGAGAGCGACAAAATCGAGAGCATCCACCAGTCCAGGAGACTGACACCTGGAGTCTGAGGATGAGACAAATGCATACAACAGATGGCCGAGATAATAAAGCAAGGAAATGGAAACGAGAAGCTTTGAAAGGCTTTAAATTCAGGAATCCATTAGTTTTTAATGTTTGGGGAGACATAAAAGGTCTCTAAGCAGAAAAACATCATCTGTCCAGGCTTCCTCTTATGGAGACTTGCAGTTTGCAGAGTAGGGTACTTGGAGGTTTTACTTAGGAGGAAATGGCCACCACTGTGCATGATGAGCTTGTGCTAGGCTCCTCGTCATCACTCTGGCCCTTGCACCTTGCTTCTTCCAACGGGAGACTTTTTCTCCATCATACGTCATCGCTATGACAATGTAGAGATAATCTACGGCCAGTATACACCTCATGGTGCAGGTGACAGCAATAATGCTGCTTAGTCAGCCAGGGGAGGGGACAACAGGCATTGTCTTTCTTTCTTTCTTTCTTTCTTTTCTTTTTTTTTTTTTTTTTTTGGATTTATTTCAAGACAGTGTTTCTCCGTAGCTTTTGGTTCCTGTCCTGGAACTAGCTCTTGTAGACCAGGCTGGCCTCGAACTCACAGAGATCCGCCTGCCTCTGCCTCCCGAGTGCTGGGATTAAAGGCATGCGCCACCACCGCCCGGAGCATTGTCTTTCTTAAAGATAAACTGGAAGGGTAGACGGGAGAAAAGAGAACTAAAAATTAAATACTGCCTTCTCAAGGACGCAGAACAACCATGGCAGTGTGCTGGCAAGGTCGGTGTGAGGAGACGCAGAGGCCAGAGGCCGCAGGCTTTGGATAATGCTGAAAATCACTCTGGGCAACACAGATGTAAAAATCAATTTTAAGATTAAAAAATTGAATTGGTAATTTTGACCCACGCTGTATTGAACTAGGTGGATTTTGTATTATAATTACTCTCATGCCCATCAAGTAAAATCCGTAGGTATGGATGGAACCAAAATATCACTGAAACATGACCTTTATAAAAGACCCTGACTCTAACCCGGGAAGACTGTCTTTCTACAAATAATTTCTCCTTTGGTTTTTATTTTTTGTTTTTTTTGTTTTGTTTTTTTATATATATTACATATTTTAATATTAATTTAAATATTTTAAAAATAAATCAAGGGAATAGAAACAGAACCTTGTTGAAAGTGTCATGTGCTCATTCTTCTTGGAAAGAATACAACACTATCTGTTCATCTTAGTAATGGATTAGGTACATTGTTCAGTGAACATTAATCATATTTTTACAAAACTAAAAATATTTAGTAAAAGAACATCTGTAGCATTATATTTATTATAACAAATAATTGGAAATACTGCCAATATTGTTTATAGAAAGTTACTTTATTTATGCTATTTATCAAGTGCCAATAAGTTCATGATCAAATAATACAAAAAGCTAGGCCAATAAGTTCATGATCAAATAATACAAAAAGGGAGGCTGGGAGGAGGCGGAAACGTTTTTTTTTCTTATTCTCAATAAAATAAAAAAAAGGATAAAAAAAAGCTCAAAGGAGTTAAGTGACACAGATATTGCCAGAACTAAAAAGAAATGCTCACTGTTTTAACTCCAGGACTTCATCATCATTAAAAATCATTTTAACCAGCCTTCTTGATGTCAGCATTGTTTCTACTGTTTTCAGAGACTTTTATCAAGGTTTTTATTTTTTGAATCATGAGAAAAATCCAAGACCTAATTTTTATTGATAAACTGAAATATTAATATGATATATTGAAGGTGAAGACTAGCCAGGGAAATGGGCAATGCCATAGGCACCAATTTTTAAATTGAAGGGTTGACAATGGTCATCTGAATATTTTAGAGCAAGAAATGTGCTGTTTAATTCTCTCCCTCCGTAGCTCCTGAGCAGACTCAGTATTTTCCTTAGCTAAGATCCCGGCTTGCTGAATTTTCAGATTTACAGCTGTGGCTTGTGAAGAATTTCTCTTCCTTCCCTCCTGCGCAGATCAATTCCCCTTGGGTGCTGGTATCTTAATCATATAATCATTTGGGCTGGAAGGACCTATGCTGGCACACTAATCTATTCCTGTGAATCACAGTGGGATTGATTTTATTATTACTAAGCCATCCCTGATCGATGGGTGTGGGGATTTAGCTGGAATCTCTCCAGTGACGGTGATCCTGCAGGCTCCCCTGACAGCTGGTGCCATTCCCAACTATTCATATTGTTATAAAGTTATCTTTATATTTAACCTAAATCTTTCCTTCTGGAATCGAAACCCGTTACTTCTTGTTCTGTCCTCGCTGACTAATGAGAATTGGTCCCTCTTCTCTTGATAACAAACTTTAATGGATCTTTAGACAGTTATGTTTCCCCCCAGTCTTCTTTTATCCAGATAGAACATGTCCACTTGCCCTAACCTTCCCACATAGGTCTTATTTCCTGAAACGTTTATCATCTTTGTGGCTCTCCTCTGAACTCTTGGTATTCTGTCTAAGTCTCTTAAAGAGGGATGCTTTAACCTGAATGCGGCATTTCCCTGGAGGTCAGACTCACAAAGGGAAAGCAGAAAAGTGGCCTTTGGCTCTTTTGCATGATACTTAGCTCACGATTACTGCACCAGCATATAGGAAACATAAGAGAGATAGAATGCTTGGGAAAAAGGTCTTCTCAATGTCCTGCTAGCTGTACAGGCTACGTAGGGGCAAATGCGTGAGTACTGGCTTTTGTATATCTTTGAAGAGGTCACAGGCAAGTCCATTGCTTGATAGTTGGGTGCCATTGAGGCTCTGTGAACTTAGATTAAATTCGGTGTCCAGCAACACTGCTATTTTCAACACTTAGAAGCTAACAGTAACAACATCCAACACACAAAACTTTAAGTTCTATATTCAGTCATTTTAGCAGACTTATTAGCTCTCCTTGTGTCTAAAGATGAACAAAGAAACAAAAAAGAAATTATTCATAGAAATAAGCAAAACATGACATTAATGCAATTTCTTATTTGGGGGGGGGGGTTGGTATGTGTGTATATCTGCACGTGTTCAGTATATATGGTTTGTGGAGGTCCGTGGTTGACCCGGATGTCTTCTTCATCTACTTTCCACCTTCCTATCTGAGATAGGATCTCTGTCGGAACCTGGAGCTCATCAACTCAGCCAGTGTGACTACTTAGAGAATTCCACAGACCCTCTTGTCCTTATCTCCCCAGGGCTGGAGTCACAGGAATGCAGCCATGCCTGGCTCTTTGTACGGGTTCAGGGGATCAGAATTAGACTTGTACTTCAAACCTTTTACCAACGGATCCATCTCTCCAGCCCTCATCATTTTATATTAAAAAGGTAAAATCAATATGTTCTTAGTAGTTATTCATCACTTTAAGTACTTTTTTTTTAAATCACAATTTAAGATGATAATTTTTCTCCAAATGTCATTTCATTAAGATTTGGTTAAACTCACGGAATTCTGAAATGATAGATTTGGAAGTCATCTGAGAAATATCTCTTAGTAAATATTTAATAAATCCTAAAACCCAGAGATATGAAATCAATTGGTGATAATTAACCTTCTAAAATTTACAAAATATTTAATTCATTAGAAAACCATAACTGTGCATACCAAGTAAGGGTCACAGATCTTAGTAAAAGATTATAAAATCAAATCTCATGTATGCTTTGTTCTTGAATGGCAGATCATTTGGAGTTCCAGGAAAACAATCTTCTACTCCCAGGTCTCACAATTTATTTCTGTTACAAAAGCCACTTCCTACTATTCACATGAATTGCTTTGTTTTATTTGAGGCAAAAGTTCTGTGGATAAATAATGTGTGTGCTCCTTGTGAGTCCTGGGTTATTTGTGATTGAAGAAGACGACAAACATTCTCAATTGAGATGTGAAACAACACCAATAGCAAACACGATGATTCAGCCCAGAGAAAAACTAACTTCCTGGTAAAATAAAATATTAACTTTTCTTAATCAATACTCACAAACTAGATTAACTGTTTTGTGAGGACACATTATAGCAACAGTGTCTACACCATTAGTAAAAGATTTTATTTTACTTTATGGAGTTGCAATCATGGCAGGTGGTACATTTCCCATCCTGCATCTTGATCTATTGCGTGGCCAGTGGTAGAGAAGGCAATATTGCCTCAAGATGCTGGTCAGGAGCAGTGAGCAACAGCTTTTTATCAGCACATCATCATCACTATTCCATAATTCACCTTATTGCTAAACTGTTTTTTTCTATTGGCTAGGTGTCCTAAATTAATACTTTCATTTTACATCCCATACTAGATATTTAATTCTTTTTGAGAATTCCTACATATATAAAACGAAATATGATCATATCCATTCCCATTTTCCTCCTCCAATTCACCCCATGACTGCCGAACATGTCTCCTTCTGTCTTTATATCTTTTGCGGTTGTTTTTATAACCCTCTGAGTCCAATTAGTGCTGCCCAGATGTGGGGCTACAGACTGGAGCCTAGGAAACCTATTAGTGGCAGTATTCTCAAAAAACAATGGATTTTCTTTCCCTAGCTCCTCCATTGTCGAGACCCCTTGCAAGCATAATGTCTGGCAGGGAAACGATCTCTGTGAGGTGAAGAATAAAATCTGATTGGCTCCATTTTTGCAGGTGCTGGGTCAAAAGCTTGCAGATTCTGTCCTCGTGGGCTACCTTTCTTACATATTTAAGCACAGTAAAATTTTGGGGAAAGGCTCCTGGTGACAATTACCATAACAAACTTCAGAGAGGACTACATTGACGCTCCTTTGCAAAGCAGCAAGTACTTGTGACCTTTACACTAAGAGTGAGTTAGTAAGTGACAAACAGAACTCAGGGTAAGGGCCCAGGGAGGGATGATTTGTGATAAGTTTAAGGATAGATTCTACTGATGGAGGATGCAAGGTCCACCATTCTCCTTTCAGAAGGATGAGTTCTATTCACTGAGAGACTAAGCACATAAACAATGCTCAGGATTTTGAGAAATTCAGGAAGGCTAACTCCATAAAATAGCAACAACAACAACAACAAATCACCAGGTTGATAGCCAACATCCACTCTAGTCTTCCTGGTGAAAAGGCACCAGCCATTTTTTTCCTTTGAGGAGAAAAAGCCTTCTTGTTTAACAGTTGTAAATTTCCCAATGCTTTCTATGGGTTGTGCCTCCTACACTTAGTAGCTGGTAGGGTCTTGAAATGATCGACCCCATCAGAGCCAGAAATTTGGCTGGCTTCAGCTTGGACAGATAACCACAGCTGTGGAAAGCTCTTGAGTATGATAGCCATGTCCCACCCAGAAGACAGCTTTTCACAGAACTTCTAAACCTTCTGCTTTTACATCATTTCTGCTTCCTCTAAGATAAATTCCCCTGAGCAGTATTTGAGAAGGGAGAGAGAAAGATACTCCATTTAGGGTTGTGCAAGACTCAGTCTCTTAGGTTGTGCAAGTACTCAGTCTCTCTCTCTCTCCTTCTCTCTCTCTCTCTCTCTCTCTCTCTCTCTCTCTCTCTCTCTCTCTCTCTCCCTCCCTCTCCCTCTCCTTCTCTTCTCCCTCCTTCTCTCTTCATCTCTCTCTCTCCTTCTCTCTCTCTCTCTTCAGGTGGATTTGATGAATGAAGAACTATGTCGGAGCTGCAAGAGCTATGGAAGAATAGGTCAGAGAGAACCTTCCCTGATGTCTCTCTCCTCTTTCCTTTGGACCTAGAAGAGTTTTTTTTTTCTGCCTTCAGGCTTTTGTTCTGTCTGCTTTCTATATACATTGGCTATATTCTCCAAATAGACACTTTATTAAACATTCTTTCAATTACCATAATTTGATTATGTCCCTTTTCTTGTGAAGCCTTATCTGTCAGTCTCTGCCTTTCATCTGTCTAATATTTATCTATTTATCCATCTCTCCATCCACTTTCATGTATGTACACACAGACACAGAATAAATCATACTATGGTCTATGTTACTATTCAAAATTCAAAAGTAGCTAAATTAATATGTTCTAATAAAAACACTTTCCAAAATATACTGCTAAGTAGTGAATGAACAAGTCTGGACTGATATAATTCCAATCATATATTTTATATTATATTAATACTTAGTTACATAATTTTCAGTAGAATAATGTTTTGATTTGTTAACTGGTGAATTTCATTATTTGTTTACACAAGTTTTTGGGAATTCTGTGCTCTAACCCAAAATGTATAGGGTCTGCCATGATTTATTCATTCAAATTATGTTTATGTAAAGCATATTATATTCTAGATACTTTGTGGAAACCTGGACACCAGTAATAAACTATTTTTACACAACTTACATTATAGTACTAAAAACAATAAAATCCTAGATTCTAACACCTATGTATTATGTTGGGGCAACAAAAGCAACTTTTAGATTTGGAAAATATCCCTAAGAAGTTAAGCTAAACACACCTCTGAGAAACGCCATTGTGAGGGTATTTTAGACAGAGGTATCTAAGGCTTGTCAGTGGGAGTGTGCCTGGTGGGCTCATCGTCCTGTTAGAACACACATGAGCTTGCAGTTGTGAGGACAAATGAGCAGTGGAACAGACATTAGATCATAAGGATGCTTTAAGAGCCTGGACTATCGCCTGGTAACGTAAATCCACTGCAGGTGTTAAGCTGAGGGTCAACAAGACCGGGTGCTCTTTCGTGATGATTACCCCAACTCCTGTGTGACAAGAGGATAGAGAGGAAGCAATGTGATAAAAGATTCCTTCCTTTATTCAGGTGAGACTGGTCTCCAAACATACAGCATAGACAATAAGTGGTAACAAATGGATTCAGAGAAGGCACACAGTCAGAATCTAAAGTCAAGCATTAGATGGGGACACACTTCCATTTTTTGGTAGAGGTTTCTTTAGGTGACATCACTCATATTCAGTCCTGATACTCATTATAATATAAATCAAGACCTACCTATATTACCTAACAGACCCCCAGTGGTCAAATAGATTTTAAGATTGGGACATATTATACAATTAGAGTCCCACTATGAAAAATGAAGTTTGTTTTTCTTTTCCACCTGCATTAGAAGAGGAATTCCATCTGCAATTTTTATATGAGTGATATGTGTCTAGACTTCGAAAGTGGCCCAGAAGTTAATGTGTATCTGAGGGGTAGACAGTGGAAGTTTCCAAGGGTTTTCAGTTTTCACTCAGTACCCAGCCTGCTGTGTCCATGGGCTCCACATCTACAGATTTAAATGCAGCTTACAGCAGCTTACCTGAAGAGGGGACAGTGAGAGGAGACATGTTGAGGGATTAGGGTAGGGGCAGGGATGGCACTAAGATACACTGTAGACATCAGAGAAAAGAGTGAAATGGTGCCTGCATTGAAACCATACAGATCTCAATGATTTTATTATTATGCCTAAACAATGCTATTTAGTGAATATTTACATGGTATTTATATTGTATGAATTATTATGACTTAGGTAGAACTGATTTAAAATGTATAAGAAGATGCACGGAGCTTCTATATAGGCAAAACACATTTACATAAGGGATCTGAGCATCTGTGGATACTACTGCTCTCAGAGGTCCTCACACTAATCCTTCAAGGATGTTGAAAGATGGTTAATTTTACAAGGCTGCTGTTAGACTTTAGTGGTTTAGGAAGAAAAAAGAAATATCTGAAAGCTAGCTGCACTTGTTGAGAATGTGTTGCAGCATTTTATCACTAAACAAGTTTGCTGAAAAAAAAATTAGTATTCTACAATGAATGTCATGTATTGTGCTGATTTTAATATATTCCAAGTTGCTTAGATATTTTTAAAGCAGAATGTGCTTCAAATTTTGCCTCATTCCCTGCTTTTCTCATTAACTCTTATTGCCCTGAGCATCCTGTTTCTATTGTACTTGTTGCCATTGACGGAGGTAAAGTAGCTATTAAGGATTTCAACTCTCACCTCCTTTGGAGCCCGCTTTTTTCTCTGGTCCCTAAGAAGTAGTCAGCCCACCCTTCCTATGTCGTGCTTCGACTCCATAATCACTTCAAACCTCTGGCTTTCTCTCCTCTACATCCTTTGCTGATGGTATTCTGTTATAGCTTTCCCATTTTAAATGTCCCCTGGATGCCCTTACTAATTATGCTTTTTTTTCTGCAAGGACCATTTTTAAAACTCGTTTGTTCCCTTCAAATGATTGTCTTCCTTCTTTTGTTCCGTGACTTAAAAAAAAAATCTTCTTCTTAAGTAAGCAGAGAAGAAATCTGAAAAACAATAAAGATCAGACATTTCCAAGGAGAAATTTCTTCTGTTTTTTTTCCCCCTTTGTTATAAAATACAGACATTTCGTTTTCTTGAAGGACAATTCTCCCTTTGGTAATGCTGTACAGTCTTTAGGAAACATCTTTCTGTTTTTCTCATTCTGGGCCTCCCACAGATTTTTCTGACTGAAGCAGCGAACAGAAAGTGTTCTTACGTTGGTAAAGGCCCTGCAAGTTTTATAGTGATGGAAACAGTAGAAACCCATTTTTGAGTGGTTTATAAATTACTTTAATGTGAATTGTGATTTTTTTTTCACTTAAGATGCCTTCTAGGTTCCTTTACAAAATTTTACCAGGGTTGTAAAAAGGAGAATGAAAATGATCCTAGGAGAGACTGTTGACGCAGGAAATTCTACATTTCAGCCACAATATGGAGAACATAAGCAGACTGGAAGAAAAAGCAAGTGATCCAAAAACCTAAATAGATTAAAATATTATGAGCTTCAAGAGCCTTCGCAAATAATTGGCAGATATATAGTCTTATCCAGATCAATTATTTTGGTTATGGATTTTTTTAACCTTCTGCAGAGTCATTTATTTCATCTAGGTGCCTCTGGAAGAGCTGTGTTATGACATCAATGAACAGGATTCAAAACAGGAGTGAAATTATAAATTCTATGGAAAGCCAAGTAAAAAGATGGTTTTAAATGTACATGTTTATAAAAAACTTCCTGAACTACATTTGATTGCTGAGTGTTACCTTCCAGGGAATAATAGATGGATACCTAGTTTTTGCTAGTTTGTAGTGTGAGAGAAGAGGGGACTGTGAGTCTATATTGTTTTGAGACCCTGTCCTTAAACATTACCATCGCTCACCATCTGCAGTCACTGAAGGAGAAGGGCTAGGGCTTATTGGGTGCTTCTAAGTGCTTGACTGTCTGTCTTACTATGTGAGTTTTTTTTCCCATTCAGTTCTCATAACAATCCTCTGAAGTATATACTCTTAGTCCCATTGCCATTGTCACCAGGACACAGGAGAGCACATCACATAAAAACTGCAATCTCATGTCTTAACATCGTGTCTTAGAAACCTGACTCTCGTATCTCTGTTTGGAAAAGCATCTCAAACTTGAGCTAAACTCTTGATTCTTTCCCCTATTCAGGTTTATCTGCTTTTCATGCCCCAGAAATGAGGAATCCCATTATTCTAGTTGTTCAGGCAGCACTTAACAAACGCCCGACTCTTATTCTCATGATGTAGCTTTTTAGAAAATCTGGTCACCCGTCTTCATTCTCCCTAGAGCATCCTGTGGACTTCATGAAAACGTAAGCCACAGCACACCATGTGATTTCTGACTGGCCACAGACCATGAAATCTAGAGGAATTTAGCCATGAATTTGCAAATGTGTTCAGAACAAAACCTCTTGATGCAGTTGAATCATTTAGGAGTGTTTCTCCCAGTAACCCTTCTGGCTGGTCCTTCATTTATTTTATCAGCTGCCATCATTAGTTTATCTGCTATTAACTTGACGATCTTGCCATCATGGGGAATAGAGAAGGCAAAAAGAAAGAAAGAAAGAAAGAAAGAAAGAAAGAAAGAAAGAAAGAAAGAAAGAAAGAAAGAAAGAAAGAAAGAGAAAAGGAAAACCTCATTTTTCACGAAACTTACTTTCTGCTGGAAAGAAGCAGACAATTAAAACTAACCATTTGAATGTATTCCAGATGTTAATGTATTCCTAAAAGGAAACAAAGTGGTGATAACCAGATGGGTGGAAGTCTTTGAAAAGTGGCCAGCAAAGAGTTGATGCTTGAATAGAGGGAAGATAGACGTGAGCCCCATAAGGAGACACTCAACAGTGTGCTTCTGCTAACCTCTGATTTCTCTATTTTTAGCTACACAGCGTGTTCTATATTGGGATAGCTTCCCAAGAGCAACTAACGTCCTGAGGGAAAATGTATTAGCAATTTTACATCTATTGTCCTTAAAATAAAAGCCTCTTGATTGCTACATGTGGAAAACAATGTTTTTAAAGACTTTTTAGATATATAAATCCATATTAAAAAGTAATGTGGACCAATTTATTTATAATATTTTTGCATACTGAATATCCTAGTAATTAGGCTGCCTTTCACCCTAACATGTGACTTTATTGTGTAAATTTTGGTTGTGCATCTTCAGTAAGGTATATTTTCTCTATGTATAAAATAAAAGTTATTTAGGGACTATAATAAATACTAATATCTTCATCTCCATGTTGCTGCAAAGGATTATATTGGGCTGTAAAATCTGTATTATCAATTGGATTTTCTCTTTTATGGGCTAACTCTATTCATATATAAATTTTTTCAGCATGCAAAATATGTTGCCAAGAACACTTGCCTTATGTCCTACATCTCAGCATATGCAATAAAATAAGAAAATAATCTCTTTGCTGCCACAAAACTGTAGGAGTTATCTCAGATTTCAGCACTTTTTTTTGCCTTGGATCTTGTTCCTGTCTCTGAACACTTACTATGGCAATGATATGTATTCTCTCCAATAGCCTCAAATATCTGTGTTATGGTCAATTGGATCTAAACGTGGACAAAGAACAAGTGACTTTTTGTTTAAAGGAAGCCAACTACTTTTGCAAGGAGTAATGGATGCAAGTGTGATTATAGAAAACTCTATTTCCCTCTTCCAAAATGTTACTTGCCACATTATCATTGCCTCATTCTCACCCCCACTTTCCATACACACACAGAGGCATACTTTTAATACATACATGCTTTTAATAGTAGCATCAAGTCTGTGTTATGATTCAATTACTTTAGCCCCTTGGATCTTTTGTCTTTATAGTATAAGAAAGACTGGTGACCAAACTGGAAAGTAGTTTCACTGAAGCTTTGAAAACTGCTGATTCCTTTGTTCTATTTATTTGATCCTTTTACTTGAGAGCCACAGACTATGGGAACATTCTTGGTTATCTTCTGTTCTACGCTAGAAGACATCATATCCTGTAAAATATTAGTCCTAATTTTTTGAAAACTTTTATTCCTTTCTACCCTTATTTTCTTATCTAGATTTCCTTCTATTACCAACCTAACTATTTTTAATGATTTTCTACTTGGCTCCCTCTCAGTTTGTTCTGCACATGCTATCTCAATATCTCTCTTGTGTGTACCATCATTCCAAACTCTGTGTGGTGTTTAACCTAGGTAAAGTAAAAGTATAACATGAGCTGTGATTTATAACTCCATTTATAACTTGAATACATTTGATTTCATAATCATCATTGAGCCCCTAACTGTCCTAGTCCCCAAAAAGTCCCATAAACAAAAAGACACTACTTATTTTTATGTCTCAGGGATTTCTTACAGACTGTTCTATTATGGTAGAATAAGACTTTTTAATAATTGCTTTGCTAAAAGCTATATCTATGCATCTATGCATGATAAACAGACTATTTTACTGTATAGTATTTTTATTTTATTTCATGGCATTAAATACTATTTTCTACAAAAGCTTCCTCAAAGCTCTCAATTCCGAGTAAATTTGTCTAGATTTTACCATCATTTTCCATGGGAGATATGAATTGGAAATAAGATGATCATTTTTTATTATCTTTGTTATTTATTTCAGAGGCATAATCAAAATTAGATCAACAAATCATTAAAACTAATAAATGGAGGCAATTTTTTTTTTTACCTTGGATGAGTAAGCTTTGCTTCAGCACTGAAGCGTCAGCCTATCCAGGCTAATGGGGTTAAATAAGCATCCTCCGTAGCTGCTCCAAAGAGCTGTGAATAGATTTTAAATTTCATCCCAAACAGAATTTAAATTTAGGTTTTCTTATGTAAAATTTTGTGACAATACAACATTTAAATACACAATTTTATGAATTAATCTTGAGCAACATATATGTCTGCCCACCATTTCAAAGTATGTCATATTCCTTACATAGTTCTATCAAAATTCATTTTTATAACTTTATAATCTTTCCTTTATGCTAGAAGCAACTATTATTTCCATTTTTAATCACAATAGCTTTATATTTTCTGTTAGAACCTCCTTTGCCATGCTAGTAAGCTTAGATTTATTGATCCGAATCCTACTTCATGACATTTGAAGTTCTTGTAAAGAATGAAGAGAAGATTAGGAAGAGAAAGAAGTACACAAGTAAAAGACTCTCTCGCATTCCCCTTGATGCTTCAGAACCAACAATTGCCTGCATTGTGGAACACTGAAGTAATACTTCAATATAGGAAAGAGGAAAAGAGGAGAGGAATAGTAAAGTTACTTCTCAAAATCTCCTGTGATATATGACTATGTCACTTATATATGTCAAAGACACAGCTCAGAATTCGGCTGATTTAGAAAATAAAGAAAAATGCAATGAAGGATGACTGCCTAATCATGAGCTCAACGAGGACAATAGACATGCCAAAAGTGGACAGGGAAAAAAATGAGGCCTCAACCCTACTCAAAGACCTCCATGCAACTAAGAAATGCTAAGAGAAAGAGAATCACTATTCCCAAGGAAAAAAACACACAAATTGGTGATGCAATGCCTAATGGTCAGTCCTAAAAACATACATGCAAGTAATGTTATACGTACTGTTAATTACGTAATGTTAATTTACGGAATAGATATGTATTCCTTAATATATATTAATACATAATATAGCTGCATTATAAATTCATACACACATATTCATGTGATAACAATAAAAAAGGGGGCCATAAATTTGCAAGAGAGCAAGGTGGCCTGTATGGGACAGTTTGAAGGAAGGAGAGGGAAGAGAGAAATATATATATATATATATATATATATATATGTATTCTAAAAATAAAATAAAAACATAAATAAATTAAAATATTTTTACAAAAGGGTATCTGTATAAAAGACCACGAAAATTCAATCAAAGCCAAGAAGGAAGCGGAGTGTCACTTTACTGACAAAGGACCTTGATGTTAAGGTCAGCATAAAGCTAAGAACCACCAGAGGAGAGCTGCTCCATCCCTGACACGGTGAGATACGCATTGTTAAAGTAAAGAAATCAATGTATTCTCAAAAGGGAGCACTACCTCCCCAAGCGGGATAGCTGTCTCTTGTCTGCTTATACCCACACCAAACATGAGGGCTATGGGAGGGGGATGGAGATGCTCCAACCTTTGTCAGAAACCAGCATAGGTATTTCTCCAGTTCAGCTTGGCATCAAGATATTACCAGGATTCTCTAATGTGACATTAAAATATCAGTATCATTCCAGATGAAAGTTTAAATTTCTCTCTAGATAAACCAGTGCTCTGTACTTTTAAAAAAAGTCATCTTAGTTATGGGCAACAAATAAAATAGTCTTTGAACACCTACATAGCTGTGCTTATGACCCATTTCCATTGCGTGGAGGGCGAGTTAAACAAAAATTCTGAACTGTTTCTTTAAGCATTAAAACTATATCGTCACAGGTGACATCACGCCATTTTAAATCATTCTTTCTGAACTACTGATTGCCGTAGAATGTTGTCAATTTTAGGCTTCTATGCTGCCTGCTTTAATATTCAATGAAATTTTTCATGTTTAAATAATCACTAAACTTCTTGATAACTATCTGATATTAAGTAACTTTAATAAGATCTATGTGCATATTCACCCTTGTTTTATATGAAATCTAGTCTTGTAATTAATAGAAATAGTATGAATATAAAACCAGCTTGGACTAGATCTAGAATCAGTATATTTTTCTTTAAGTTGGAATTGTGAGTCAAAACAGATGAAGATTTGAGAAGTTGGCCTATACTGCTAAATTGCTTTCCAAAAACTCCGAAATTTTGCAGAACTGATAGTAGAAAGTGGCAATTATGTACAGCACCAGCATTCCGAAGACACCACTGTGAATATTTGCTAATTGACAGGTCAAACAAAATACAAATTTTAGTCATATGTTTTTATTATTGTTATTGCTCACAACTGAAAGATAGAGATAGAGATGTATTTTGGGGGCCTAGAAATTATAAGAATACCTTTAAAAACTATATTTGGGGTTTTAGAGTTTTCTAAATATTGTTCTAGGCTTTCTTTAGTGGGAACATACATAACATATTCAAATTTTGTAGAACAGACTAATTTTTTTCAAGTCTGATATTCATTTACCAGGTCCCAAGTCATTAAATAGTGCGGTTTACAAAATTTTGAGCTTTATGTATCTGAATTAGGTGTTTTTTGAAATAGTATAAATATTCTTTGTTTATTTAGAGAACATTTTTAAAACCCACTATGTGTCAGGCACTGATATGTGTGAAATACCAGACACAGTCTTTGGTTATAAAAATTTACAATTTAGCAGGACAGGAGGAAACAAGAGACGTATGAATTTTCATACATCTATAATTCTATCAATAGTCACTCTAAGTAAAGGAAAATATATACAAATAATGAATAATGTTGATTAACTTTGATTTTTCTGTATAACAATTTGCCACTGTCTACTTATCCGGCAGATTTCCTGGATTCATAGAAATGATATTCATATCACACAGGGCCCTGGTGATGCAGCGTCTGTTAACAATGGAGACAAATACCAAAGATTTCTTATCATTTCCACCAATATTTTATGTATATTCTTAATAAATACAAAAATAATTTAGTCAAGGACAGAGTCAATGCATGGGCATAAATAACCTATTCTATCATATGGAATTTTTTGTAGCCAATACTCTCTCCATTAGTAACTGAAGAAATGCAAACAGAATTTTCTTTTAAAAGTAACGTGAGTTTACTAACTTTGGGGGGAGGTGACCTTTACAGAGAGGGAGACTTAAAGAGTCACCAACTATAGTAATAATATCCTTCCCAAACATAATCATCTTCTCTTTTACATCTTATGAAACAAGCATATTCTATCCTTTACAAACACCTTCAGCACTAATATCTCTTAAAAATCATTGTCTGTGTATCATGTGTAAGGTCCAGGGTTTGACCTCCTGAGTCACAAAAATAAATGAACAATTAAATCCACTAGTTAATCAACTTAAGTACTGAAATCAAAGGGCTATTTTAGTTCATTTTGAGCCAAATACTTCAGAGTGGATAGTTTATAAGAATATGATTTTCTCACTGTTCTGTGAGCTGAGCACCCAGTGTGCTGTTGAAAAGTAGGTGTCCTTTTGTGAGTCTTGAACAGGGCATCTTTTGGTGTAGAGGTGCTGTCTTCATATCGTTAAGAAGAAGGGCAAGGAGAAGGAAATTTTTTTCCCTCAAGCTCTCTCACTCTGGTAGCAGTTCATCGGACATCTCCCATTCGGCTGATCTCCCGACATTACTGCGTTAAGGATTCCTTTAACACTTACACTTGACTGAGCCTGGTGGCCCAAGACTGTAATTATAGGTATTCAGCAGGCTGAGTTGGGAAGATTCAAACCCACTCTAGGCACTTTAAGGAATCCGTATCTCAAGATAAAAAGTGAGATAAAGGCCAGTGGGTATAGCACAGTGGCATGTGATTTCTTTGTTAAAGTACTAGAAACAGTCAAATGGAGAAAGGATGCAGCTGAGAGATACTTGGACCTATATGGAACTTAAAAGTGTTATTAGAACCACTGGGTGATGTTGTTTAACGACAGAGCTCTGGACCAGAAAGCATCGGGTTCAGGGTTCAATCCCCACTAGTGGCAAAGACAAAACTTGTTCTATACAGTCTGAAGGATCTTGACGGTTTTAATTATCCTATAGGCTATTTTGGAAACTTTTTCAGTGTGAATAATGGAAATAATGAATATTTTGTCACAAACTTTCACACTGCCAGCTTCTTCAAAGAGCAATCGTGTGGTATCACCCGGCCCCTTCCACCTTAAGGAAATGATCATTAAATGGATATTTTGTGTCTGCTTTCCAGTCTTTGCTCGGTTCTCTGACAGCTAAAAATGCTACAGAAACATATTTCACCCAAACTTTAAACTTCCTATGCTCACATCAATGGACGGGGAGCTGTCTGCTCAACATCTTCTCTTCTTGGGAAGCCTTTAAGCCAAATATATGTGCTCAACCAAGGATGCTAATTGCACGAGAATAAGAAAACAACATTTTCTGCGCCAATATTCCATCAGGTCTTAGTGAAGATGAATAGAAAAGTGGAGAACGACTAAAAATGTAGATTAGATTCGTCTAGAAAGGTAATTAACTTCTAAGGGAACAGAAGGTAAATTCAGATTTCTAATAAAAATGGAAACGAGTCTGGGTTGAGCTCTCATCAAAGAAACGTCATGAAGCTCCATCTCTCTCATTTCATACTGCAAGACGTTTATACTGGCGGATCTGCCTGTTCCTGATATTTAAAGACGACTGCCTCAAAAATGTGTATATCCTGTCATGGAAAATTCAGAAAAATAGTATGTTTAGCCTATAGTAATAATGCCTAATCTTTGTTTATTACCAGGTTCTGATTCTATGACTGATACATGTGAAAATTTAATGTTTGTTTTATTTCTAACATGCATTATGTTGTATTATATACATAAAAATTTTTATATTAAAATATTAAAGACATTAATAAAAATAAAATCTAAGTTAATCTTGTTTCAATTTAATATGTTTCTATATTAACATTTCTAAAGAATACATAAAAATACACTGTAACATATGCTGATGAAAAGTTATAAAATAGAACTAGAGTTAACAGCACTGATCAAACAATAGTGAACATATTGTGCAATGAAGTAGTGCACAGCCATGTAACTGGGTCAGTGTTTGCAGAGTTTATTTTACATAACAGTTAGAATTAATCTCACCAAAAACCTAGAGGCTATTATCAATATCCATCTTATAAATGTTTTAATAATTAGTGTGATTTTTTTCCCCTCAAGGCTTGCTGGTTCTGGGAGGAAAGTTAGATACTGTTATCCTAGGATTTGTACAGAGGTTTCTGTTTCTAGTGGTTTCATTTAAAAAACAACCTTAAGATCCACAAAGTCCTGGAGACAATTCAGGGAACCCTAAACCATCTTGTACTTGTTCAGATTTAAACAATAATATTCAATTTGTTCTTTACTTCTGTCTCTCTTTTTTTTCTTGCTTAGCCATACAGCTTGTTTAAATCTTTCAAGAACACTGAATGTGTTCCAAACTTGACAACTACTTGCAGATATATTCAATTACTTTTCAGTTTATTTCTTGAAAATAGAATTCTTTAAATGTAGGTATGAAAAAAATATTGCTGACTTTCATAATCTGGAAGCTACTCCTTAGACAAAGAGACTTATTGATAGTGATTGCAGCTTTACAAAATGTTGACTATGTACTGAAGCCATTAAAAACACTAAATACAATGTCACCATACTGAATTTATGCTAAAAATACTTTAAGTGTATATAAAAATGGTCTTAAATGTCTTGTTTCATTCATTTCAAGGCACAGATAATTACTAATAGAAATTTCATCTACACATATATACTATGTTACATTTGAAAATTATAAGCAATAAAACACAAGTCATTGTGCAAGCACCTCACACATGAGAGAGTTACCACACTATGCTTTGGGACAATGGTCTGTACCCTGTCACTTGTATTTTAAATAAACACTGATTGCCCAGTAGCCAGGCAGGAAATATTGGCGGGGTGACCAGGCAGGAAGTAGAGGTGGGGCGATGGGAATTCTGGGAAGAGGAAAGATTCAGTCTGCAATCATCAGCCAGACACAGAAAAAGCAGGATGTGACTGCCTCACCAAAAATGGTACCAAGCCATGTGACTAACTCAGACAAGAATAATGGGCTACTTACTATAAAATGTAAGAAAGAGTTAATAAGAAGCCTGAGCTACTAGGCCAATCAGTTTATTATTAATGTAGACCTCTGTGTATTTCTTTGGGACTTAATGACTGTGGGACCTGGTGGGACAGAAACGTTGGTCAACAGCATTTTCCGACTCTAGTCCTTACAGTGCTAGAAAACTGATCTATGTGATGAAGGCCACATAGAAACTTATTCCTCTAAAAAGTCATAAATCTAAAAAACCATCACACTGTACTTATTTTGTTCCCTTGATTTATTTATACTTTTGATCAAATTTGAAACCTTAAATTTAATTAATATTAATTCAATATATATTAGTGAAATAATGTATAAGAATAATAGAAAATTTTTCCATCTTTACAAGCTAAAAGCATAACAAACAGAAATCTGACATAGATCAAATCCAGTCCAAATGTGAATGAGGGAATGGAATTAGTAAAAAGGAGATGATTAAAGTTGTCAATATCTTAGAAAAAAAATCTCAGAAAAAAATAATAGTCATTATGTTCCTATAACCACCTGTATTATCCATTTGTAAATTGAGTAAAATTAATCAAAGAATAAAATTTGCCCTTAAAACTGAATAGACTTCTCGAGAGGAAACAGAGCCAGTGTAGCTAGGAATGTGTACTTAGGTATCAAGCATGATTAAATATGACCCTCCTTAATAGGAAGAACCCTTATTTAAAGAAATTCTAACCTGAAGAAAACAATTTCACAAAGATAGAAATTTAATCCTATGACAAGATTTCATTAAAGATAGTCAAGAGAAATTTAGAAGGAAATAAATAATTGCATTTTACAAGCATGAATTTCTATCATTGGATAATCCTAGGAATTTTATTATCTAATGGAGTTCCTTAATATTAATCAGTAAATGACTTTTAATCACTCCTGAGTGTGACATGTCTGATATTTTTGCTGAAGCATATGCCCCAGAATTCCTTCTTCAATATATTTCTAGTTGAGGAGGCTACTGAATAAAAAGCAGTCATTTTTAAGCAGCACACACACACTTTCCTTACTTATTGAGGCTAAAATTAATTTGTATACTAGAGATGAAGGACTGGGCAGATATACTGCCATGGGGAGTATCATGAATCACCCTCACTAGAATCAAAATAAGGGTGACATTCTTTTCTTCATTAATTCCGGACAACTTAATGAAGACCTTCTTGATGTTAAACAGTTTAATGAGTTTGAGAATAATGCAGCAAAGAAAAAAATACTACAGCTTATTCTTTTAAGTGTTCAAATTATGAGGTGGGTTGAAATTAAATATTCAGTTTGAATCAGAGATGCCTATTAATGAGTACATTTAATTGACTTTACCTGTAATCAGTTACCTTCACAGTCTTTCATAAAATATTTTCTGATTCCAAAAGGAAAGTTTTATACTCACTTCCCTACTACTCAAATTAGCTCTTGCTTACATTTGTAACTTGTATTTTTTTTTTTTTTGGTTTTTTCGAGACAGGGTTTCTCTGTGATTTTGGAGCCTGTCCTGGAACTAGCTCTTGTAGACCAGGCTGGTCTCGAACTCACAGAGATCTGCCTACCTCTGCCTCCCGAGTGCTGGGATTAAAGACGTGCACCACCACCACCCGGCTAACTTATATTTTCTTTCACAAGGACATGTCCCTGTATACCTAGTAATTTTGAAACTAGTACAGTCTAAGACCAAACAGTGAAAGGATTTTAGTTTGTCCACCACTAGTTCTAACACGTAGAGTAGCAAGTGTTCTGCATAGGTGCTCACTGCATCTGTTGGAGGAATAAAAGATCATGGCATACATTCATCTTCATGTCCTTCTTTGAGCTGCACATCACTGATAGAATTGACTGTGGCCACATAATACCACTGGGATCCATTTCTTCCTACCTGTTATGGGAACATTTGAGGGAAATTAATACTAGACACATTCATGAGATGAAGTTTTGCCGTTGCTTCTGCAGCAGCACAAAACTCACTCTCCACTCTTCATCTTTTTCTAGATTAGAACCTCTGTCTCTCTTAATGCTTTTGCTTTCGTATCATGGAGGTAGTTGGGCCCCTGATCAATTGAACCTTTCTCAGGTTAGGGTCATTACCCTTGTCTGTTTGCTTTATGCTTAAGTAAGTGCTGTCCAAGTGGACATATTTTATACCAAAAATATCTCTCCTTGTCTCTATAGTGCAATAACAGTCCTACTTTACCCAGTCATCAAGATCACCTGACATTTATTTTACCATCTCTTCTCTGTACACAATTACCCCTAAAGTCCCCATATGTCTATTTCAATTTGTAAATTGGTGAAGTTTTCCATCTCCTTGTGGAGATGGTCTTTGGAAATCATGATCTATTAACAAGCGTTGTCCATAAAAACAGACGATGTCCTAAATCCTAGACCAGTGTCAAAGAGCAACAGAAAGCAGAGACTTCCTTACCGCCACTGTTAAAGTCCCTGATCCATGCTGTTCTTTTTTTAATTTATTTATTTATTAAAGATTTCTGTCTCTTCCCCACCGCCGCCTCCCCTTTCCCTCCCCCTCCCCCAATCAAGTCCCCCTCCCTCATCAGCCCAAAGAGCAATCAGGGTTCCCTGCCCTGTGGGAAGTCCAAGGACCACCCACCTCCATCCAGGTCTAGTAAGGTGAGCATCCAAACTGCCTAGGCTCCCACAAAACCAATAGGTGCAGTAGGATCAAAAACCCATTGCCATTGTTCTTG
>NW_026067890.1:16827656-16949862 GCF_014885135.2 Alexandromys fortis
GAATATATACATATTAGAGTACTACTCAGCAGTAAAAAACAAGGACTTCTTGAAGTTTGCAGGCAAATGGATGGAAATAGAAAACACTATCCTGAGTGAGGTAAGCCAGACCCAAAAAGAGGAACATAGGATGTACTCACTCATATTTGGTTTCTAGCCATAAATAAAGGACATTGAGCCTATGATCCATGCTGTTCTTAAGTCAGCAACTTGAGGTGGGGACATGGGAGAAGCTCCAGAGAGGGTTGTTGGGAGGAGCTGGAAGGAGGAGAGGAAGCAGGAAAGAGATATAATTCTATTCCAATTAAAAACATTAAAAAAGAAGTAAGCAGGCTGAGCAAACCAGGAGAAGCAAGCCAGTAAGCACTATTTCCCCCATAGTTTCTGCTTCATTTCCTGCCTCCAGGTTCCTGGCTTGCTTGAGTTCCTGCCCTGACTTCCTCAACAATGAACTGTTACCTGGAAGTGTAACATAAAATAAACCCTTTCCTTCCTCAGTTGGTTTTTGGCCGGTGTATTTTATTACAACAGTAGAAAGCCTAACCAAAATAATGTGTATATATTTGATTCGTGTTATTTATAAATATTTTATATGTAGTTTTATACAACAAAATGTATTTTAAAATATTACCCAGTGCTATATTTTTACATAGAATGCCTTGAACACAGTTTGCCTTAATATTGATAAAGAAAAAATAAGCAACAGAACGTGTGAACAGTTTCATTGAGAAAAAAAAAGCAAAATACAGTAGATTAAATAAGGAAATATAAGAAGGGTGCATAAAATCCTTTTCCCTTCAATTTTCTTCAATTAATATAAATTAATTCTCCTGCTTTCATGTGGCTCATGTGTGTATTATGCATATGTAATATTCATTTTGTGCTACATAAAAGTAATGTTGATAGAACAAAAGGAATTTATGGTAGAAGGATTAAAGGGAGATGAGACATTCCATAGGTGAGGTGAAGGGATTAGAGCGACAAAAATTAAACAAGACAGATTAAGATGATCAAAACGCCTCTCTGCAAATTATGTGAAGTAATAGGGCGCCTTTCTGTCCCTGTACTTCTTCTCTGTGAATTCTACCATAGTAGTCAAATTACTTTTGTTCCCTCATTATTGTGCTTACCACTGTTACTATCAACTCCCCATAGCTGGAAGTGTACGTGGACACTGTAAGGCATGCATGCGAACACAAGAACAAATACATAAAGCAAAGCTTCTGTTGTGTCTTCAGTTTTCACACTCTAGATTAGGTCCCCAGAGAAACATCTCTAAACCATGCCTATAGCAGGGCCCATCCTATCTGTCGGACACCTGTTTTGTTTGTTTGTTTTGTTGTGATTTTTTTTTAACCACACATTAAAACTGCTGTGATACAAAGAACAAGGAGGTGGTTTGAAAAAGGACCTGTCCAGTCAGAATGCATCAACTTAAAGGAGGATACAAAAATATCAACTAGCGATGCAGGGAGTGCCCAAGACGTGTGCACCTATTGACCTGGGATCCTGACCTGGCTTAGAGAGAGAAGGAAGAAAGACAGATACACAGATGAAAATACAGTGGATCTGGGATCAGGTGGGATCCTCTAAAACTACTGCAGGGACCTGGACCTATCTAATGAGTTGGTTTCAACTGTAGAACAGAAATATGTTCGTATAAATATGTACCTTAATTCCTTCAATCCTCAGGCACTCTTGATAAGCACATTGTGACACTGTTTTTAAACTGAATTTCCCAGAGGGAGTCCCTTGAGGTCAAGAACTGTTTTTATGTTTAGCACACAGATTAAGCTGCCAAATTAGAGGCTGCCTAGTGAAATTTAGGTTTAGATAAATAATACTAACTTCAGTATATCAAAATACTGCAAACATATACTCCTATATTAGTGCTTATTCACGCTTATAAAAATACAGCCATTTTTATTCAATGTAGATTTTTCAATACATATCTAATTTTACTACACATATTATATTTCTTTTGGCAACTCAACACAGAGATTATCTTAAATCATCAGGGTAGCCAGTGAAAACGTTTTATTCCTCTGCAATTTGTTCAGACAGTTTATCATATCTCTCTGAGGTGAATGTAGTACAAGACAGACTATCAGACTACTGCTGATCTATGAACAAACAGTATTTTAGATTCAACCCTGGGCAAATTCCACTGGATTAGATGAAGAGGGTCTTAGGGTTCCATCCAATAGTGTAAACCGAGTCGCTGCGCTGAGTTTATGCTTCACGTATTCTGGACTCAGTGTGATCGTCTGCTCTCAGCAATGAGGGTGGTCTCAGAGACCGAGAGCTGGGGCACAGAAGACACAGAAGGTCGTTGATGGTTTTGGAGAGAACAACACAAACTTTTCAGATTAATGAACGGACGTGATATTCCTCTTCTTTCTTTAGGAGGGAGGCTCTTATAACTTCGGTACTTTCACTCCTCAGAAATCACCTCAAATTTAACGTCACGGGGTTTTGAACAAGAAGTTTAGGAGGCAGCGACGTGATGAGTGGTCCATCACTGACTGGCTGGGAACCCCAGCTCGGCTCCATGATGCCTTGACAGCAGCCTCAAGAGGACACAAGGTGACTTTAGCATGATCCTGTGGGTAATTGCACCTGACCTTCTCTCATGCTCTGATAAGTCATCTAGTTTGAAAATACTCTTTCCTTTTGGCAGTTAGAGGAAGATTGTATTAGTTTGTCAAGTGACCTGACAGGTGACTCATTAGTATGGCCACTGATTACTCACATTTTCTCTGGTGTGAGACTTATTTTGATCTGTCTCCTTGTTTCTTATTTTATGCAGATTTTCTAACTCATTGAGAGTTATTTAGTCTTGGTAGTTATAAAGGCTTTTACGGATCACAATAACTCGGTCAAATTTATGCCTATGTCTAGGTAATCAACACCGGTTTCCCACTGTTCTTAATTATGCCCTTTAATACTTTCAAGGTTTATTAGTAAAGCATAACGTGTGAAGAGAGAATACACCCGGATACACATGAAGCTTGCAGGATGTTGACACAGTGAACAGACAGGAATGACTTCCTGTCCGCAGTACGCAGACAGAAAGAGCTGCTCACTGCTAGAACCGCAGAATGCCCTCCACACCTTGTCCTCCTGCCGCTCCCATATGCAAGTGCTGTTCTGATCAAAAGGTGGACTATTACCCTTGATAGCCTTCCATTTGAAATGAATTTATTTATACTCAAGTCTCTCATCAGCTTCTTTTGCTCAACATTTAATCCTTGAGATACTTTTTGCAGTGGCATGCATTGATAGATTGTTCATTAATGGTCCTACATTATGTGTATTATTATTTGTATTTTTATGCAATATATTTTGAGCATATTCTTTCCCTAATTCATCCCAGTTCCTCCACAGCCAACTTTATGCTTTCTCTCTCATTTCACCAATTTGCAGCAACCTATCCACTTTAATGGGAATTTGGGAGTTTCCAGTTTTTGAAAGCCTTTTCGGACAAAGGTGTATTGTTAAACATGCACACATTTTTTGTTTGGTGCATTACAGGAGTGGTCTTTTTGGAATGTTGTATCCATGTCTTCAGCTTTAGTCAGCACAGTTTCCAGTTTGTCAGACAGATTTACACACCTGCATGCAGTTCATGGCTGTCTCGCTCCACATCATCATAAACAGTCCCTCATTTTCATGATTTTAAGTCACGCTACTCTTTTGCCAATTTTCTGGTGATCCCAACTTTGCATTCTTCTGAAGACCAGTGAAACATCATTTCAATGAAGTTTTGTTCAGCATTTTACTCAATTCCCTTTATGTTCTCTATGAGAAGCATTTTATTAATTCAGTTTGTTATTTCCTTTGAAGTGTACTATTTTCTGTTGTGCCTTAACAATATTTCCATCTAAGATCACATTATTTCTGTTTTCATAAATGTTTATTTTTTAACCATTACATAATATTTGCAATTCTTAATTTTATTTTCATATATCTGATTAAGGACTTAAATATATTGTTCTCTTAAATAAACATCTACTTCATCGGGATCTTTTTATTAAGAAAAATGAGCTTTTCTCCCATTGTAATGACAAGATTCCTCTCCCATACACTATTTATTTGAATACTTTTAAATTATCTTTGCTGATTATTTAAGTTTCTTTTTATCATTTGATATAATGACTTTATATTAGCTACATTGTTTCATTTTGTAAGTTCCCCATTTTTATTCATCTTCAAAATTGCTTTCACTGTTCATTAATGTTTACCTTTTACAAACATTTTTAAGACCTAATTTGCCAATTCCAAAGAAACATAAAACTGCAAGGATTTTATGAAAGGATTATGTTAAGTGTAAAATTTCACTTGTGAACGTCTGATATTTTTAAAACGAAGAGTTAAAGCATTAAAGTGCATTAAACCAAAACTGAACGTTTCTTTGCCAAATCTTTCATGGGCATTCTTTACTTTCACGGCAACATTTCATGAGATAATTTCTATTCTTAGGAAGCAAACAGGCTGTGGGAAGTCGGTGACTTTCTCAAGGTTGAAGAACTTTTTACCAGGAAAATTGGTCCTTTTAAGTATATGGGTTGAACGTCTGCTATCTTCCATTTCCTTCTCTTCTCTGCCTTGACAGTAAGCGTTTGAAGCTCATTTCAAACAAACAAAAAAAAAAGTTGTGTGTGTGAAAAAAAAAAACCACGATTTTATAATAAAGATGTATTTCTGTAAAAAAAAAAAAAGAAAGAAAGAAAGCACAGGGATTTGTGACCTAAATATTTATGATATTCTCTTTCTGTCCTCCTTCCATTTTTCAGGGTTGAGGATTGAACCTACAATCTCATGAATACTACCTAAGTGTTATAACACTAATATCTACCCCCGACCTTTGTTTATTTTTATAGATACGTGATTCCAGTTCTTTTTTTTTAGGTAGCAATCAATCTTCATTCTTCAGAATTCCTAGGTCAAACGTGTATTTTACAAGGCCACCCTGCTGGCTAGTTTTATGTCTACTTGACACAAGCTAGAGGCACTAGAGAAGCTGAAGCTTTAATTGAGACAGAGTCTTTCTCAATAAGGTCGGGCTAAATGCAGGCCTGTAGGGCATTTTCTTAATTAGTGATTGATAGCAGAGGGTTCAGCCCATTGTAGGTGATGTGCAGTCCTGTGTGCTCTAAGAAAACAGACTGAGCAAGCATCACAAGGAACAAAGCAATGAACAACAACCCTCCATGACCTCTGCATCAGCTCCTGCCTCGGGGCTTCTGTCCTGTTTGAGTTCCTGTTCTGGCTTCCTTCAGTGATAAATTACACGTGGAAGTACAATCCAGATTAACTCTTTCTTCCTCTAATTGCTGCTGGTCGTTGTGTTTCATTGAAGCAATAGTAACCACACCTTTAAAGGTGACTTCAGATTAATTTGCATCGATGTGGTCACTATTTCTTAGATGAACAAGCCTTGCTTTAAGACATAAATGCCTGTTTCCTTATGAGTTTACTAGAAAGCATTGATGCCTGAATATCCTGCATGATTCACATTTTCTCGCCTTCTATATTACTAATAAAATATTTACATATTTTACTTTACATATTTAATACATAACACTCTATATTAATAGTAGGCCCATTAAAACAAATGGAAGTTAACAGAAGAAATATGAGTGTAAAATGGTTTCATGTTAAGAAACTACAATGTCTCTGGGTGTTGAAACTGTGCTTGACCATTGAAGTTATTTGAAAATATGTAAGACCATTAAAGTCACAGGATCCAAAATTGATTAAGCAATAAGAAGCTTTTCCCTCATTAATATTTCAAAACCTCACAAATGAATAAAAATTATTTAATCACCAGACCAAAATGAGTATATTCTTCATCTTAAAATGTGTTTATGAATGATTCTGTATCTAGATAATGGAAGTCCTGGTTCTATAAATATCCTAAGGGAATGGTGAATGGTTGCTGTCTATAAAAACTAGAGAAAGTTCAATACTGGGAGTAACCAAGATTTGATTTACAAGTAAAAGATATACAGGTTATCAAAGCCTCCCAAGGAAGTTATACACATTCAATAAGTAATGTTATTATCCTGCAAGTGAGTTGTTACATGGTTGGAAAACAACAAAAAGTCTAGGTAGCGATCAATGTTCTCTAGATAAAAATATTAACAATAATGTGGCTACACCAGACAAGCTATCAGTTATTGTATCTATACACCAGTCATAGTAAATGTTTGCTATTTTATTTTTATTAATTTTATGATAGCAATTTTTCATATTTTAATATTGGTTGAGATAGATTATTTTAAGACAGATATGTTATAATCATAACATGCATGATGGTATCTACCTGATAACTCTCTGTGCTTTGCAAACATAATCATTGCTCCTTGTTTTAGAAATTCAGACCATTAGTTTCACAAAACCTTGCTTATTATTTGTAAAAATATATTGTGTCAAGTAGGCAAGGAGATTCCCCAGAGTTTAAAAGCACTTGCTACTCAAGCCTGCTTACTGTGTTCATTTGCCTGAATTCATGTGAAAATCCAAATATGGCAAAGCACACCTGTGTCTAGAAATCCTGTAGCCAGATGAGAGGCCAATATAGGAAGGAGAAAGGCTGGCAGACCAGGGACCAGTGAGCCCAGCATATGAAGACAGTGAAAGAATCAATCATTAAGACATATATTGCTTGATAAATAGTGGCTAAAAGAACCAACTCTAGGAAGTTCCCCCAATCTCCACATGCATGCTACATGTACCTTATGTACCCTCAAGCACACACTGGCACAAACAATTTTTTAAAATAATGGCCTTGAACTTAATGTGCAAAAGGTCATGAAATAAGGTAGAGTTTATATTCAATATGAAAATTAAATCTAAACACCATTATATTGAATGAGGTCTTTAGAATCTCTGTACCTAAGAAAAAGACAATTAATACAGTAATCCTAAGTTTTCAACATTATTTCTGAGCTATATGATAAAGGATTGTTACCATAAACGGTTTCCTGTGGATAAGGGCAGGAAATTTGTGGGATTTCCTAAATTGTGTATATCATACATGGAGTTCTTAATCAGCAATGAAAAGAAACAAACTATGAACACAAAAATAATTCGCGTGAATTAATGTGCAGTTTTGTTGAACACACAATGCAAATCCCCCAGATAGTATATGTAGTATGATTTTATAGGCTCTAATTTTGACAAATAGATTGGGTTGTTAACTAGAGGTTAAAGGGAGTAGAGATAAAGCAAAAACCAAAAGGAACATTCTTATTAAATATTTCCTTGTGGTGGAGATGGTGTGTCTCCATCGTACTATGGTGAACTATCACTGGCTATGATATTGGACTATAATTTGGCAGGATATTCTCATTTAAACATGGGTAAAGGGCATATGGCATTATGTCACTATGTAAGTCAAAATTTATAATCATGGAAAAAGAAATTACTTGTTTTGAAATTAGCACAGGCATACATACACAGCCATGACTACAAAAAAAACAGATGGCACATGTGATTGAAAAGTTTCACCAGACAATATCTCCACTAAGATCATGAACTTCAGAGGAAGGTGGTGGTGTATAAACACACAGAATTCTCCTATGACCTCCTGAAACTGGAAGAAAAGATCTGATATGTGATTGAAAGAGGTGAGTTGTGATGAATTTTTGCTGCCCCTTCCAGTCAGCTCCCAAATAACAACACAGAGACTTTTTATTAATTGTGAAAGCCAAGCCTTAGCTTATGCCTATCTCACTAGCTCTTTTAAATTAAATTAATTTATATTAATTTATGTATTATCGTGTGGCTTTTGCCTTATTTTATCTTGTATCTCTTGTTTTGTCTCCATCTGCCTGGCAACTCTGCTCCTCTTTTTCCCAGAGTCCTCTCTATGCCTAGAATTCCCGCCTATACCTCTTGCCTAGCTATTAGACATTTAGCTTTTTACTAACCTAGTCATAAGGTGTCATAAGACACATCTTCACAGTATGCAAGATTTATTCTACAACAGAGAATGGTATGGAATGTCAAGAAAAAGATACAGTAAACCACAAAAAGACAGGGAATAAATAGATAAAACCCAGAAATACTATTAGATTTACAAAGACAGTAACAAAACAAAGTGGTAAGAATGAGGAGAATCCTCTTCTCTTCTTCTGAGTCATAAGTAAAGAGAAAATGTGAGACTATTGGGTGGAAGAAACAGCATTAAAAGCAGCAAGAGTAAATATCACCTACTTAGAAACTCAAACATAACAAAATACACCAAAATCTTTCAGCAAAAATGTGTAATGCATGGAGTGTTGTACTTTATGACCCAAAAAGTAAAAGCCTGCCATTAATATTAATATATTCAGAATCTTCTAATATAAACACCATGCAAGGTAAGCACAAAGTTGTTCATGAACATTTGACAATTCTACACAGAAAAGAAAGAAATACAACCGGAACTCAAGAGTAAGAAAAAATTAATCTCATAGACAAAATTGACTAATAATTGAAACATTGAAATTATCAAATACTTTCAACTAAACATTCAGTAAAACATGGAGGCAAATGAGGAACAAAAAAATTGACAAAACTATGTGAAACAATCAGCAATATAGTCAAGAAAATTATAGGACTCAGCAATGCATGTCATTAATAACTTTACCAGTTAATGGTCTCCACTCTCCATTAAGAAGCTAGAACAATCAAATATTTGCAAATCTAATTTCAAAACTCAAATATTATTGTATATAAAAGACATATGATAAATCCAGATAAAATAATAGTGGTTGACTTATCAATATATCAATGAATAGATTATCTAGCCAAAAAAATCAAATGAATAAATAAACCAAACAAGTAGACTTAAGCTATGCATTACATTAAATAGATTTAACAAATATCTATAGAATATTCCAACCATCAATTGTTCAACAATCTACTAGGAGTCCCTGGTAATTTCTTCAAAGTAGAAAACTTTAGGGACCATCATCAACTTTTTAAAAATCCAAGAATCAAAGTAATATGCTCTTTATTATTAGAAGTTAATAAAATAAGACTAGAAGTTAATAAAAATAGAGAAATATACAATAGACAAATGGGGTGAACAATACAATATTGATGTAGGGTCCATGAAAACGCTGAATGAAACCCAGTCTGAAATTGTACAACATATGTGGGGTCGTTCACCTGTACAAACTGGCGATGACCCTGAGAAGATGTGCAGGCATCTTTTTTGCTTTGTTTTGTTTTGTTTTGTTTTTGAAACAGGGTGTCTCTGTAGCTTTGGGGCTTGTCCTGGGACTAGTTCTTGTAGACCAGGCTGGCCTCAAAATCACAGATACCCGCCTGCCTCTGCCTCCCAAGTGCTTGGATTAAAGGCGTGCGCCACCACTGCCCAGTTCAAGTGTACAGGTATCTTTTAAAAGCAGCGAGGGAATTATCAGCAACAGTTAGGTCATCTCAAATATGACTGGTTAAAGAACCATCAGTTACAATAGTACACTTTAAACTGGCTGAAATTTTATCTTTGGACATACTTGGGTAAATTTCATCAGCGTTTGTGGAAATGTCCTTGAGACATTATGGAGCTGATTCAGGCCTTGTGGGTGCTCTCTGAGTGTAATTTGTTGATAAATAGCCCTTTTTTGGGAGAGACACCTGCTTTCCCCTCTCAGAGAACTGAAACCTAAATTCAGTTGTAAAAATGGGAAAGCTTGAATCCTTCAATTAATATGCAAACTGTTCATTGTAGGAATATAGGAGAATTAAAACTTTCCTAGAAACAAATTAATATGAAAATACAACTTAGCAGAATGTTAAAGACACAGACAAGGCAGTCATTAGCGAGAGCTCTATAGCTATGAATAAACCAGAATAATCTGAAGTTAACTAACAATGACTCTATAAACAAAATAAATCTGTAATATTAGATCAATATAATAAACAAGAACTATTAAGGAATAAATTAATGAAATAAGCTCTAAAACAATAGTACTGAAATCAATAAAATAGAATTAGCTATTTGAAAAAGATAAGCAAAGTTAGCAAACACTTAGCCAAACTCACCAACAGAGAGAAGAAACACAAACTAATAAATTTAGAAATGAAAAGGGGAACTCAACAGTAGATACTAAGGATATTTAAGGAATTGTCATGTCGTCATTTAGAATTTATTCATTAATCAAATAGAACATTCTAAACAAATGGATAGATTTCCAGATGTATATTCACTCCCAAAATTAAATGAAGATATAAATAGTTTAGTTTAGCAATTTAAACAGACTTGATTATTTTAAAACGACAATAAAATGTCTCTCAACTGAAGAAGAGCAGACAAGGTGGACTCACTACCAAACTCATTTTCATTAGCTACTCTTTTCTCGGTGCTAAAGCTGGACAGGTATTAAGAGATAGATTTATAATAATTCTTTTTTCCTGTAGCTTTGTTATTGCTTTATAAATAGTACCATTCAAAGTTTCCACCTCCTCCTCTCCTCCCATTTCCCTCCCACTCCCTCCTCTCCCCCACCCCCTCCTCCCTCCTGGATGGAGGCTTTACAAACCCAAGAAGTAATCAGATATTCTATGTCTCAAGACTCTTGAAGTTTGCAAGGTTCATAGTGTTTTTTCCCAAGAGCTGAGGTGAGACACTGGCCAGCTAAACTGCCTACAAGCTGTTCAAGGAGACTCAGTGATGCATCTTTTGTTACAGTCACCATGTTTGGGTTGACTTTGGAAGTAATGAGAGTCTCTGAGTCACCCATACTTCTCTAAGTAACCCTTTATTACTATTCCTATGAGTACCAATGATAAACTCACTGATTTACTAAATCAGATACGGATGAAATGGGTTTTTAGTGGTGGTCTCTCTGGAGTAAACGGATGCTTATTCATGTCTCACAAAGGAAATTCCAGGTTTCCCAATATCTAGAACTATTCTATGACAGAAAAAATAATACATGAGGTTATCTCAAATTATCACTGTAATTCCAAGAAAGATCCTGTATTTATGTTTTTCCAGAGTCAAGCCATAATTAATCACTGATCACTGCAGATCAGCCTCTTGTCTTTCTCACTGTTTTCCGGTAACAACTTAGACTCCATAATAGGTGTTCTCAATGAGAGTTCTTACTCTTAGGAATCTATTATAAGGCTACAAAGTATAATTTAAATCCGAAAAAAGAAACATTTTCCTTTATTAATATTAAGAATCCGGCATGAATTGAGATGTAATAAAACACTTTCCTAATGAAACCCATGGGAACAAATAGGTTTGTCATGTAGAATCTCATTCTAAATAAGTAATTTCCTACAAATCAAGTTTCATTCCTACAGAGCAAATACTCAGTTACTAATCCTTCTTTATAGAAATTGTCTAGTGTCAGGAATGGCATTAGTATACGGACAGAAACAGTGTAAATAGGACAGTAGCTTCCTGAATGCCAATGATTGACAGGAATTTTGTTAAACTCAGATTGAAGAAATTAAATCCTACCGTTTATTGTCATTTGAATTTAAGGGATGCTGGGAATCGCCACACTCTCAAAATATCTCTCTCTACAGGCCTGTCAAAATACCCATAATTTCAACATTAGACATTTTCTCTGTTAAATTAGCTAAAGCCACAAGTGAAGAGAGGCCAGGGAGAGGAAACATCATGAAAACGTTATCAGCTTGCAGATGTCTCATGCGTCTGGACAATGAAAAAGGAAGGCATCACTGTCCTGCAATGTGAACTTTGACTTCTCAATATTGTTTCTTAAGCCAATTTAAGATACACTGCTTTCAAATATTTACTAAATATCTAAGAACACGTATTTGTTGTCACATTATACCAAAGAATATAAAGTAAAACAAACACAACACATATTATTCCTATTTTATTACAGTGTGGAAAGGGACACAGCAATCAGAGACGTTAAAAGGCAGACTAATAAAGATACACCTAAGTATATTATGAAAAACTAGGAATCTAAGTTAGCAGTTGGAAGGAGATAAAGATCAAGCCAGGAATTCGTGAAATAAAAAATAAATGAATAATACAAAAAAATCAGTTAAACAAAAAGTTGGTTCTTTGAAAGAACAAACACGTTTGACAAGCTCTTAGTTAAACTAACCTAAAAGAAGAGAAAACACAAATTAGTGAAATTGGATATAAAAAAGAGACAGTCCAACAGATACCAGTGAAATTCAGATGATTGTTTCAACCCACTTTGCAATCTATATTCCAATGAATTACAGAGATTAAATGAATAAATTTTAAGATATGTATAGCCTACCAAAATTAAATCAAGAGAATCTAAGCTATCTTACACATGTGTAATAAGCAATGCAGCTGAAGCGGTAGTCAAGTCTGTCTCAACTGAAAAATTAAAAAGGGCAAGATGCACTCATTGATAAATTTTACCAGACTCTTTGAGATGAGGAGTGGCACCGTTCAAATTGATTCAGGAACTAGAAAAAAAAATAACAGTACCAAGTCCATTTTACAAAGTCAGTATCATACTAATACCAAATCTGAATTAGGACACAACAGAAACTATGCCTGATTAACATGGGCATACTCACTCCAGAGATGCAAAGATGATTCAACATAAAACATTAATAAATATAACACATAAATACTCCATTATAGAAATCACATGATCACCTCAAAAGATGCACAGAAGTGTTTGATAAAGTTTAATAGTCATTCATTACAAAAGCGATGAAAAAGTGATCATAGAAAAAAAATTAACTTAATGAAGGCTGCGTACAAATCTTTAGCCAACGATATACTAAGAGAGAAATGCTCAGTTCCTTTCTATTAAATGCGAGAATAGCACAGATTCTCTATTCTCTCTGCTCATTCAATATATTTCTCAAAGTCTTGGTTAATGAAACAGGGTAAGATAAAGACATAAAAAAACATAGGAAAGGGAAAATTCAAATTATCCACATTTGCAGATAATATGGTGTTATATTTAAAAGCCCTACTGAGTACATGACAAGTCTCTTAGAATTGATATTTTTAACAAGTAGGAGGACACAAAATCAGCATAACAATCAATTTTTATGTAATATAAGGCATATACAGAAGAAATCAGAAAAATCCCAATTAAATATTTTAAGAATACTCAAGGTTTCAGGGCTGAATGCTTAGTATAGAACAAATTGTATTTATACATTTGTGAATATATATATGTGTGTGTATATGTATGTGTATACACATATATGTATACATATGTACACACACATACACATGCACTATATATTTATGAGATGCCAGATAACATGAATTTGACAGAGCACTTGGAAGGAGTTGGAAAAATTAAGGGTAAGTAGAAGAGATATACTTATAATAAATTAAATTTAAGACTCATTACTCAAGATGAAACCTAGCTAGAGAAGTGAAAGACTTTTATAATGAAAACTTTAAACCCTGAAATAAATATTAGAAGGTAAAACAATAATTTTCATCAGTAGAGTTAATACTGTGAAAATGGCTATAATTCTCAAAGCAAAATACAGACTCAATGCAATCTCTATCAAAATTTCAATACCACTTTCCATAGAAAGAGAGAAAAACAATCACAGCAACCATGTGTAAGTATAAAGGACCCCAAGTAGCCATAGCAATGCTAAGCAAAAAGAACAGAGTTATAGGTGTCACAATACTTGACCGAGTAAGAGTTCAGACCTAGCAGTACAAAAAAAACATGGCACAAAATCAGACAATTAGACAAGTTAAATAAAGTAGAAGAAGCAGAAACAAAGCCAAACAATTACAGTGGCCTAATTTTGACAAAGACACAAAAATAAGCATTAGGAAAATGGCAGCCTTTCGAAATACAGTGGTGGGAAAACTGAATATTCACATACAGAAGAGTGGAACCAGATCCTTGTCTATCATCCTGTACAAAACCCAATTCAAAATGCATCAAAGATGTTAATGCAAGATCCACAACTCATTAAGACTTAAAGGAAATCTTTCAACAACATCTTAAGATATCGGTATAGGCAAGAACCTTCTGAATGGAAATTCAGTAGATCAGAAAATAATACCAGGAACTAAATAACAGGATCTCATGAAATTTAAAAGCTTCTGTATAGCAAAGGAAAGAACAAATTTCTTGATAAAATAGCCAATAGAATAAGAGAAAATGTTTGTTTTCTATATATCCGACAGAGGATTAATATCTAGAATAAATAAAGAACTCAGAACACTGAAAAGACCAAAAACATTTTATCAACCCTAACACATATCTCAAATGGTAAAGTAAAATGGCAAATAAACACAAAATGGTCTAATATCTTTAGCCATCAAGGAAATGCAAATGAAAACTATATTGCCATTTCATCTCATACTAGACAAAATGGCTATGCCCTAGAAACAACAGACAAAATCAGGAAAAACAGGCAGAGCTGTGGAGAAAGGGGTACCTTCATGTACTGCTGATGGGGATGTGAACTGGTGTAGACATTATAGAAATCAGTACAGAAGTTCCTCAAAAATCTAAAATAAACTACTGCATAAGGCAACTGTTGAACTTTGGCATATATCTAGAGCAATCTAGACCAACACACTATAAAAATTATCTCTTTGTTTATGGCAATACTATTTGCAGCTTATGAAACTGGTTTATGAATCTTGACACTGTTTACTCAATAAAAAGCAAAAGATGACTATGAATAAAGTTTTATTCATAGTGAAAAATTAAATTATGCTGTTTGAAAAAATGGTTGCAACTATAGTGAGCCAGATGCAGGAAGGCAAATGTCATATTTTGTCTCAGAAGTATATTATATATTTCTTATAGATGCATAAATTGGTTTATGTGTATTTATATAAAATATAAATAGAAGCAAGACTGGCAATGGGGGAGGGTAACAGGAGTTATAGGGAACAGAAAACCAAAACTCTGGAGTAGGAATGCATAGGGTCAAAGAACAGAATAAAATGTTTTCAAGGAACTCAATGCACTCTGTGCAATGAATGCAAATCAATGCAATTTTTAAAAAGCAGTCTGGTCTATAAGCACTAATTTAGTCTAAAAATGAATGCACAAAGTTAGCAAAGCCATTTACGTGAGGGGCAGGTCTAATTCAGCTTCCACACAGCATTTAGGGATACTCTAAAGGGCTGGCGTTATTTCTTCAGCTTATGCCTATGGAGAGTCATATTTTTTAATTATTCATAATGTAAAGCTCTTGAGTCACATAACAGCAGCAAACATATACGGTAATTAATGAACAGCCCAAAGCCACTGTCTTGGTCTCCAGAGCTCTGTCTCTCAGGAATGAGACAGACAGAATTTAGCACGTAAAGAGACCTGTCCAAGAAAGCAGTTGGCAGACCCAGGCTCAAATCCCAGATGCGTGTGCTCACCACTCTGTTCCTTACTCATAATCTTGCTCTCTGCACGTCACTTATCCATCGAGCACATGCAATAGAAATCACCTTTGCCTCCTCTCTGCCTGTGCTGATGCGACCATCATATGCAGGTTTATACAGACATCTCTGCAGAAAATACAGAAATGTAGCCTTGCTATTGAATGAAGGGAAGTGGGTACCAGTCTGCAATGGACCATTCTATGCCTGACATACATCTGTGTAGCATCCCCTCTCTGCCTCATTTGAAGCTCTGACCTTTAGATATTCTTCTTCCTGAGTTCACATTGGATAAAATCAGAATAAACTCATATAGTTTTCAAAGGGGGTTAAACACTCATCAGGATTCTTAGTGTCAACCCCTTGGTTCTTTCCTCCTGTTCGGTGAAGGTAACCTCTTCTAATGCACACTTCACTTTTGACAGCTTGGCGGTGATTGGGGGCGGGAGGATATAGTGTCTGAAATAAAATCCACTGATCCAACCATGCAATATTCATTTCATAGGCAACATAAATAAAAATAAAATATTTCCTGAAATATTTTGTTTGTATATCTGGCCGAGTTTCCGGGAACTTTTCAACCCCCTTCATTAGAAAAATATTACACATTTTCCACAGTTGAACGTATCATCTTGTCTAATCTCACTGATCGGGATTTGCTTTTCTGAGGTATAAGACATGGGTGTTTTTTAGGAATGTATTTTGAATATACTGCAGATAAGATAATAAAAATGGAATGAATGCATCTTGATGAGGATACTATTAAATCCGCATAAGTAAAGCCTTCCAAGAAGATAATTCTCCCCTTACTTAAGCATCCATTTTCTGGACCCTGCTGTGACCCCACAAATACTAAAGAGCCATGATATTTCAGTGATTCTGGCTTGTAGGTTGTTTGGTTACCTATGATCTTAATTAATCCACATATAAATGATTAGGATGAGTTTAAAAAACTATAAGGAAGTCAGAGGAATCATCAGAACCGGTAGACTGTATGGCCTCAAGTGATTGTAACCACCACGTAAATCCTAACAGAGACACACAGAGGAGAAAACACTGGAAGTAACTGCTGCTGGGAAATGGGTTCCTGCTGTGACAAGAAAATTAGTCAGACTTGAAGCAGGGTTATTCCAAGAGAAAGCCGTAGGGAGGCTTGGAAGATTCTGTGGCCAGAAATGGCCAGTTAGAGAGACATCCTCTGGATCCCAGTATCTATCCTTAGTGCATACAGTGGCAATACTTAGGACATTATCTTTTCTCGTTAGTGATTTTCACTTTTGTGGTATTTTGGTTTCCTTTCTGCTTCAGGAGTAGTTTTTTATCTCGCTTTTTCCATCAAGAGGACATAATAACTATAGTCTACATATTAACTTAAGTAAGATAAGGAGATTTCAATGATGGAGAGAATCAAGGATCTGAGGGTGTCGGAAGAACCAAGGTATGTATCGGAAAATACAGTGCGAACATTTGAATGTCATTTACTGGTGGGAAATTGACAAGTCTATGTTCCATTTTTTTAATTATGTTTAATTAAAGACTATGTTTAATTAGTCTTCATTGCAGGTTTAAGTACTTAGCAAAAGCTCTCCAAGTGTTCCAGGCTATGCCCTTCACTAAAGAGAACAAACTTCAATTGAAAACTATCTATCTAGGTAGCAAACTATGACCTAGTTTGGTATACAGTCAACCCCAGCCTATCTAAAGTGTATTCTTGTAGAAATAGCTGGCCACAGCAGCATTGCTTCAGCCAATCCTAAATGGCCAACTCTTTATGCTACTTGCAGTGTTGGGCAAATTTCTCACTCTAACATGGGGGCTGGAAGCACCTTGCCAAACAAGCTGCTGTAGGAATCTCACTTCATTCATGTTGTTTATAAACATTGTCTGAGCATGTTGTTGGGTTGAATTCACTAAATCCTGGTTCTCAGTGCTATCCAGTTCATTCCCTATTCTTGCTCAGCAGTAAATTTCATTCGTCTAAAGTTTTTTTTTTTTTTGCCAAAACCTTAAGACAAATTTTAAGAATAATATAACCCTCAAACCTTTTAAGGTGTCACCCAAATTTAGCAAATTTAATTGTGGTCACCACTATTACAGAAAACGGTTAGGCAGGTGGTGAATAAATTCACTTTTAGACATACTATAACAAAGAAAGCGTATTTAACATATTGAAAGGGGCAGCGTAGTAACAATAGTGCTAGCTGCAATGTAGAGCTAGAGGCTATGGGGTAGGGTTAGGGGTAGCCTCCGGCTGGGAAATGTTCTTCTGATGAGCATGAGTTTCCATGTGCACTTTACATAGCATGTATTCTTCAGTGGATGGTGATAGTACTAGTGGGTGTTCAGACACAAGAGGACTATGTGAGCTTTTGTGCATGGTGTTTCTGGTTATACAGTCTTGACGTCTGTAAGGGCCATGCTGATAAGAATAATCCTGGTTGATCTCTGACTATGGGGCTACATGGCACCCATACTCTATGTCTTACAATTTGACCAGAGGCTATATTTTTCTTCTAGGGGATTTTGGAACCAAACTAATGAGAATTCCCGGATAGGAGCCTGCTCTTTTTTTCTATTTTTTTTTGATGAACTTCCTTCCATGCAAATTATATATTTTTCTTATATTATGACATTGACACTTTTAAGTCTTAGTTATGCAACTTTTTACATGTATTCTATTTAATATAAAGACTGTATTCACAATATAAACCTTAATTCATTTAAGTTATGTAAGAGTAAAATATTACATCTTTTTATTATATATACCTGACCACTATAATTCTAATATAATTTTATGATGATTAACATATTTTGTATTTGATCGATTTATTAATCACCTTGCTCTCTTCCAAATTCATGACCTCTTTTGTCAATAATTATTGTTACATGCATACATGCATCAGTATATAAAAACTACAGGCAATTAAAGAAGGTTGAGAGTAGAAGAAATACATCTTCCCCTAAAAAAAGCGTACCAATATGTTATCTAATACCAAATACCGTTTGTTTCTGAAACAATTACCACAGTGTGTTTTACATTTTTTTTTACAGAGACTGTGCAGCGTTTCCTGCAGGAGTTCTGTAGTCCCGGTTCCCTGCATGCATGTGCTGCGTCCACTGCTTATTTGCATCGAGTCAGCCATCACTTTGTGTCTTCTCTGTGGTCTTTGTGCATTCTTGACAGCTGCTTCAATAGCACTCTGGCACCGGATTGGCTGTGACAAGATGATGTGACATGCTCAGATTCTGATGACACAGCAAACTGCAAATTACCCATTGGCAAAATGCAGTCTATTGCTGGTGAATGGTCTCTGGAATTCTGTAATAGGCAATCTGGGCTCTGCAGTATTTCAGCATAGCAGATGCTGTTGTGTATAATAGTTCCATGTCTTAGTAGTCAGAGTGGCAATCGGCCATAGCAGGTATTTGTGACTACCCACTATAAATGAATGCATCCTGCCCTCACTTCCAGTAACCCATAACAGCTCGAGAGCTCAGTACAATGGTGCTACTGACTGGCTTGGCAAATTCCATGTTTATATTTTTCTGTAACTTTATTAATTGATAATTACCGAGTGTCTCTTTTGCTAGGTAAACATCTAGTACGAAAATCACTTCTGAACTAATGAAGGAACACATTTCAATACAATACCATTTTAACTTATGTCATTTAACTGTTAAGATATAACACAATTGAAATTTGCCTCAAAGCTCAGAGATTACTTTTTAACTTTTTGTTTGTTCGTTGAAATGTCTTACGTATAGAGAAGCTAAATTGACATGCATATTTCCTCCCTCTCTCTAATACCTTCTTTACCTCTCTAGCACATACGCCTCACAACTTCATGTTCAATTTTTTTATAACCCACTGTGTACAATTAGTACTGCCACTATAGACATGGGTGTGGGGCCACCCGCTACAGCATGGGCAACCTACAAGAAGCCAGACCCCCAAAGAAAAGTGACTACATACTCTCATCAGTCATCAATTCCAAAGTTAAGAATAGTGACCCTTTCCCCCGCCATGCTAGGATTCTTAGCTGGGTTGCTCTTGTACAGGTCTTAAGCAATTAACCACAGCTGCTGTGAGTGAACACGGATAGTGCTGTGCCACGCCCAGAGGACAGCACTTTATAGCACTCACCTCCTTCTCCATCCCTTGCATTCTCTCTGTCCCTTTTTTCAGTGTGTTTCCTGAGCCTTGGAAATTAGGTACTTGATATACATGTCCCATCTAAGAGAGTCTACTCACAGACACTTATTCTCAGTATTTTTTAACAGTTATATGTGCCTAAATTAACATATACCCACAACTATATGACAAAAGATGAAACAGTCATAAATCTATGGATACAATCATAAATATTTACAAGGCTGTTGACAACATAATTATTTAGAAAACCAATAAGAGTTTTCCCTCAGATCCCATGGCCTCCAAAAATCATGAGCTTTTAATTTAATTATGGTAGGTAACCAAGAGAGAGCAATGGTTTTTAGGGCTTGGGTGGCTCTGCTTCCTCCCTCACTGGCAGGGAGCTAACTCATGCTTAACACTGATATTTTTATTTAATAACCTCTGTCTTCCATGAACAGCATTTTTCACAGATACAAGTCACCTCTGTTCAACATTCCTTTAGTTGTTATACTTTAAATTAACATATTAGTGGATTTCTAGACGGTTTCATCATGCATCCTTAGTTCTGACTAACACACTCAGTACTCCTTGATTCCCCTAAGCCCTTCCTCTCCTCAAACTCAAACTTTTAGCTCACAGAAACCTTCCCTACGGATTGTGTGTTCTACAGCCCCCTCTTACTATATATTTTTACTCTGACTGCAGGATCATGGTTCCTGTGTACCTTCTTCACGCACACTCGTTTTGTTTAGCCCTTCCCCACTGCATTTCCCATCCCCATTATTCCTCCACTTGCTTGAATCTTTTGTACTGTACCTATCTAGATTTTGATTTAACCTGTGTTCTACAACTCTGCCTTCCTAAATTTGTTCCATCCCCAATGACCTGTTTCTAGATCCCAGCTACAAGATAAACACATGATACAAAAAATTAGAAGTTAGGATTTATATGTGAAAAATAATTTATAAAGCAGTGTTTGCATGCTGTTTTTTCTAGTTTCATCATCCATTTTCATGCAAATTTGGTTGTTTTATTTGTTTTTATGGATGAATAATATTCCATTGCATGTATGTACCATATTTTTAGTATCCACTCATCAGTTGAAGGTGTTCTTTTACAATACTCATATGGGATGTGAAAAATCTGTTCTTGTATTCCAGTGTGACAGCTTCTAGGCTTTATAGGAAAACATTTATGGTTGTTTTAAATAAAAATGAATAGATCTTATTATGTGTGTGAAATATGTGTTATAAGTGTCTTGAACATAAGGTAGGTAGCTATTTAAAAAGAATAAAATGTTAAACAAAATTGCTTTTACATAAGAAGACTTTTCTGTCCTATTCATACTAAAATATTGTGGCAAGTGGATAATATTTAATTGCTTGATTTACTTAAAAATGCCTTTTATTTTATTTCATGGGTGTGTGAACACGTGAATGCATGAGCTTGTATGTGAGTAGGTAGATAAACGTCATTGACAATTTTTGAAAGTTGGCTCTCTCGTTGCTGTCGCAGGTTCTCTCTTGCTTTGCCAGGCTGAGGACTGTAGGCTAACTGGCCACTGAACTTTACACTGATCCTTGTTCCCTTCTTCCAGTCTTACCATGGGGGTCCTGGGATTACAGATATGCACCAGGTTTTTTTACATGAGTTCCAGGGATTGAGCTCAATCAGGTAAACCTTGAGTTAAGTGTGATCTCCACTGCATCTTTCTTCTGTCCAGAAACGCCCTTACCAGTGTCTTTCCAACTATAGCCTCCATTATAATTAATAGTTAAAAATAATCTGAAAAAAGTAAGATTCACAAAGCTAGCATATTTTTAGGTTAACATTAGATATTTTTAAATGTTCAGATCCAGGTTGATTCTCTGACTTTAACGTTAGCCTTTATACAAAGTTATGTTGAACGCTGTGCTCTTGGTGTGTGCAAACAGCCTGGGTAACGGTCTATCCTAATAGGTCAAATAAACAGAATGGTTGAAATTGACGAAGTTTGTAGAGAACTAAAATAAATTCTTAAAAATTCTATTTTAAAGCACATAGAGTGATTTATCCATGTTGAGAAGTCCTGCTACCCAAATATTAAACATCCCAGAAATGCAAATTTCAGCTTGGACATGGCAGCTGTTGATCATGCTTCACAAAATAATGTTGTAAAGGCAACTTATTGTTCTTACTTGTTTGTGATGTGTGAATTCTAAATTGTGCATGTGTGTTTTGGGACACTAACCAATAGATTTTTTGAATAAAAAAATATAGAGAAGGACCAGGTTATAATTGGCGAATATGTCACTATTTAACGCATAAAACATAACATAACAGGTCCACATAAAGTGAATACATCCAGAAGAGGGAGTGCCTCACATTTTTCTTTTGGAAAATATCCAATCCTTCCTCCAAAGATCACAAAGTCTTTTGATTTTGCCTTCTTTGCTCTTATTTAAATATTCTATTTAGCTTAATTTTCTATTAGTATTAATATCTGTTTTTCTCTTTTCTTTTTTGTGTTTTCAAGTCAGGGTATCTCTGTGTAGCTTTAAAGCTTGCCCTGGAACTAGTTCTGTAGACCAGGCTGGCCTTAAACTCACAGAGACCTACCTGCCTCTGCCTCTGCCTCCAAAACGCTGAGATTAAAGGCATGTGCCACCACTGCCCAGCTATTATTATGCTTTTGAGACAGGATTTCTCTGTGTAGCCCTGGCTGGCTATCCTAGAACTCATTCAGTAGACCAAACTCGCCTCAAACTCACTGCTCCTGAGTGCTAGGATTAAAGGTGTGTGCCGCCGCCACCACCAGGTGTTATACTTATTTTATTACTGACTTTATTTTTGGTTATATTTGTGTGCACTCAAGTGCGACACTTAACTCGAGATTACTATGGAACATTTAGGAGAAACCCCTCAGAGCACGCCTGTGAGGGAGTTTCCTAAGCACGAGGGCCACCGTTCCTTGGTCTAAACTCCTAGACCTTGTAAAAAGATGGAGGAGAGATAAGTGCTAGTGTTCCTCTCTGTTTCGTGACTGAAGACGCCGTGTCAACAGCTCCTTCATGGACTGACTACCGTGACTTCTCCACCATAGTGGACTGGAGCCTGGAATAGTGTGTCAAAATAAACCTGTCCACGCCTACATTCCTCCTATGAGGTATCTTGTCAAAGAAGTAAGAAAAGCAACTAAGTCACTTGAAGTTACTGATTAAATAACTCAATGAAAGCAATGTAAAGTAGGTCTGTCCCAACTACTTCTTAGACATCGATCAATGTTTCCTGAATACACATGAGATACTTTTTTCCTCAATCAATTCTCTGGGTATCTGGGAGGGACTGAAAACCAAGGCATCAAGAAAAGAATTTAAGAAGTCTGCTGTTTGATGTTTTTCAAACAATGAGCATAGTTAAAAGACTATAGTTGCTTTGGGGGAAATCTTGTTTGAGAGAAAACTTAGAGATAATGAAAGCTAATATAATATATTCTCAAGTAGATTATAGGACAAATTTTAATTATTAAACTGATTTAATAATAACTGTTTTTACTAGAAGTTTATACTGTTTTAGTATCATTGAGTTAGAATCAGAGAAATTTCTGTCTTTGGTAAAACACAAAAAAAAAATTAAAGTTGAATTAACAAGAGGAACGATAGCAAATATAAAATGTAGGAAATATCTGCTTAAATTATATTTATTATAAAGACAGCAAAACCAATTAAGATCACCATTTCAAAGACTGGAATAATTTATTCTTAACAATATGTAGGCTGTGTTGTCACACATGAGATTCTGTCTTCCATGCTCATAGGGTACAGTTGGATAACAACTTAGCTGAAACAAGGTGAAAGCAAATAGCTAACAAAACAGCAGAATGGAGTCTTTTAGTCAGAAAGCCAGTTTCCACTTGGGCATTTGATATTTGGGAGTGTGGTGTAACATCAAACCCCAGCCCCCTCTGCCATTAAAACATAGCTGGAAAGCACAGAGAATGGTTTCAAATGTGCTGGAGGATACCAGACGAAGACGGTGAAAGGAAGAAGTTATAGTCATGATTCATCAAATTACAGCATCTAAAATTCTACCTGAGAGAATTTTATATTCCATCAGTGGAAATCCGCTCTATTTGCCACTGCTAAATCTACACAATGTGGCTGTATATCCGGTTGTTGAGTTGTACTCAAAATTGTAAGGCATATAAAATTACAAATTTAGAAAAGCTTCTATGTAAAATTTCTAATCAATTAACTATGCGAGTTTGAACAATAAAAATTGACTTTGAACCACAGCTTTGAAAATTCTAAAGGAATAATACTAGTATTCATATTTTAGAATTTGTAGGTCAATGAAATTATATATACATATTGTATATAGATATAACATATAAATCATCTATGGCAATACTAATAGGTGAACATAAACATTTAAATATATAAAATATGTTTATTAATATTTTTCTAATGAACTAAATCTGTGCCTAGATTTGAATACAATATGCAGCTGTACTAAATGTTCTTATTCATTTTCATGACCAATGAAAATAGAACTTAAACTGTATTTTATATTCTGTTTGTATAACTGATATTTGTAAACAAATTTAATCCTTAGAATTTCAATTCAATTTCATGAGTTCGGTCTTGTTCAGGTCTTGTTCTGGTACCCACAGTCACAATGAACTCACAAGCATGAAAGTGATGCCATGCCCAAAAGACACTCTCTTTTAAATCTTTTTCTTTATTTTTGTTTTATGTGAATCAATGTTTTGCCAGTATCTCTATCTAAGTACCATGTCTTTGCAATGCACACGGAAGCCAAAATAGGTCATAACATTTCTTGAGAAGAATTCACAGTTGGTTGTGAGCTGTCCTGGAAACACAGCTAAGGTATTCTAGAAGAGCAATCCGTGCTCTGAACTTAACTCTGAGCTATTTCTCAGCCCCCGGGAATCGTCTTCAGAGGTATATTGTCCCATCTTCTGGGTCTTATGTTTTTCATGCCCTCTTTTCATTATGTTCCCTGAGTCTTGGAAGGAACGACATAGATGTCCCATTTAAAACTAAGTATCCCATTGTCTAATTTTTAATATCTGTTTCTTAATAGACAAAAGCTATCTACTTAATAATCAGGACTGCTTTTCTTGGCTGACAGAGAAATTGAAGAGACAGAACTTTAAAGGTTACTCTGTGACTTGTTTATCACAAGCAGGACTCTCTTTATATTGGCACTGCTCCTTCTAAAAATATTTTTAAAGCTTTGGTATGAAGTTAGTTCATTGTATCACTAATTCTTTTATACATTTGATACAAGTGTGAGTAATTATTTTACTTTGAAAATGGCAATCATCCCATAAATTCCACTGTACATTCCACAATGTAACTCTGAGAAGGATGGATAAAGTTGTTACTGAATAGCTTGTTTTCAGTGAACTTTCATGTGTTCCTTTTATAACACATGTTTATGTATTTGTTGATAACTGTTTTCATATACCCACTATATTTTATCCATTTTAGTAAGTAATGAGGCAATGTGTGGAAAAGGAAAATTGCCTTTTCTCTGGATTTGTGAGTATAGTAGGGGGTTACGGGCAAGAAAACAATAAAAAAAGGCAATAAATTTGATTGTAAATCAAATTCATGATGGTGTGTGGGTGTTTTACAAGGGAAAGGCAAAAAACTTAAAGAGTCAAAGGCTAGAAGAAACCATCAGTGAAGAGGAAGACTCCTTATTTGAAAGGAAATAATCTAAAATAATAGAAGTAAAGAAAATATGGACTATCTCAGATCAAGGAGGCTAGGCATGAAAGCTTCTTAGGGAGTACACAGTGTGTCAGATGGTGAGAGGCTCTGAACAGGAAGATGAGGCTCTAGCCAGTTCTCCAGCTCTTCCATCTATAGCTGCTTTAATTAACCTTTCCTGTTCCATATTTTAAGTCCTAGAATGTAACTGGCACGTTTCCATGTTTTAAGTAATTTGGTAATTCCAGATGCTTTAAAATTTTTATGAATTATTAACCATTACACAAGATTGGACTCATGGAAATTTTCTCATCCCTGGCCATCACTGTGTTATTATATGGACAAACTCTGTTAATTTATATCTTCTGTCTCCCTCTTTCTCTCTGTCTGTCTGTCTATCTGTCTTTTTCAACCTTCTTTTCTCTTCCCTCTTCCTCTGGCTCTCTTTCTTTTATTATATTGAGCACCAAAGATCTCAGACAAAGTCACAATCTCCTGTACTTAAGAATGTGGCTGCAAATTTAAAGAAGTAACTAAGGTAAAATGAGACTTTTAACAAAGATTCTAATCAAACACAATTGGTATCACTACAGAAAATGATGATTAGAACACAGGCATTGCACATGCCTAGAGGAAGGCCACGGTAGGGCACTTAAGTAAAAATTCTTTTACATAAGTCATCCAGTAAATGGAATTTTGTTTTGTTAGGCATATCTAGCTAAACACTATAGTATATTTGTGTTTCTATGTGCATACAAAATATATATAAAATTTATAAACATAAAGTATATAAATATAAAAGGTTTAAATATTTAAGTGTATATGTTTAAAATAGTTTCTGTCCCTAACACTTTCCTTGGTCAGTTTCCTTTAGCATTATGATTCTTAAAAGTGAATTTCACTATAAAGAATACAGGTAAGTGCTCGCAGTATAGCACGACTTTATGAGAAATATCTATTTATACTTTGTTTACTTTAATATATTAAACGTTTTAAGCTTTTTAATGTTTCTCCAGGCATCAAAAATATTTCTTCATCATATTTCTACTCTAAAAGGCTGATTTAAAAAACCCAACCACACATTGAATCACTTATGACTTTTGCAAACATATGTAATTCCTAATGCTCAAAATTTCTAAATATATTCATTGTTACTATTCCGGGATTCTCTGTTTCTACAATGTATTCTAGATTTACCTCTAGGAAAAGCTGTGAGTACTTAACTCTTCTGCATTTCAGGTACTGCATTTCTGAGCACATCCCTAGCAGTACTAGAGGACACAGCCAGCCACAAATGAAATACAGCACGGGCTATGACTGTTCCAATTGCTTTTACCTTGTGGCCGTTTCCCTTTGACAATATTCACTAACTCCAACTGATTCACAAGACATTCTTAATACTCTATTTTTAAAAAGTGGTTGCAACTTTCAAACAATGTACATGTTGATTTCCGGGTATAACAACCGGTTAATGCCTAATTCTGCTGTGTAAGGCTTTAAAAAACACCTAAGTCCAGCTTTCAAGTGACTTCTAAAACTGATTTCTCAGAATGAGAGGGGAGTTCCTATTGTTGCCACGGAAAAGAAAATCTCTCCTTGCACTGTTAAAGTTCATGTTTCACAAATTAACTCTCCAGCAGTTAGACTGTGCTGGCTAATCTATACAAACACAACAGAATCTAAGCTAGGTACTGTTTATGCTTAAAAATGATCTAAAATAAAAATCCTAAATTCATTGTGTCTTTATGGTTACAGAATTGTTAGTTAGGCTCTTAGAAGTCTTTACTTAGTATCACTTAGACTCTTTTCAAATTTCCATTAATTTTATGTGGAGTCTAATGTTTCATGAGATGTCTTAGATTGTACTGAGTTTGTTCATTTAGCACACATGATACCACTAACCTGTAAGTACTGTCAATGATCAAACCATTCTGACGCACATCATTCTCAGATATAGTCCTTAGAAAACTCAAATGAATATCTCCAATAGGTCAGCTGAGGCATAGATTCAACGTAACCTTGTCTCAATATTACAAACAAGTTAAAATCTAAGAACCCTAGCAAAATAAATAAAATAATTGCAAACTTTCCATATCCTGGACATCAGTCCTGTACAGTGCTGTCTAGTTTTCCCATTTCATTGACTTGCGAAGAACATTCTGTGGCTTTACCCTGAATCACATGACTCATTTTGGCCTTGTCTTTTCATGTCTATGTAAGTAGTTGACTTCTCTAATCTGTAGTTGATCTATTCCAATCTATAAATTCTCTACTTTCAATATCTGTTGAAATATCCAACAAGGAAAGAAAGAAAAAATTAATGGTGATTTACACTGATAAAAATTATTCTAGTTTCATTATAAAATGTATAGGATTGCTACTTTAGGGTCATACATTGTGTGTAAAATATATGTACATAATTATATATGGATTTCTTGAATTGCTTTGTCCCTCTTAAATTGGAGAGTCATGCAAGGACCATGGGAAACATAGATATTTGATGATATTGTTGACCTAACATGATATTCTTTTGTGGTAAATATTTTTTATAGATTAAATATGCTCTCTAAAACTTCAAACATGCTTATAGTACATTCTTGATGTGGGAAGTCCTTCTGTATATGTGTTGCTTTGATTGGTAAATGAATAAAGAAGCTGCTTGGGCCTATGACAGGGTAGAATAGAGCTAGGCAGGAACACTAAACTGAATGCTGGAAGAAAGTAGGTGGAGTCAGGGAGACACTAGGTAGCTGCCACCCAAGGAAACAGACACCTGGAAACTTTACCAGTAAATCACAGGCCTTGTAGTAAATTACAAAATAATAAAAATAGATTAATTTAAAATGTAAGAGTTAACTAGAAATATACACAGGTTAATAGGCCAAGCAGTGATTTAATTGATACAGTTTCTGTGTGACTGTTTTGGGTCTGGGCAGCAGGGAATGAACAAGCAGTCTCCCCACCAACACATTTTGTTTTCTTTGGCCCACACCCTCTTTAACTCACTCTCTATCATTCCCTTCCTCCCTACAGATTCTTTCCCCCACATTTATGTCTTTTTGTCTCATTTTGTAATCCATCAGTATTAACCAGGATATTCTGTGTGGCTTGATATTTCAGGCTATCCATTGGCACTCTATGGGTTCCCCATGTAGTACACAAACTAAAGGCAATGACTGTTCTTCCTTGGAATCCACCTGTTGCCAATAGTTCAACAGTGAGCTCTTCTCTGTTCCATGAGAGTAAACATTTTTAATAAATGAAAGTAGCATACACTAAAAGGGACAAATATTTTAGCAAAAAAAAAAGAAGTAACAGTTCATTGCTGTCATCATCAAGTATTCTGAACTGTGCATAATAGTGTGTGTGTATGTGTGTGTGAGTGTGTTTCTTTCTATACAGCTAGCCTATGTGAGTTTTTCTTTTATACAGATTTCCAGTGAGATGGATTTGCTTATCTCTACATCGCTTAAGAAGCTTGAGTGATGCCTCAGTCTCTGAACTGTCACTGGGCTGTGGGAAGTTTCAGATCCATTTTGACATGGGACCACCATCATGTGTACTGTATGTCACTGTCTGCAATGTCCTTGTAGAGTTCAGGGTTGTTTTCATTTCTACCATCTAGGACTGTGACTTGTTTCTTATTCTTATTCCCCTCCATTTTTTTTTTCATGTATCCCCCTTGATCTCTCTTCATTAAATTCACAAGAAGTAAAACATTGAAGATTTCTTTTTAGCAGGTTAATCACTATTATTTTTGAAGATGTCACCTCTCACCTAAATACGTGTTATCATCTCTGCTATAATGATGCTACTGCATACTATTATCTCCCTGTTTCTCGCAGATTATAAATTATCAGCTCCACCCTTGAATAGGGTAGATTATAAAATTTCAAAAAGTTTAGGGTTGAAGTCGCAATAGCTTCCTGGCACTGTTATGAGCTCCAGGATGAGACAGTTGCATAAAAAGCATCCTCTCATTGAGTAAGCTTTTAGGTCAGACTCCTTTACCAGAATTGTCAATGTGAGAATATCTTTGCTACAGTTATCAGCTTGAATTCCAGCTCTCTCATCACCATCTAACATTTCTCTGGCATGATTTAGATGGATTTTGACAGTATTCCAATATCAGAGCATATTCTGTCAGTCTAAAACATATTCAGCAGCTATAATCACAAACATCTAAATTTATCCAATTTCATTACTTGGATGTGATTTTTTTTCTTTTCCCACATGCCAAACTAACCCATTTTTCCTGCCTAGTGGCACAAACAGATCCAAAAGTGTCCAACCTGAAAATGTTGAGATAGATTTAATATTTTCAACTCATTATTTGTGTGACTATACATTAAAGTATTCAAAAGGATATAGAAAACATTCTTAAAATATTGGAAATATAGATAATAACCATTTCAATCACACTCTAACACAAGAAAAGGAATGATGCAGAGAACATAGAAGTCTTATTGTGAATTGTTCTTCTAATGTGATTCAATGATTGCAGGTACACTACCTTTTTTCAATAGTCAATATTAGTTTGACAGAGTTGAAGTTATCTAAATGCTTCAGTACATGGATATTGATCACGTGTCAGGTAGTAGTCATACCTATCAGTTATTCATCAACTCAAAAAACCACCTATTTATATATCAATTAGTACAAGTAATATATGTAGATTTTTGAAATAACAAAATCCTCCCTATATTGCAAGTAATAGTATTCATATTTTAGGCAATTATTATATGGGTTTTCTTATTAGACCAAATATCAAGTAAATGCTGTTTGGGGGAGTTGGAGATAAGTTCTTTCAATGTAGCTTTGACTGTCCTAAAATTTACTATGCAGACCAAGTTGGTCTCAAACTCACAGAGATCCACCTACCTCTGCCTCTGTGCTCGTATTAAAGGCATCCACCACCATGCCTGACAAATCAATGTCTTTTTAACCTAAAAACTTCAAGTTCACATTGTTTATCATGAAACATTGACAACATATTAAACAGTATCAGGATGTTGTCAGGATATGTGGGATCTTAAACTTCCCAACTCTTAAAATGGTGCTAAAGTGAGGGTGATGGGGCAAATATGAGGTGTGAGTAGTTGGAGAAGAAAAAACAACCAATGAGGGAAAAGTCCTTCATAAATCCCACCAATGAACTTGTAATCAATGCAGAATAGAATTTATGGAAATGTAACATAATTAAATTCATGGTCTTGCCTCTTGAGTTACTTCAAGGAATTTCATTTTTCCGTGATCCTCCTGAGTCACCTGGCCCTCCACTGCATATCTGTTGTTTGATTTTTTTTTCTTTATTAGTTTAGATAAATATACAAATGCACACTATCTCAATACAACCTGCTGTGTCCATTTAGTGTTGCTTGTTTGTATATGATTTCAGGGCTGACCACTTGATAATGGATAACCGGGTTTTTGTCTCTAGGAAAGACTAGTTCTCCCTCTAAGCAGTCGTGAGTTGACTGTAGTTTGTGTTCTAGGGATGATGCCATGTGAGATTTCCCCTTCCCTTCCACTTTAGCATATACATTAGTACTGTCACTGTACAGGTCTTGTTTAGGCAGTCATATTGTTGCAACTTCACGGGTGCAGCTTCTCTGTCAACTGGCACCAATTCTTGTTGATATAGCGTGTAGGAATGTTCTCTGCAGTCACTAGCTTCCAAGATTGTAAAATGTCTAATAAACTTAGCAGATATAATGCCAAGTACATACACTGTAGCCAGCTAGTAGTGTCTTCTTGTGTCTTAAAGGGAAATTTTGCTTTCATTTTGAAAGAAGGCTTTGAAATCCCTTTGTAACCCCATAGAAAGGCATTTAGGCTGCTGGTCCCATGAATCTAAACTTCCTGTCTTAACTGTGGCACATACAACAGAACTTAATTTGAAGCAAACCTAACTGCTAGTGACAATAAAAAGTCATGGCTTATTCCATCAAATATGAGCAGTTCTAATTTACAAGGTTTATGGAATTGCCTCTGTGACTTAGGAAATAGGTAACATCAGACGGCACTAAGGGTGATTTAGATGCCAGAACAAAAGGAAACTGGACTCCATATCTGTTCAAATGCCCCCTCCACACTTGGAGTATAGGTATGTGCATCTTTGAAATTAATCTCTATGGCTGTAATACTTTCGATGCTGTTAATAAAGTCATGTGTTTACTAATTGGATTCACTTCAGTCTTTTTAAATGGCCCTTATTAGATTTTCCCTTAGGAAAGTAGTGAAATGGGATCAAAAGTAATTTGAAAGAAAGCTGTGAAAATCTGACCTGATATACCGCAGTAGGGGGAAACATTTAAAAGTTGATTACATGAGTTAAATGCAAGATGTTGAGAATCTACTTATTATTTGGGAAATAAAATACAAAACTTTATTGTAGAAACACTCATTTGTAGTAATGATTCCTTGAATTTATAGAAATAATGGATTGTGACTTTCTTTAATTCCTAGTGCTACTTAGTGATAACTGAAGATGTTTTATTTCTAGTCTGGTAGACTTACACTATATCCCATACAGTTGTGTACTGTCCCAGGTAAAATTCATTTGGATTTGATAAAAGTGTGAGATGTAATGTTTTCAATTAAAAAAAATGCTGAGGAGAATTGGCTATGCGGATGTTAATTTAAGAGTGTCGTGCTGCGCGATGAGCTAACATTTATTTTTTTTTTCCTCTGAAAGGGCTTAAGAGGGATTACAACCATTGTCGTTCCCGCTAGTAATGACAGTGTACCAGTGATAACCATGATGCTAGGACAGATGGCTTATAACAATCAAAGCAATAGCTGTGGGGGCTTGGGAGTTTGAAGAGAAGGTGCAGCAAAGAAAATGTGTGCAGTCACTCTAGAAGCAGGGCAGCATGGCAGACTCGTGCTCAGCGATGAATAAGGTCAGTATGAGCTCCCAACTCATCGCAAGCATGATTTGTATTTTGGAAAGATCGTGTCCTGTTATAGATTTATCTTAAAATTTAAAGAAAAAGCAAACCAGGTCATCAAAGACTTATAAACAATATTTATGTGTATTTAGACGAGAAAGAGAGTAACAGAAATGGATAATCAAGATATAAAACAGTCACATAAGAACAAAGAGGAGAAGGTTGATATAGGCTTATTTGGGGCCTGGGGATACTGATCAGTTGGCAAGATGTAAGCCATGCAAACATGAGAACCTGACTATGAATCACCAGGTCAGGTAAAACCAGGCATAGTAATGCATCACATGCAATCCCAGCAGAGAGAGAGGACGATTCCTGGAAGGTTATGGGTCAGCTAGCCTGCATGGCAGAAAATAACAAAGAAATTCTGTCTCTAAGAAGGTGACTGGTAATGATCAACACCTGGGATTGTCATATGACTTTTCACACATGTGCTGCGACCCTCTTATATTCTCTCTCTCTCTCTCTCTCTCTCTCTCTCTCTCTCTCTCTCTCTCTCTTTCTCCTATACAGAAGTGGCATGTCAACTAAAGCTATTCAAAAATTACATGAGGTATATCAGTAAACCAAATTTTGATGAGGAAAACCATTATTTAACACCAAATTATTTACATATGAATTGACGATGAATAAAAGAATTAAAAGGTAACAGCACGTATCTATGGATGGATTGCTTCCCAGAACATTTATGTGTAAGTCCCACTGAGTATGTGCTCGGATAAAAATAAAACCTCAATCCAGGTCGAACAGAACCCTATAGGATCTGACAAAGTTTATTTTCTATGTAAACACACCCCAGTGAACAGAAAATGTTGGCTAGCTCCATTAAGGGCATACGCAGCCTCTGCAGTGGCTATTTTCTCCTAAGGACGAAAGTTTCTAATCCTTTTCCAAGAACTGGATAAGTGGCTTTTGCTAATTTGAATCTTAAAATATGTAGCAGAATTGCTAGGACGGAAAATGATAAAGCTGGTTTCTAAGAAAATCACGTTTTCCCGTGTTAATTTTGTAACCCTGTTTTCTTACCCTTTCAAAAATACAAAAAAAAAACCTTATATATTAGGGAGTAATTTGCAGCTTCATTAAAAAAAATACTTGTGAGTGTTTGTGAAAAGGACTTTCAGTTCTTCTGCTTAAACTTGAAGTCTCTTCATGAGACTTTTTTTGCCATTTAAATAATTGGAAATGAGTTAGAAAGACATACAATTTGAAGACTCCAAGCAACAACCTTTTCTCTTGTTCTTTTTATATCTCCCTTTTATATCTCACAAGGCAGAACTCCTGAGCCCTAAACATGCATGAGCATCATCCAGCATGGGACCGATCCTATATATTCACGGTGTTTAGATGAATTATGGCTCTGAGAGATAAAAATCACACCGCAGCTTGTGCACGGATTGCTGGGTCGGTGAGCTGGCCACCCCTGCACCTCCTGTCATGATGGCATTTCCCCTTTTCTGTTGCTATTAACACTGAAATCTCAATACCTAAAAGAAAATAAAATAAAGCCAGGCGGTGGTGGCGCACGCCTTTAATCCCAGCACTCGGGAGGCAGAGGCAGGCGGATCTCTGTGAGTTCGAGGCCAGCCTGGTCTACAAGNAAAAAAAAAAAAAAAAAAAAAAAAAAAAAAAAAAAAGAAAGAAAAAAGAAAAGAAATGACTCAGGAAATTTCTAAATATTTTAAGTTCTGAAACCTCTTGACTCGGAGATTATGCAACATTTTCTTGATTGCTTTAATTTTGTAAGGGAGTCGGAATGGTTGCTGGGTAGCCTGATGCTATATGTGAGATGGAGAGAAAGAACATGACCCAGTCACTGTGGAGGGAATGAAGGCCATGGTAGTCATAGCAAGAATCAGACAGACCCAACACATCAACCTAACACAAGTCATAGACTCTGTTAACTGGGTATAGTCCTTCACATTTTGCTCTTTTGTGCTTTTCCTTTGGGGTCTTTAAAGGTTATTCTGGGGTTTGTGGACCATAACTTAGATCACTGTTTAACAAGAAGCCTTGTTAACAAGCCAGCTAACTTTTGAACATTATCCTAGATTCATCACCATCTGCTATTAATAATCACGTTTTATTTGTGGCCAACAGTACTGTATGACTCTAACCATATATCTTGGCATTCTCAACACAAGAAGTACTATATGCACCAATTTTAATTGTGTTTATCTTCCACTTTAGTACATTTTTTTCCATTATATGAAAATAACACCCTTTAGTGTTTATTTTATTTTTAACTATTTTGAAAAAAAATCATTTTCATGGGTGTTAAAAGGAGAACTTTCAACGTTTTTTTCACCTTATAGCATTTGGATAAATTGTATATACAAAGCAATATACGTTCTAAGGCTGACTCATGTATCTGCCTACTTTGAATTCCATACTAAATTCAGTCCTGGCTTCCTGACTTAGTATGATCTTGACATAATCTTTAAGTAATTTTATTATAAGGCTTCAACTAGATATTTTTAAGATACAAAGTCCAGAAGACAGGAGTTCAGATTCCAGCACGCACATGCACACGTGCGTGAGCACACACACACACACACACACACACACACACACACACACACACATTGCAGTGGCTCACAGCCATCTCTAACTCAAGTTCTATAGCTTCAATACCCTCTTTTGCATTTGCGGGCACTGCTCAGTTAAGCAGGTAAAGTACCCATACCTACAAAATAAAAATAAATGAACCTCTTCTAAGAGACATGGTAGCATTAAAGGGGGAAAGCTCACAAATCTCTTCACTAGACAAAAGTCAGACTGTGTAAATGTGGGTAGGACTAAAACAACTGCCTGGAATGGACAACACCATTCCTACCCCTCTTTAAAATTGTTGTTGTTTGTTTGGGTTTTGTTTGGTTTTTTGAGAGTTTCTCTTTGTAACAGTTCTGGCTGTCCTGGAACTAGCTTTGTAGATCTGATGTTGAATTCATAGAGATCGCCCTGCCTCTGCCTCCCAAATGCTGGGATTAAAAGTATGCACCACCACCTGGCTGGCACTTTTAAAAAAAGGAATAAATACAGGTAACTGGAAGCTGTAGGAGTAATAATCAAGTCACTTACAAAAGAGGGCAATAAAAAGAAAAAGCTGAAGAGATGGTTCAGTGATTAAGAGCACTGTTCTTTCAGAGAACCCTGAACTTGCATGGTACTTGCATGGTGACTCAAAAATTGTCTGCATCCAGTTCCAGAGAATCTAATGTCCTTTTCTGGTCTCAAAGGGTGGCTAGACATGTGTGTTGTATCTAGAGATCCATGCAGGCATAGCACTCATACACATAGAATAAAAATAAATAAACCTTTTTAAAAGGAACAAAAACAGAAACATTTAAGGCCTTAAGGACCTGAAAAAATGTATTCCAAGTTCTGAAGGACTACAACTGCCAACTCAGAATATTAAATTCAACAAAACTGTCTATTAAAGCTGAAGGAGAAATTTTTTTAAATCCCCTGATTTAAAAAAGTGAAATAAGTTCATTATCACAAGGCCAGCTCTACAGAGGATACTAAAAGAAAGACTCTACATGCAAAAAGAAGAATGAAAACACCCACAAGGCCAAAGAACTAAATGAGGATTATCAGAGCAGTTAATAAAAATAAAGTCCAAAAATAAATCACAGAATCGACAATATGACACAATTGATAAATTCTGATAATATCTCTAAATATTAATAATCTGAGTCTCTAATAAAAAGAACTTTAGATTCAATGGGAAAACAAGATCTTCTTGTTGCTGCCTCCAAGAAACATAACTTATCATCACAGATGGAAACAGCCTTAGGGTAATAAGATAAGAAAAGGTATTCCAGGCAAATACAACAAAGAAATAAGCAGGTATTGCTACTTTAGTATCTGACAAAATAGACTTCAAAGCAAAGTCAGGCAAAAGAGATGAAGAAGGTCACTTCACGTTCATTAAGGATTACAATTCTAAGCATTTATGCACCAAACATAGGTGGGGGCATGCAATTTCATAAAGAAAACATAATTGGACAAAGCCACTGACTAATTGGACATGGTGATAATGCGTACCTTCAAGGCCCTATTCTCACCAATAGACAGTTAGTCCAGAAAAGGAAATAGAGAAACATTGGCATTCAAAGGCATTACAAGTCAAATAGACCAACAGAAATCTAAAGATTACTCTATTTACACATGAACTATCGGTATCCCATGGAACTAAAAATTAACTACATGTTAGGATATAGAATAAATGAAGAAAATAAAGGTAGGAGTAATTAATGCAAATATATTTTACTAAAGTATGATAGGGGACAATAATTTTAATAAACAACCTTAACAGGATAATCAGCAAGTACATTTGTTACCGATCAATAAATATAAAATTCTAAATCAATGCATCTTTAAGAAATGCAAACTCAACTATAAGAAAACAGCTTTACAAGATATCATGTTTCCTGTGAGATCTCACAGATAATTTAAATTTAGATATTTTAAATAAAACTTATGAAAAATATTTGATCAAAAAAAACTTTAATGTGCAACTTTTTTCACTTAAGGATTTTCTTTAGCACGGAAGGAAATATATTCCAGTTTAAAAATAAGTCTATTTGAAAGTCAGTCACCGTTTATATTTTTTGTTATTGTCATTTCTTCTTCTAAGACATGTCTACCTGCTATCAGAAGTCACATGTTTCGTCTCTAGTCATTAATTGTATGACTCTTTGAAAGATTTTCTTAAAAGTTCTTGAAAAATAGTTCATGACTAGGTCTTTATATCATATGTAAAGTATGATTCCAAACTGTGATCCTGAGTGACTGAGCCTATTTTTTAAACTTCAAAACACTCAAAATGTCCCTGAATTTCTGTTCATGAATGCAGAGCTGAAACAGTTGAACAGTGACAGCCAAAGCTTCCTCTCTGTTGAAGCGCTACTTCATGGACCATCAGTGGAACCAAAAAAAAAAAAAGAAAGAAAAAGAAAATGAACAACTATAAGTTTTGTAGCATCGTCAATTGTTATATATTAAACACACTAAAGGATGGAGCAAAGATATGACACTCCTTAAGTGTTGTGTTATTTATGAGTGTGTCAACTGTATTCTTGAAGTCAATGTGAAATTAAGATCAAATATAAGGTTTCTGAAAACAATTAAAGTTCACAAACAATATTATTTTACAAATAATTTAAAATATAAAGTTTATTTCTTCTACAGAATAATAGAATGAAGATATTTTCTTCCAGAATGCAAAACGTTGTTTCAAATTTCTCTTATAAATTCATTTGCTCAGTAATAATAATTTTGGCATTTTCAGAAAAAAATCTCAAAATAATTTAAGAATAAGAATCAAATTGGTAAACTTTTGAAAATATTAAGAAATTCTGAGATGGATAGCGAAACAGCATTAGTTAGAAAAAATGTTGGTAGGAATATTCTCATCAACAATGATACAGAGATGTCAAGTGAGCGCTTGATGAGATATCTAACACTGTACACTATTAGGGAATTGAAACTTAAGTAGGGTGCCACCACATACTTACTGAACTCACTAAAGTATAAACTACTGACAATGCCAAATGGTGGCAAAGATGAGCAGCAATGATTGATGGGAATCCAAAACGCTACAGCCATTTCCGAGGAGATTCTAGTGGAAACATTCTGGTAGATTTTTAAAAGGTTAAACATGTTCTTACCATGTTTACCAGCAAACACACTCCTTGAAATTTTTCCAAATAAGCTGAAAATCTGTGTCCATTAACATACAAAACTGTGTCTAAATGTTCTTATCGGTTTTATTCATAATTGCCCAAATGGAAGAAACCAAGATGCTCTTTACCAGAAGAACAAACAAAGGCTGGTACATCTAAACAATGGAATACTATTCAGAGATGAAAATAAATGTGCTCTAATGTTATAGCAATGCTTGGCAGAAATGTAAGTGCATACTGTTAAGTGAAGAGAAGAAAAGTATCTAGGAAAGCTATTCATTTACAACTTCAAAGCATGACACCCTTGAAGAGGCAAATTTATGTAGACAGTAATTAGAATATAGGCAGGAATATGGTTAATATTAATATGATGAACATAGGAGAAATCCATGGAGGTAAAACTATTTTTTATTATATCTTAATCTTGAACTTGCAATGTTATGCATCAAGCAAAACATTCAGATGTGTGAAAAAGGAATTCACTCTAATGTAAACTGGCTTATTAAGACAAAGCCATGACTTTAGAATAGATACTTTTACTGTACAGAAAAATATTCAATAAGATGTATAGACTTTTGCTCTTGACAAGTGTTTAGATAGTTTCCTTAATCTACCTGTTCAATGTTTATATTTATGAATTAATTAGCACAAAGTGACTTTTTAAAGTAAAAATTAAATCTAGTGTCCCAATATGTAGAAACAAATAAGATTCATATAAAGTTGGGCATGAAAAGTAAATTTAAATATATATCTACATTACGTAGTTTTTATTTTTCTTAAACATTATTGTCAAATAGTAAAAGTATCTACAAGGCAGGGAACCCTCTCCTTAGATGTAGATTATCCGAGTTGCAGTCTAGCCTAGTTACTTATCCTTTGATCTAAAGATTGTATGTCCACTGTTAATATAAACTGTTTATCAGGAATATAATCTAAAACGTTATTTCCATCCTCTCATTTCTTTAATAATAGTCAAAGGCCAAATGTTTTAAATTTGAGTGAAGTTCAGTTTGTCTGCTCTGAAACTAACCTCTGTTATTCATTTAAGATTAGTGTATACAATGATGTAATGTATTGTACTCATTTAAGATTAGTGTATACGATGATGTAATGTATTGTACTCATTTAGTCTGAGGCGGTTAATGATTTGCCCCAGTCTCATATTGGACGAGGCCAAGAAACTTATTCGCCATTGCCAAAAGTATAGCTAGTTAGAAATAAACTTCCCCGTGTGGGATTTAGCGTCTGCTCCACAATATCTATGAAAATTCAACCTTGAAGAACACTCTGCTTTCTGTAAGTGCATGAGATATTTTGAACTTGATTCAATGATGAGTTCACCAGTTTTTCTAAGATTATTTTAATTGCTTGGAGTTTCACATTTTGCATATGTGCACACACACCAAGAGACAGAGAGAAATATCATGGGGGTTTTGATAAAAATTACAAGGAATTTGTAACTGAATTGGAAGAATGAATCTTTCATACATGAACTCATACCCTCTTTACCAATAAGGTTAATTTTATTTAGTTTTGCAGTCAGCATTTGGTAGTTATCTGTTTACATGTCCCATACTACATAATTAAGTTTATTCCTGCCTTCCTTTGAACTTTTCTTATTGATTATAGCAGATTGTTCAAGTTCATTTTGATTACCCATTTGCTAGTTCTCCCTTTTTTTCTAGTTAAAGATACTTTGTGCTATTCTTTAAATAATAAGCTTTATTTCATTGATTTTTCTTGGCTATTTCCCATTTTTTTTCTCTTTAGCTTAGTTCTTTAGTTAGTTCCTTATTTTTCTGGCTTTATGACATGCAATATTAAATATGTTTTGGCATTATTTTCTGATATAATTTACATATATGCATTTTATTTAAAGCAATATAAATTGAATCTGATGTTGTCTCATATGCTTAATTTTGGTAATATGAAATGGCAATTTTTTATTTTCTCTGATAATATTTTTTTTAATTTATAACATTCTCATCTTGCTCCCCCTGTGTCTAGGTGATGACTACAGACTGGGCATTTCCTCTTCCCAGAATTCTCCTGTTCTGCTTGACCCACCTATACTTCTTGACAGGCTACTGGCCAATCCGTGTTTTATTAAAATACAAGTAAAAAATCTTTACAGGGTTCAAAACCATTGTCCCACAGCACTGATATATCTTAGAAACTCTTTTATCACAAAATACTCTTTGACTTAATAAAAGTCATTTTCCTGACGCTTATTTTTCTTGTTTTTACATAAGTTCTCTATTTATATTATGGTATACGTAGTATGTATAATATATGTATATACATATATTTATAATATATATATATTTCATGTAGGTCTAATCTGTATTTTGATTTAGTGTTTAGACTATTTATGCTACATAATCATATTTTTTCTCTTCATTGTTTCTTTCTTGTTTCTTTTTCTTTTCTTTCTTCCTTCTTTTCCGAATCATGGTATTATGAAGCACAGCAGGCCTCAGATTAGCGAGATTGTGGAGGATGCCTTTAGACTCTTCTCCATTTATCTTCATTCACCACCACAAGTGCAGAAACTGCAGACATGCAATGCCATAACTAGCAATATAAAATTTGGGACCAGGTATTTAGTTTTACTGTTGTTTTAAATGTGGTAGAAATTTAAGCCAGAGCTTTGTATGTGTTTGCTAAGCACTCTGTCACTGAGCCATACTCTGAGCTTTTTAGCCACGTTTTCATTTGCCACTTTAACTTTTAGATTTTTAAATATTTACATCATTTTGGCTCTTCTGATTCTCTCTGACTGGTTCTTTCAGTGATATGTAAATATTTTATGCATCATTTCAATTATTCTTTTTATTTTTTATTAAATATCATGAATTTTTTTCCTAGTGCTTATACCAGAGATTACAATAATATATGAGAACTATGTCTGTTAGAAACACACTGCAGGATTGCTATTGTTAGTGAAATCTGGTATTTTCAAAAGTTAAACATGACAATTCTGTATTTGTAAGATGCCTTATTAGTCTAAAGCTGATTTTTGTAATATTCATTTCTTCTATGGATTCTAGTTACAATTGAGTATCATTTCATCTAGTCTAACGGATTTTCAGAATTAATGCTACAAGCTGTGCATGCTATTAATGTACAAATATAGCCCTTATATTCCTGGAATGTCTTTACTACAATTCACAATAGAAGGATATTTTTATGGTTGTGAATTCTTTAAAAGTTTATACTTTTTATGGTTTTGAATTTTAAATATGACATCCTGTTCCTTCCATATTTCATAGATTCTATTGTAAGTAGAGTATTTATTGTGCTTGTTTGTTTGTTTACAATGAGTCCTTTTTCTCTGGCTACACTAAAATTTTTCATTTTGCAGAGAGCAAGGAGAAATATATAGAAGGATTTGGAGGGAGGAAAAAAGGGAGAGATGATGCTATTATAGCAATCTCAAAAAGAAAAATATTTCATTTTACATCTATCTTTCAACAGATAGATTGTAACATACCAAGTTTTTAATTTATTAGTTTCAGATTTGTTATTAGAAGTTTCCAAAAATTTTGTAAAATCTTTGGCTTTTTTTTTTATTTCCGTGAATATGGTGCTTTAAATCATTAACCTTTTAATTTAATATTAGCATAACTTTTCACTTCAAAATTATTTAGTACTTTCTTACAGTATCTTTGTTAAATTAATATTATTTATGTATATATTTTAAGTGTGATACTATTTATTTTATATGTATGAGTGCCTTATTTGCATATATGCCTGCAGACCAAAAAAGGTTATCAAATCCCTTGATAGGTGATTTTAAGCCACCATGTGGTTCCTGGGAGTTGATCTCGAACCTCTGGAAGAACAGCCAGTGCTCTTAAAAACTAAGTCATCCCTGTAGCTCCCCAGTGTGATAGTCTTCTTTGCTGCCTTGTCAGCAAAATTTCTGTCATGATTTAAATAAATACATGTATACTGATGCACCTCTTTAAATTCTTTTTATTTGCTTTTTAGTTTGGCTTTCTGGGAAATGTTCTTGTATCAGTGAAACTTGATAGTTATCCAAGACTACACAAAGATTATTCTCAAGCTCTTGGAATCAGTACAGTTTCAGTTTTCTGTGGAAAAAAAAAATCCTATGTATGTTTAAGGGACTACATTTAATGTGTAAGCAGTATTGGCCACACTTAACATTTGTGAAGTTATTTTCAAGACTAGTTTGCATATAGATACAACTCATTCCAAGGTCAATTCTAGGATGTTCTAATTTTTTGATCACATTAGTTTTATTTTCAAAATGTGCAACCCTGGCCAGAAATGATTTATCTTAATTATGTCTGTTACCTTAGCCTAATAGAGCTCAATAGTTGATTCTCACTTCTTTGATTGACTTCAAATAGTCCTTGTAAACAGCAATGTTGATGAATGAGGATGTCACTGAACATACCAAAAGCCAAGGTGGGCAATTTTCATGACTTTCTGATCCCAACAAACATGACTTTGAGCAGCCCAAGACAGGATGTCACAGATTCTTAATGTTCTTCCCCAATTTCAGTGATTTTTCCAGGGGAAAAAAATGAATGAAAGAAAGACATATAGACAGAAAGAAAGAAAAGAAAGAAAGAAAGAAAGAAAGAAAGAAAGAAAGAAAGAAAGAAAGAAAGATTTTCTCCAATTATTCTGTGACTAGAGAAGTAGAATGGGTACTGTTTGTCAGTTTTCTGTCAGTAATTGTTTTTAAGGTGTTTATTTCCTGTGTTGGTTTGAAAGAAAATGGCTCCCAAGGGCATAACACTATTAGTAGATGTGACTTCTTGGTGTAGTTGTGGTCTTGTTGGAGGTCACTGTTGAGGCAGGCTTTGACACCTTGAGGTCTCATGTATGCTAGTCACACCCAGTGCTCAGTTCACTTCCTGTTGCCTTTGGAATGGGTTATAAAGACTCTCAGCTCCAACACTATTCTTGCCAACACCGTGCCTTGATTCCCACCATAACGACAATGAACTAAACCACTAAACTCCAAGTGAGCTATCCCATTAAATGTTTTTCTTTTTAAAACAAGTTGTTATTGTCATGGTGTCTCTTCACAGCAATAAAAACCCTAATGTAGACTAATTTGCTAATGCCTTCAATCACAAAAAGGTATATCTCATGACTTTGAATTTATCACTGGGTTGCAACAATTTAAATACAACAAAAATCAAATAGTTCTTCATGGAAAACTTAAGTGTGTATGAAGAAGTTTGGAATTATTTTTAAAGTACAGTAGTTTTCTGTTGTTACATATCAACGATGATGAAAATTTTAAATTTGAGATACCTAAATCATAAAGGAATGTAAACCTAGCTAAATATTCATGAGCAAACAGAAGGGAATAAGTAGTTACAAGAAAGGTATACTATGAAAGGATGGATTAGTTGAAGGTATAAGTTGCGTATTAAAAATTGAGTCGAGGTGACATATAGAAAGGAAATGTTAAAAACAATCTATGAATTCATTTTTTTTAAAGTTTTTATGAAAATAGAAAGACTTCTGAAGGGTTGTTGGAAATGGGAGGGGAAATTGCATTCAGGATGTAATGTATGAGAAAAGAACTAAATAATTTTTAAAATAATAATAAAAATATTTTTATTATTTAAAATGATATTTAAATTGTAATATATTTTGATCGTATTCTTCCCCTCTCCCAAGTTTGTCCAAATCTTCTCCTCCTCCCTAATCACACAATTTTAAGTTCTTTCTCAAAAAAAAAAAAAAAAACTAAAAAGACAGTACAACAACAAAATACCCAGAACTTAGAAAAAAGAATACATCACCTCCACCCCCCCCACACACACACACAAGCTGCCAAACTCTAACCAAATAAAAGCACCACACAAAACCATGTACTGTGTCATTTGTTGGCCAACGACTCCAAAACATGAGATCTGCCCTGTAATGGTTGATATATCCAGTTTCATTCCATTGGTGAAGATTGACTTTCCCTCTCCCAATAGTTATAAATGACAGTTCCCTTGTTAAACTTTGCCCTAGTGGCTAAGTTTTCATTCATTCATATTTTTAAAAAATATAACAAAATAAAATACAAGAGAAAACAGGGCAAGACAGGCCAACGGATGGCCTAACAGCCTAAAAGAAGGCACAAGACTTAGAATCCACATATTTGTTCAGGAATCCCAGAAAAACATTATGAAGTCATCATCTAAGCACAAGGGGACCTGGTACAGACCTGCGCAGGCCCTGAGCATGCCCCTTCAGTGCCTGTGGGCTCATATGGTCTTTGCTTATGTTAATTTAGAAAGTCTTTTTTTCTTGGTGTCCTCCATCCTTTCTGGCTCTTATTTGCTTCCTCTTCTGAGGGATTCCTTGAGCTCTGAGGGGGAGGGGTTTGATGGAGACAACCCATTTAGGGTAGGGTGTTCCAAGGTCTCTCACTCTTTGTACCAGTCTGTGGGTGTCTATATTTTCCAATAAAAGTGTGCTTCTTATGAAAAAAAAAAAGATACTGTTGGGGGCATAAACATCATATTTGTTTTTCATTGCACCGTAATGAAACTTTCACAGATACTTGGTAATGACTTTGAAAGGTATAAAAGGAAGGATTTCGTGTAATTTAATCCAAGGCTAGCTGCAAAGAAGAAATGGTGTTGACTCCAAAATCTCCAAGATAGAAGCAACTTTTTATGTTTAATATTCAATTCCTTTCAACCATTTGAGAATTTTATACCTATATCTAATTGTTTTAATCAAATCAACTCTTTATTCTGCCCCCCAAATTCTTTTCCTATTCCCCTACCACTTTTCCCTCTTAACTTTATATGCTTTTAATTTTAAATGCATCGCAGGCATCTAGTGTTGTCCATGTGTGTGATTGTAGGACAATCTACTGGGGCCACAAAGATAGCATCTTAAAGGGCTGTAGCCCTGAAGAAAATTGGCTCTCCCTTGTGTGAATGCCATCAATTGACAATAGCAATTCAGTGAGGGGTGGGACTTTGTGACTTTGCTGTTGTTTTTGTCGTTGTTGTTGCGGAGATGCATTAGGTCTTTCTTTTCCCCCACAAGCTGAAAGATTAGCTGTGTGGCGTGAAGGTACTGTTCCTTTTATTCCATTGAAAATCTGACTTTCCCTCTCTATTCGCCCACCCTTGGTTCCAAAGTTGAATTCCATGAGGCTCTTCCTCTCTTCAGCTGCACATTTTGTGTATTTTTTCTTTACTCTCTTCCCTATCTACACTAGGAATTTGGAACAGCGATATTTTAACAATAACTATGACACATTAGAAAAAGAAACACATTGAAGAGAGTTTAGATTTATTGTTTTTTGTAGACAGTGCCTGAGATCACTTCAGTCTATGATTCCTCTTTTAATTCCTTAAAAGCAATAAATATAAATACACCCAATATTTTAAATTTTAAAATAAAATATTTGTCATCTAACCTAAAATTATTGGTAATTCTGTCATCCAAAATAAAAAGGAAGAAGCTCTTGTACAGTTATATTTGAAAATACATGCAAAGAGATAACAGAATCTAGCTTTGAAGGATTTCATCCACTATCATAATATTTTTATATACATAAAATTAGAAAATGCATTATATAATCTTGTGCAGCATTATGATAAATACGTGTACAATATACCTTATATTCTTCAGCTCATGCTAAGTGCTCACTGAAGAATGTGAAGGTAAGGAATTGACAGCTTTATAAACTAGCATTTAGAGATCTGAAAACAATGATAAAGCCTGTAATTAAATAGGAACTGATTCATGGATAATACCAAGAATTATCATGTACTTTAGCTTGGATATTACATATATATCTTTTAAACTTAGTGTGAGCTAAACAAATGTGAGCAAAGGTGAGAAGCGGGTTTTTTCTAAACTGTACGTACATACAGTCATTAGTACTCTCATTAGCTCCTGTAAGTGACCACAAGCTATTATGAAATTCTCTGTTTAGAGTCTGAGCTAAAAGACTATTCACAGGGTATGGAATTCCAGAAGAATAGCTAAGTGATAATGGAGTCCAATTTACATCACTGTAGCACCAAACCTTTCTTAGCTCAAATGGAGCGAAATACATTCATTTTCCTCTCCTCAAGCTCCCCACTAATGGCCTTGCCTCAACACTTTGGACAGTTGTTCATGTAAGCACTTTTTGCTGGAAAGAGGAGGCTACACAGGGCCACGGCAGCTGCCTAATGTTCAGTTGTCCTTCTGCTGTTTGAGGATGTTCACTTACCATTACATGAACTTTCCAGGCTGTTAGCTCTGCTCAGACACAAGAACTACCCTTTCTGGATCTCAGACAGCCAGAAAGATCAACATGCACTTTGTGATTTCAGAATAAGTGATTCAGAGAAAGAGAAATTAGGAATTAGCTCATGAGATACATTTTCCAAATCATGTTTATAGGGTGTTGACTGCTCCACACATCTACAGAAAATGTAATGGCACAGGGAAAAGGAGACCACCAACAGGCACAAACAAAGAAGCGAGCAGTGTGTTTTTGTCCTGGTAAATACCTATTTTCTTATCAGAAGTTTAATATGAAGGAAATATGTGAGAAGTTGTCGTTTGAAATGTATTTATTCAGCATCAGATGGTAGACAAGATTCCCAATAAGAATGATAGACTTTAAAGTGTGCTCGTCTATAACGTTTAAATAAATAAATGAGCATCTACCAGAAGTTAATACTGAATTATAATTTATTTACATTGGCATAGAAAAATTCCAGATAATCAGTATAGTGAAGTATCATATGAGTTATAATCAAAATATCTAAGTTGTAACAGTACCCTGCATTTATTTAAGTAATCCTAGCCTATAACTATTTGTGCAGTTTCCTAAATGCTTTATCTCTAAAGCAAGGATAAGACATACTTTTCTTGTCTGCTTTCTTATGTTGTTGTAGGAAGGCTGCTTGTTTGTTCCCAGCTGACTAGCCCAGAAATAACCATACAGAAACTGTAATAATTAAATCACCGCTTGTCCTATTAGATCTAATTCTTACATCTTATTTTAACCCATCTCTATTAATCTGTGTTTTGCCACAGCTTGTCTCTCTCTGGTGGCAGCTACATGGCATCTCCTTGACTCCACCTTCTTTGTCCGCATTCAGTTTAGTTTTTCCTACCTAGCTCGGCTCTACACTATCACAGGCCCAAAACAGCTTCTTTATTAACCAATGATATTCACAGCATATAGAGGGGAATCCCACATCATTATGTTGTTACTGTTATAAGGTAATAATAAAATAAATAATAAAAAATTCAAATGTTTACATATTTATTTTTAATATACTTTCAACATGGAAATTTCTGCATAACTGCTGATAGTTTTTAATTTATCTTTTTATTAGCAAAAATTATGTCTTCCAATAAACTACAAAATATTTAATATTAGCAGAGTACTCCTTGCATGGAATCCTAGCTATAATGCAGAATATGTCATCATCCCTGTGCTACTAAGACCCAGTGTGGATTATGGAAAGCTCGAATAGTCAAACTTCTTACAAATAATCTTAAATTGCTAAAATTAAAGGCATTCATGTCAGATCCATATTTCTACACCTCCAGTCCGTTAGCTCCCTTTTGACAGACACCGCTAATTCCTATTACTCATAGTACACATGAATGAGCATTGTACGTAGGTAGGTTCATGGCCCCAGCTGAGACATATCTGGTCAAGCCAAAAATAACAAAGCAGAATTGAAGTGTACAGCAACTTCTAAATCACACACTTAAAATCTAAGAATGGGTTCTTCTTCCTTCTTTCTCTAAGCTGAAAGTAGGTACTGGTTAACTTCTGCCAACCTGGTGAGACATTAATAAATATTCAAACAAGAGAGATGTGTCCTTAAATCAGCTGCACAAAAATTTCCTCAGTAGAGTTATTCTTCTGTGAAAGTCATGAACTGTGAATTCTTTGATATTGTTTCCTAACCTACAACTTCATGTGAAATTTGGTGAATGTATTCTGAGAGATATGAAAGAGTTGAACATTTTTAATAAGATGAAGCAGTCATTTATTCTTCTGGGATATTTATTCGTGGTTATTCTCAAATTTCAATGGGAATCTTAAGATCTCAGAATATCAGCAATTTGCCTTCAGGTTAAAGGTCTTAAAGTTTACACTGGTTTTCAACCTGTGGGTCACAACCCCATTGGCAAACCTCTATTAAAAGAGTAGCAAAATTACAATTATAAAGTATCAAAAAATAATTTTATGGTTAAGGGTCACCACAACATGAGGAATTGTATTAAAGGGTCATATTGTTGGGAGCAGTGAGACTCCAGATCCTGAATTTCTTGTAATCCCCTGATCTGAGTGCCTACAGCTGCTCTGAGCACGAGACCTTCAGGAGGTCCTGATGGCAGGAGAGTGGTTTCTGGTGAGTTTGGCTGGGGCGTGGCTATCTCTATATAATCTGCCCCTGAACACAATAAAGGGGGCATTCTTGGGGAACTCAAGGATGACCCACGTCGCTGTCTCTGTGTGTGTGTGTGTGTGTGTGTGTGTGTGTGTGTGTGTGTGTGTGTGTGTGTGTGTGTGTATTTTAACCTCCAGCCCCCTTGCCTGAAGCTCGCGAACTGGGTGCCAGCGCACAGAGCGCAGACACGGGGGGCGCGGGGCACGGCACATAACATTAGGAAGGTTAAGAATCACTGGTTTCAATGATAAATACAATTATTTAGTGCAAGGAATAGAAACTACATGATACTCCTGTATAATAAGAATGTAACATCTCAACTGAATATTAGTAAGTATCCCAATATATAGACTCAGTTTTGCAGACGAACTGAGTTCAACTCTGGAGATCTGGGATTGCAGATATAGTTTTCTTATTTCTGTTCCTGCCCAAAAATATTATTTGTTGATTATATCAAAAGATACTCTTTAAAAAGGTATAAACTTAAATCTATTCTCAAGCATTTTCCCACATTATCCCCTCCAAGATTCCTTCAACAGCTTATTCCTTATTCTGGTATCACTTATTCAAAAATAGTAAGTTTTATGGTACAAAAATCACAGATCTCACCCAGAACACATTTGAAGCCCTTCTCAAGATGCGTAAGTTTCTTAATGGGAGAACACATTTGATCCATTGCTGTCCTATATTCTATATGAAAACAGAGTTGAGAAGAAATAGTTTAACGTGGCTTATTATCACAAAGAGGAACGTTGTTAATGCATTTGAATATATAGTAATCTACTTTGCTTCTACTTTGACTTTCTGTTTCCTATAATGGTGTAGTCTATATTCTTCCACTTCTGAGCCTTTTGAATCTACCCATCATGTAAATTTGTCAAACTATATAATGCTGAGTGAAGATAACCTACACTGGTGGTACACATCTGTAATCTCAGCATTAAGGAGGCACAGGCGAGAGGATTTGATACCAGGCTAATCTCCTTTGTAAAGAAGGTTCCAGGACAGCCAGGGCAACTGAGTATGACACTGTTTCTTTAAAAAAAAAAATACTGAGGCTAAATTAAAAAGGATGAGTAAAAAGAGGAGGAGAAGAAAGTGGTAGCTTGTTGCACATTTTCATCATTAGGTTATAACTTACCTTTGGGCTCTATACTTGCTAAGTGATCTCAGTTCCTTTTGGTTTTAAGAAATTATCAACAGTAAGGGCACTTTGTTTTTTTTATTTTTGTGGGGTTTTTTTTAAGTAATTGCTTAGCCTTGAGGTGTCTTTTTAACAACCTAATCAAGTTTCTCTACATTGAAATTCTTGTAAGATTTGCATTCCCTTTCCTTTTTGATTCCTTTTTGACTCAGCATGATTTAAGAATTCCAAGCAGTGCTTGGACGGATAAGTGTGTGTATGAGAGACCATTGCTGACAGGCTGTAGGCACAGTGGCCAAGAAAGAGTATATGATGAGGTCACTGCCCCCTGGTGGACTCCAGCTGAGAATTTCAGAATTATATCTACTATTTCAAAAACAGACCTTCGGAATCTTCCGTCAATAAAATTTGAACTCCTGTATGTTCTGAAACTGGTAATCAATTATAATCTGAAGTATTAGGTCTTTCTTAGACAAGACAACTAACATTTAAGTCAGAAGTCTTTGCTACACAAGAGAATTTGGCTAGAAAAAAATTATTCTTCAATGCTGTGAAATGAAACACAGGAAAACTAACCTACGCAGGGCGAAGTGATCTCTGCCTAGGCATCAGCATGCCTCCAACTAGAGAACATGTGGTATTATCAAAGGTTTCTGAAGGCAAGTGCCGTTAATCGCATCATGCATAAAAGAACCAGCTAATACCCTATGGGAGGAGACATCCTCTTACTGGTTTATGACAATTCTACAGCTTCACCTGCTAAATTGCTGCCTTTGTGCAAAGACTTGAGTCTGTGGACAGATCTAAGTTTTCTTGTGAAGTAGTTTTTCACACTCAAGATTATTTTCCTTCTTCCCCAGTTCTAAACTGTGTGCCAGGGAGTTTCAGATGTCCTAGGAATCGCATCGGCATCTACAGAAATTATGAATTTTCAGGATGACTGCTTGAAAAGCGTCGTATTCTCTTCTTTTGTTAACTTCTCTTCCAACCCTTCCCAAAATTTCTCTCTTTTGATAGTTTTTGGTCTCCAAGAAAATTAACTTAATGGCTCTCTAATTTTATGCTAAATTGTCTTGCCTAACCTGATTTTCTGACTGTCTATGAATGCAAATATCTTTAGGTCCCGGAATTACAAGACTAAGATTGAATGCCACATATTTAACACCTCCTCCCCAGGTCCTAAGAGGTAGAGTATTTGAAACTTCCAAAACTAGTTTTGCCATTATATTTTCATATATTCCGGTACTGGAAATCTTACTTTAAGATAAAAGGAAACTCTAAAACTTTTAAGATGAGTGAGGGCATTTCTAAGATATTCTTAAAGGAAATGAGAACATGTGTTGAAGAAAATAAAAACTTGACTATGAGGGAAAATAGATAGTTTTATTCACTAAATTGCTACAAATTAATAATATATTTGAATTTTAATGATAATATTCCATCTCAAACATTACTAAATATGCATGAAAGTTACAGCTAACTTTCTTAATGTAGGATATTTTATTAGTATGAATGACTATTGTCTCAATTATGAAAACGCAAATTCCAGTGTGGGTGGTCCCATTGAGCCCAGGATTTGCAAGTTATCGCTGCTTATTTTTCTTCCACTTAGATTTGAGCATTAAATGATATCAGTGGGGATTTAAAAACATTATTTCTGCTTCTACAAAACCTGATGTCTTCTGTTGCAATCGCGGGAAGTATGCACTCTAAATAATTCTGTTTTCTAAAGCAGATAATGCTTCAGCTCCAAGATCTTCACAATAAACTGGGCACAAAGAGCAGAGGACCCTACGCCTAGGTCATTCTGTGCAATCATTCATTTCAAGAAGGATTGATAGGATGAGCGGAGGAGGGGTGGGCACATAAGCAAGCAAGGTGCATTCAGTTTTATTTCTCTACTCAAGAAGTAGACACAGAATTACTTTCAGACCACACACCTTGACATATGGCATAACATTTAAAAGCACCATTAACAAAAGATTATACACACTGTGACTATTTGACTTTGCCAGTATATCACCATTAACATGTCTTGCAGAAATGTAAAAATATGCAACCCTGCAAGAACGATAATTATTTTTAACGTTCAATACAATTTGTATGACTAAGATGTATGGGTTTTGTTCAATTTCAGGCACCACTTAGACACTACAATAATACACCAACACTTTTAAGAATATTTAAAATAATTTGGAATATTATAAAATTACTTCAAAGGCGTCTGCACGATCCTTTCAATAGGGCACCACACACAATGTTCGCAGTTAACAATAGTTGAAGAATCATCACAACATTGTACAAAGCAATTAGTGTTGTCATATTTCATATGCAAACTTTAAAATCATCTTATGCATTAACAAAATAAAAGTGAAGTATTTCAAACATATTAGTATTATTTACATCAGTACCTATCAATCATATAGAATTCAGCAAATTCTACTCTTACTTCTTTTTTATTTTAGGGTTTTTTTGTTTTGCTTTGTTTTTTTTTTTTTTTTTTTGTTTTTTCAAGGCAGGGTTTCTCTGTGTGACCCTGGCTGTCCTGGAACTCACTCTATAGACCAGGCAGGCCTTGAATTTAGAGATTCACCTGCCTCTGCCTCCCAAGTGCTGGGATTAAAGTTGTGTACCCTATCCCTATGCAAATTCTATTTTTAATGTCTTATAAATGAGAACCTCCAAATCTCCTGAAATGTTTTGCACCAATATTGTACATGACAAGTATGAACTTGATATGCATTTACATGCAATCAGAAATGGCAAATGTGTGGTGGTGCTCCATTTGGATGAAATAAGATAATGAGGTACAGGCCTACTTTTCAATTATAATTACTCCCACTAGAGACTTTCTAGATTATATCAAATAAAGAGAAAGGTTTGTGCTTTTTACTTAAATGTGTTTAACATTTATCATGAAAATAACAAACAAAAATGGGAAAATGTGAACTAGATGTTTAGGAAAATGGTAATATCATTAAGGCACATCAACTGATCGGGTACATAGAATATGACCTGGGTCCAGACACTAAAGAAAAGAGCTCTGGAGACAAGAGACAGCTTTTAAAATGTTGTTTTTAATTATGAAATAACTAAAACCTAGGAAATAATGAAGAAGAATAGACTAATGTTATGTGATTCTATCAATAAAATGGTGTCAATGTTAAAATGGCACTTCTTGAAGTTTGCAGGCAAATGGATGGAAATAGAAAACACTATACTGAGTGAGGTAAGCCAGACCCCAAAAAGAGGAACATGGGATGTACTCACTCATATTTGGTTTCTAGCCATAAACAAAGGACATTGAGCCTATAATTAGTGATCCTAGAGAAACTAAATAAGGAGATCCCAAAGAAAAACATATAGGCATCCTCCGGAATATTAACCTTCATCAGGCGATGAAAGGAGACAGAGACAGAGACCCACATTGGAGCACCAGACAGAAATCTCAAGGTCCAAATCAGGAGCAGAAGGAGAGAGAGCACGAGCAAGGAACTCAGGACCGCGAGGGGTGCACCCACACACTGAGACAATGGGGATGTCCTATTGGGAACTCACCAAGGCCAGCTGGCCTGGGTCTGAAAAAGCCTGAGATAAAACCGGACTCGCTGAACATAGCGGACAAGGAGGACTACTGAGAACTCAAGAACAATGGCAATGGGTTTTTGATCCTACTGCACGAACTGGCTTTGTGGGAGCCTAGGCAGTTTGGATGCTCACCTTACTAGGCCTGGATGGAGGTGGGTGGTCCTTGGACTTCCCACAGGGCAGGGAAACTTGATTGCTCTTTGGGCTAACGAGGGAGGGGGTCTTGTTTGGGGGAGGGGGAGAGAAATGGGAGGCAGTGGCGGGGAAGAATCAGAAATCTTTAATAAATAAATAAAAATTAAAAAAATAAAATAAAATGGCATATTTGCTAAACAACTTACTTAGAAAAGTTAAAAGCAAAAGGAGAAATGATAGAGGAGGGAAAAAAATGGAAAATTTTACAGCTTTAAAACCCATCCTCATTCAGTATTTCCATTTATTTTACAAACCTTACTACTCCCAATAGCAGGCTGTCTTTTAGGCCACTAACCAGTTCCCAAATCATATGAAGACTTGCTGTGTATGCTAGGTCTTATCTTATGCTTGTCCCACTAGCTCTTATAACTTAACTTGTTTCTTTTCATCTATGTTTTGCCTAGGTTTTCTTTTTAATCTTTTTTTTTTCTTTCTTTCTATATATCTTACTTTCCTGCTGTCTTCATGTCTGGCGGATTAGAGGCTGCCTGGCTTCTGGCTGTAGGCACGTCCCTCTCTTTCTCCCATATTCTCGTCTCTTATTCGTTTCCTTCTTCCTGGATTTCTCCTTCTACTTATTCTCTCTGACTGGCAGCCCCACCTACCCATCTCCTACCTAGCTATTGGCCATTTAGCTTTTTATTATACCAATCAGGTGCGTTAGGCAGATAAGGTAAAACAAATGCAATGCATCTTCACGTAATTAAACAAATACAGCACAAACAATTGTGATACACCTTCGCATAAAGTGATATTCTGCAGCATAAACAAATATAGTACATCTTTGTCTCACTAAAATAACATTCCGTAACAACTCCCTTTATCTTGATATTTATTATGAACAAGAATCACTTATGGACATGAAAATCTTTTAGGGGTTGGAGACATGGTTCGGTTCAGCATTTAAGGGCACTTGATGTTCTTGCAAAGGACTGGGATTCTCTTCCCAGAATCCATATGGTGGCTCACAATCAGCTGTACCTCTAGTCTAGGGACCCCACACCCTTTCTAGGGACCCCACACCCTTTCTGGCCTCTGTAGGCTCTGTACACCATGGCACATACACATATATGAAGGCAAAACATTTATATATACAAACTAAAATCAAGAGAAATCATGAAAAAACTTGTAACTGAAATATCTTAAACAATGTAAATTCCATCCAACCCTGATTATTTTTCTACAACTTCATTTTTATGCAATATTATGTTTTCAGTTGAAATTTTTAGAAACAAAAGAAATTCCTATAATAAGTTTTCAGTTCCTTCTCTAGGGATATAGGAGGTATTTTTATTTGTGGTAAAGGATATATAGAAACAAGAAATGCTAACATTCAAAGAACTTTCTTTCAAATAAGCTAGATAAATTCTTTTATATAATCAAATATTCATTTATAAACCAAGAATCCCTAGCACATTTAAAATGGTTTGATTTTTAAAGTAAGCCAGGGTATGATTTACCCTTGGTGAGTGGATCTGCAAAGTCCATCCTTCCAATAAGTCAAAAAAAGAATGCTTACTAAATCCCGATGCTGACTCTCCAAATGAGAGACATGTCTACAAACAGGCTTCTACTAGATACTGAAGGGATAGTAAAAGTTCTTTCAACAGATTACCATGGAAAGGTATTGGCATAAATATCATTGTTAAATCACAAGTAAAGTGGTCTTGGAATGGCCTGTGCATTAAGAAGGATGTTTAGACTACGTGGAAGAAGACAATGATGCCGCAGAGATCAGACCCATTGTGGACGGGAAAACAGGAAAAGCCTCTACGTAGAAGGCAATGTCTATAGGAATCCCCAGGAAGTCCTGTTGTCACCAGCCTAAAGTAATTGGTAGTTCTTGTTCCAGAAGTTGCTGGATCAAGGGATCTGGTAAATCATGTTCCAATATTTGTCATATAATTAAGCAACTTCAGATTTATCATGATTTGTTTGAAATATATGTAAATTTTAACATTTTATTGTCTACTTTATGTTTATCCCTTCCACCCTAAATTGGATGTGGAAAGCGACATTTTTAAAATTAAAACATCTATTTTGGCATGTGTTTTAGGCTATCATCTACAGAAGGAGACTGGTTTACCATTATGTCTGAAAAAGCCCAAAATCACTTCAAATGCCTAGTACTAGTTATCAAGGCACTAGACATTAGAAAATGAGGGCTGGAGCATCCTTATCAATTAAAAACAAATAAGGAGAGATGGACAAGTATTCAGGGTTAGTGCCCTTGGAGAGTTTCCGGAACTTGGAACTGAAGGAGCTGAGATGGAATCCAGAGCAAACCCTGCATTAAGAAGACAGCTCTGAAGTTCCAGCTACAGCAAAGCATCTCGGGTTTGCAGGGCAGGTTACTGGAGAGAACTCCAAACAGGGGAGGAAGCCAAAGGATTTGCTCATAGAAGTCTTTGTATAGCCAGCAATGCATAGGTTAGCCACAATCTAATCATGGAATAAAACTCTGGAAAGAATATGAAGGAATGCCAGGCGATGGTGGCGCACGCCTTTAATCCCAGCACTCGGAGGCAGAGGCAGGCGGATCTCTGTGAGTTCGAGACCAGCCTGGTCTACAGAGCTAGTTCCAGGACAGGCTCCAAAGCCACAGAGAAACCCTGTCTCGAAAAACAACAACAACAAAAAAAAAAAAAAGACAATGTCAGTGGCTGGCAATCAGATAGAAGTCTCAAAGTATATGGGACAAGGCAAAGAGGGTGCTGTCTCACACACAGAGAGTAATTATCAGGCCTAGTGGGACCCTGCTTACCTTTCATGTACAAAATCATAAAAACAAAACAAAACATTTCCAAGTAATTTGGTGGAATCCCAGAATAGAGGTCAAGAATATTTATAACAATACAACACATCCAGCCTCTATTAGGGAAATTTGACTGTCTCGGCTAAGTAATCGAAGAGAATCAGGTGGACATCAGGAGCCATGATTAACAGAAAATCCTCTCAATTGAAACTGAGATCTGGGATGTACAAGCATAGGAAATATCATGCAGAGTTCTAAAAACTTACAAAACCCATGTGTTCAAAAGATGAAATAGAAACATTAAATATATAAAAAGGAAGAAATATAAATTCTAGAGTTAGTCTGAAATGTCTTAGATGGAAAACTGCATTGTATGTGAAACTAGATTTTGCCATTTTAAACTGAATGCTCTCTACTAATACTCATAATTTTTAGCAACTTCTAAATTTTGGTAGAAATGGAAACTGGTAACACGAAATGAGACAGTGTGCCTTCTGGCTTACTGGAACTGCCATGACTTTGCTTTACCTGTGTGACTCCTTTGCCCCAATTCATTTCTGGTTTCCCATTGCTTGAGGAATAAAATCTAATTTTTTTGTGTGATATTCAAGATCTATATACTCTTGCTAGACTCGGTCCAATTTATAATCTTATTTCAGTTTATATAATTTATGCTAATAAAATTAGAATTTCTCATTCTTGTAATATATCTAGAAATTCTGTGCCTGACTAATTGTTATGATCTAAGTCGGGTTGCCCTCCAATTACAAGTTTTAACATGCTGACCCCTGGAACATGGCAATATGGTGTTTGGGGTCATGTTTTACAGAGGTAATTATGTCAAAACGAGGCCTTTTTAGTGTGTAGCCTTATCTCTTATGAATGAAGATCTAACAATTCCAGCTTTCAGGATTGTTTCAGCTCCCAGATCTGTGCTGTTTTACAATTATGGCAGCCATAGCAAAGTAAGATGCCACCGTAGACGTTTAACCTTCAAGCTGGCCTGCTCTTGAAATATCTGACAAGTCAACTTTTATTTAGAAATTTTATCTACAGCAGATACTGTAATGATTCAACCACACATCATGGCTGACACTTCCTGGTTCCAGGGCCTCGCATGTGCGGACAAGCACTCAGGCAGAAGTGCTAATGGCTCCAGGTATCTTAAAGGACCCCGCGTGACCTATAAGCAATAAGGTTGCATCATCTATGTATGACGCACTGCATGAGTCCTTACACGCATGCATGAGCTCTGACATCTGCATATGATGCAGCCATGACATCACCCTGTGCACATGCACTTGGTGGCATTTAAAAGCTGGGCATGCTATCTTTAGCTTGCTCGCTCGCTCGCTCTCTCTCTCTCTCTCCTCTCTCTGTCTCCAACTTTGCTTTCTGAGTGTATAACCAAATGCCTTTGTTCTCAATAGGCCTAGTGCACATCATGTGTTCTTTTGGTACTTCTCTGCATTCGAATCATTAGCCTTGGATTTATATTCGGTCACTGTTCGGAACTACATTTCCTAAAGTGTAGGATCTATTTCTGCTTTATCCCCGCATTACTCACGGTATCTAACCATTCAGGCACCAAGTGGGATCTCTGTTAATATACTTCTCGGTTTAGCATTTCTTAGATGAGAAGTTCACACCAGCATATATCTGTGCATTTACGTACTTTCCACTGTATCTCCTTCAGTACCGAATTCTTATACTGAATAAAAGTCACTACATCTGTGTGATGGAAGTGCTGATTTGCTTCCAGACTTTTTCAGGCAGTAAAGATTATTTTTCCAGTGGGTATTACAAGTAAATGACATTTCTCTAACACGTTCAAAAAGAAAAACAATTAGCTATTTTGTGATTGTTGTTTCTAACGCTAACTCTCTGTTACAGTAATTAATGTTTATAAATATCTGGTTTCAGTGGTTAACCCTCCCTTATGGTCTGGGGGAATATTCTCATGTCATCTCTGGAGTCAGAAACACGGGTGATTCCTGAGTCCGTTTTTTCTCTCATAGCTTCCGCAGCAGTTCAGCACCACCACCTCCCACATGGTTACCCATTGCTGTGCCCCACTTCCTACATGGCCACTCATTGTGTGCTTCACCTTTCTTTTGACTTGTTCTTACCTCTAGAGCTAATGGAAATGCTGCGTGATATTTTGATCACATTCTGACAATAAAGTTTGCTTTGAGTCAGAGGGTGGAGCTAGCCACTAGCTGACAAAAATTAACCATAGAGGTTTTGGAGGATTGAGGACAGATAGGAGAAAGGAAGTAGTAAGGCAGGACTGAGAAAGAATCTTAGCCCTTTTGGATGGAGGAATGGAAGAGACAGTAGGTCGCTGGTGGCTTCTCCTTCTGACTGAAATCAAGCTCTATTGTCATAATGTGAATAAAACATCATACGACTGCTAATGTTTTTGTGTGTTTTTTCTCTGTTGGAGACCAGCTTCGGCAAGTATAATTCTTACCAAGGTAGAGGCATGGGGATTAGAAAAATAAGTAAAGAGAATGAAGCCTAGAGTGAAAATAATAAACAGAAGCATAGGATAGTACTGGGAGGGAGCTCTAGTGAATACTGAAAATTGCCCACGTTTAATTTTCCATACACTTTGATACCCCAATACAACAAGGCAGGGAGAAAGCAAAAGACTGTTTTGACGAGATTCAAAGGACAACTAGAATAGTTGCTTGCTTCAATACTCGAGACATCAAGTCATTAATTCTTAAGAAAAGAATTCTGATGTTTAGGCAGTGAACCTACCCTAGACCAATATTCTGAAGGCAGCCACTCTCTAGGTCAAACTTCCTAATTCAAAAGGAGCAGAAGCATGCTTAAATTCTCTGACTTTTGGTCAGGGTGGAGAGGATACACCTCTATGGACCATCTTAATGTCCAATGCACCACATAACCACACCCTAGGTCAGGGTGTATTGTTGCAACAACTTTGAGCAAGCTAAAACCCTCAGTCTTTCAGACAAGGTGGAATAGGCTCATATTTTTGAGCCTCCACATGACTTATAGAAATCAACATGAAAACTAAAGGCCCCAAATTCCAAATATCACAATAAACAGCTATCTGGATAGGAACAGATTTAAGATTCCCTTTGAATCACCTCTTCATGAAAATACTTGTGGCCTTCAGACATGTGAAGATCTTCATGCCTTCACACTATTCCAGGGTTGGGGAATTAGATAGCAAGGGGAGCTTTTTATAACAGGTCACTTTTTAAACACTTCACCTCTTCTAAGATCAGTAAGACCAGGAAAAAAAAAAGGAGTGGCCTGGTTTATTTTGTGAGAATGAAATGCATACTGCACTAGATGACACTCAACTCTTTACCATACTTGGAGTACATTAACGACTTGAGTTAGCAGATCCCTATAGAGAAGACAGGATGCTGCATTGCCCACCCACTCCTCAATCTCCTCTTTCTCCTCTCCCTCCCTCTTTCTTTTTCTTCACAACGTTGCCATTAGATTTTGTTTCTGAAGTTTTGCTACTGTTGTCAATGATTCTTCTTCAAAAATCTCAATCACGTGCTTACTTCTGCATTGTTTCTAAACGTAGGTGACCCTAGTATTCTTGTAATTGGATATTAGAATGCAAACGGTTTAGTTTTATGAGAGCCTTAGAGCACCTGGCTCAGCATTAAAGCAGAAAGAATGCTCATCAGAGTTCCCTGCCTTGGACCTGTGACCGTCTGTCCTCTAGCTGGAGGTATTCCTCAGCTGACTCCAGAAGTGGCTTCTCATGGTCTAATTAACTGATTGTGGTTTTATTGACATCTATGGTGCAAATAAAGTCCTTGGGCAGGGAGTTTAAATTCTAGGATCAACCTTCCCTTTGTAATAAATTCTCTGCACAGCAGAATATTTTATGGTGCTAAACTGCTGTCTTCCCATAAAGAGGCCTCTGGACCTCTGGAAAGATATTATCATTATGGGAATAACTGGATGCAGGACACAAACCTGGGGAGTCAGTGCCTAGGATCAGGATCATCTGAAGGACTGGGTAATGTCTTGGACTAAAAATAATTTATGATTTGCTTCAGAAGATGAGAACTGCAGACAGGACTCAGTTCACAGGAAAGGCCAGTACACCTGAGTAGCTCCAAGGCTCAATGAAGAAATAGAAAGCAACAGCAAAGAATTAAACATAAAGATATAAGTGGGTTTTCACAGATTAGACATTGAGTGGAGTCCTAACCCATTCAATAATTCTGGTGCCAGTTGCTATACTACTAAAATACCATCTAAGTCCAGCAACTAGTGACTGTGGCATCAAGTTAAGTAAGACCAACAGTAATACATTCCTTCTGGCAGTAAAGTGGCTACTTTTACTTTTATTTAACTTTCATTTATTACTTTTGTATGATTCACTATTTCTCAAAATGAAAATAGTATACATAGGCAAACTTTACAGGTCTCTGGATATGCAATTAAGCTCCTCCAATAAAGTGTATGTAATTGTGTGTGTGTGTTTGTGTGTGTGTGTGTGTGTGTGTGTGTGTGTGTGTGATTTAACAGAGAAGACATGCTCTCAGACAAACTTGCCAACTTCCTTTTGGTAGTGGCTGCTAGCTCTTCGTTTAATGCCACCAGATGTGGATGCAACCACTCTTACATGCTGAGCCTTCCCTCCAGCTCTATTATTTCTTTCTTTTCTTTTCTTTTTCATTTCATTGGAAATCAGCCTCCCTCAAGTTCTCAGGACATGGAGATAATACAACCTCATTGTGTTCCAGAAGAAAACACAAATGATGTCTCATCCAGTTCCTGACAGAGCCATTACCCTCCTCTGAAACCTCACAGCCCAGCCTTTGCTGGAAGTGTTTTTATGAACAATTTGGTCTTCTGAACTTCCACCAAAATGGCTCATTAAGCCTTATTCACAACATTCCAGGCCTTTCTTAGACCATAGGTACAATCTCTTCCAATTTCTCTGGCAGATGAATTTCAAAGGCCTGTAAATCACATGTCTGGTTTTATCTTAACAACCTTATTTATCAGGTCTATTTTTCTGTATTAGTCAATTTTCCCACTTTTGTGTAGCGTATTTCCCAACAAATGCAACTTAGGGGGAAAAAAAGGATTTATTTCAGCTCAGATTTCAAGGGGGAAAAGTCAATCATAATAGTAAATGCGTGATAAGAAGAACATGCGGCAGCTGGTCACATGACACCCAACATCAGGAAGCAGAGAGAGATGACTGGTAGTTCTTTCTCAGCTTGTTTTTCTCTTTCTCCCCTTTTATTCATTCTCGATCCCCAGCCCATGGTAGTACTCACATTCAGAGTGGGTCTTCCCTTCTAAGTGGTTCTCTTTAGGTAGGAACACACATGCACACACCATGCATGTATAAGAGATAGGTAGACAGAGAGAACTTGACCTTCTAGGTTATTAAAAAATAAGTCAGCTTGAAAATGAAGGTTAACCGTCACAAAAGGCACAAATATTTTTTATGAACTAATAGAAAATCTTGGCATTGATGTCTTTCCTTCCTTCAGAATTGAAATTCTAACTCCAGTGAATAAAGAGTACATATTTATATAAATAAGCTATTAAAGATTTGAATAAAGTTTGGGGCAAGAAGTTTGTAGCTGTGTACAGTTAGATTCTATAGTCCACAATTACTTTCTGGGGTCTGTCTGTTTAATATGTTTTATTTGTCAAATTCATTTTATGAGTATGCTGGAGAAAAAAATAAAATTAAGTACTTTAAAAACATGTTTGCCTTTTTCAATTACTGCTCTAAGACATTAAATCCTGTTTCTAACACAGTGCCTTTTTAAAAAATATCTTTTATAAAACTCTAATATCCTCTCACCCACTTGTAAAAATATAACAATAAAATGATCAAAGATCAAAGGTTAGTGGGTTGCGGATCTAAAACCCCTTTCCCCACTCAGCTGCTTCTTCAGTCCCTGAGAAATGTTGCTTAATTTAGAAAGAAAAGTTGTAATGAGGCTGCTCCCCTGAATTCAGAGGAAAAGGACCCAGCAATAATTTGCAGGTGATTGAAAGGCTGTGTTTACTCTTAGGATTTCCTGAGCTCACCAATTTTAACAATGGAGCTTAACTACTTTTGATTTCAAGAATTGCACCCAACTTAGATTCTGAAAAACTCTTTAGAGAAGAGGTGCATCGAGGCTATAAATGAGAAGTACACAGACTACTTCCTCATCCTAGGAGGGAAAAGCCAAAATAGAACATGAAAGAGATGAACTGGCAGAGATTCATGTAGGCTGGGAGCTACTTTCTCCTCTAATTCAACTCTTGGAATGTATTCATACATATTAAGAAACAATAGTCTCAGACAAGTTTATAGTTTTTGCCGTTTCCAAGTTGGAAAATAAAATAATAAAAAACTATGTGAGACTTTTAACTTTTTTTCTCATTGCAAAAGAATGTAAGTAATACTTGCAAACTTTAATGAAAAATATTTCAGAGTACATACAAATTATTTTTATGTATAATGCATATAAACATTGACTCACAGTATAAAACTACTTTACTAAGAAAAAGATATTTGAAACTTGGTTTTAAACAGCATCATTTTAGTTTAAAGGAACAGTTTGGGAAAGGTAACATTTGTCTAATAAGCTATTATCAACTATTTTTATTTAAGATTTTTTGATATCTGCGATTGAACATGCATAGTACATGTGAGAAATTCTAAAAAAAAATATATTTTTGTGACTGAATAAAAAATGAGAGAGAGATTCTGTAAAAAAGGGAGACTGAGTTGGAGGAGGTGTTAAGAGATAAAGAATGACAGAGAGAGACACAAAAAGAAGGAAGAAAGTGTAGTCGATATGCCCAGTGATGCTCCATTAGAGAAGACTGATTAACTCAATGCCACCAGATGCCGACTACAGAAAGCCCCCTGGCTAGACTGACTTACCGTGTCCACTTCCCCTCTCAGTAGTACTGCAATCCTGTCTATCTTGAACCACCTTAGGTCTTACATGTGCTATCTAGGTCTCTGCTAGTACAGGTTCTTAAGGGCAAAAGGGACCAGCCAGTCAGGGTAGAAGAGATCCATTCGTGATATAGGAAACAGGATCCACATAAGCCAGAGCAGCACAATTGCCAAATTAATGAAAATATGCTCTCAAATACTTCCCTGGCTTTCAGTGTTAATCGCCATTTCCCATGTTGAACACATAAAATTCTAATTTTGCTAATCCATTTTGTGCTCTACAACAGACATGATAAAATATAAAATTGGTTTCTACAATTCTTGGTCATATACTGAAAGAAGCTCAGGAATTTCCCTATCCCTGAAGTAAATTTCTAAACTTTACCTCAGTGAATACACTCACGAGCTCTTCTTCTTTTTTCTTTTATTTCACTTTTATTTAGTGACCTCTTCACCAGTTAGGATAGCTTCACTAATCAAGACAAGTTTTAAAATCAGCAAACCAAATTCAGACAATCCAGAAAACGTTTAAAGAGTCCATCCAAGGGGCACACTTGCACACTTGCCTAGAGTCCTGTTACTGTCAATCTCAATATCAGTTCGGGTTCTGTGGGGAGCAAATGCAGTCCAACAAGAAGTGACTGAACCTTTATAAAGACTGTATCTACAACATTTGCTGTTGGTGAGCTTCATGGAGCGGTGTCGCCGTGCATCTGGTGGTGCGGCAGACCTCATTTTAGAACAGTACAGCTAGCAAACGGAAAGAAAACTGAGCATGAAAACAAGAATGATGAGGCAGGCAGGAGCCTGGGAGGGAAAGGGCCGGTGGGGTCCAATCCTCTTTTTAGCCTTGACCACGTGGGAGTTCTTAGCGGTTACTAGCACAAATGAAGTAAGAGGGAATGTAAACACCTGTCCTGAATTTCGTCTAAGTGAAATACAGCTGCAGCGGAATTGTGGGTGATTATAGACATGCTGAATTATTTTGCTCTTTGCTTTCTTCATAGTAGTCTAGAATTCTCTCCATTGAACTCTACAGCTTTTGAAGTGTAATCATTTGTCTATTTCCAGGGAGGATTTAAAAATTCTTTTAAAATCTCAGTTATCCCTTATGTTGGAGTGTGTGCTGCAGCAAACACTCAAAAGGCAGCTGTAAGTTTATTCTTATGAATTTATATTTCTGGTTTAAATATAGCTTTTTAAAGAAAATAAAAACAATTGTTTCATGTACGTTTTTATAAAGACATTGGGACCAGGAAACAAGTAACCCAGAAATTTGGAACAATTTTAAGGAGAAATATACTTTTAAATCAGCTAAGCATTTGATAAAATTCTATGCTTAAAACAAGTATGCATTGGGTAGTGTGATTAATTCTTAAAAATAACATATAATTCAATAGCAATTTATTCTATCTCTTATAAAGACGTGAATTGTATACATCTAACAACTGGATAAAAGCCTTTATTATTTATGTCTGGATTATCCCATTAAAATCACTACATTTTGTCAATTGCTGTGTCTTTTTTTCTTTCCTTTTGTGCTGTTGTTTTGTAGTGTCCTATTTTCCTGTTTTGTTTGCAACGATCTGCTGTTTTGTCTATAGTATTCTCCATTTTATGCTTATGTGATAAATCTGGCACAGTTTCTGTAATTAAATACAGATGTTACTTCTGTATATAACCATTCATCACAAGGAATAGATTTTCTTTAGCTTTTTTTTTTCTCAAGGCAAGAAGAATATCAGTATAGGCATATCAGAATACATTAACTTTGTATACTTATATCTTAAAAGCACCATTGTGTGCTAAACTTAAACAATTGGGAGATAAGGCTAAAATAACGTGTGTGTGCGCGCGTGCCCATGTGTGCGTGCATGCGTGCATGTGCTTACACAAACGTTCATGAGTCTGAATGCAACCGTGTACACTGTTGAGTTCACATAGAGATCGGAACTCATGTCCCATGCCTTTCACAATAACACTATGCCTTGAGATACGCAGTCAGTTCATCGGTTCACCTTGGCTTATTTGCCCAAAGATTTTCCCGTGTCAGCTTCACAGTGCTGGAGTGCCAGGCTTTTATGCTTTTAACCTGTGTGCTGGGGATGGTATTCAGGTGCTCATGCTTGTATAGCAGGCAAACACTTAAGGACTTAGCTATCTCCCAGTCCCTAGGAAGAGGAGCTTTACTTCTTTTTCTAGTCACCTTCACAAAGACAGGACATGGAAGAAACAAGAGCGGATGAAATGAGAAGGCTAAAATAATTGTTTTAATTAACATAAAATTGCACATGTTTATGGAATACTGTCATGTTTAAATATAACATATATAAGTTATATATAATGTTCAAACTGGGGTAATCAGTTATCTTCTCAAACGATTATCATATTCTGGGTTCAAAACATTCAAATTTCTGTTTTATTCTAGTTTTTTAAAAATACTCAGTACATCTTCATTGTTTAAAGCCTAATTTTGGGCATTATTTTACTACATTTATAAAGCAATTAAAGGAGAAATCAAAATTATTTTCCAGGTTAAAATAAACAATGTAAATTACTAAAAAGAAGAACAAAGGGATACAATGAAATTAGCTGAAAAATGATTTTCAGTAGCCCCGAAACAAGAAAACTCTACTTACCTGTCATATGTGCCAAATCCTTGTATATTTACAGAAAAGCTGAATATGTAAGGTATGGGGAACGAGGAATGCTTTGTCATCACTGGTGAGATGGACCTGATGTAAAATGGAAAAAAAGAAAGAATATTCAACAAATGGAGCTGGCATAACTGGATATCAACATGTAGAAGAATGAAAATAGATCCATATCTATTACCATGCACAAAATTCAAGTCCAAATGGATCAAAGACCTCAATATAAAACCAACCATAGTGAACCTCATAAAAGAGAAAATGGGAAGTACACTTGAACGCATTGGCACAGGAGACCACTTCCTAAGTATAACTCCAGTAGCACAGACACTGAGAGAAACAATTAATTAATGGGACCTCCTGGAACAGGAAAGCTTTTGTAAAGCAAAGGACACAATTAACAAGACAAAATGGCAGCCTACAGAATGGGAAACGATCTTTACCAACCCCACATCAGACAGTGGGCTGATCTCCAAAATATACAAAGAACTCAAGAATTTGGTCATTCAAAGAACAATGAAAAATGGGGTACAGTTCTAAACAGAGAACTCTCAGCAGAGGCATCGAAAATGGCTGTAAGACACTTAAGGAAATGCTCAACATCCTTAGCCATCAGAGAAATGCAAATCAAAACAATTCTGAGATTCCATCTTACACCTGTAAGAATGGCCAAGATCAAAAACACTGATGACAACTTATGCTGGAGAGGATGTGGGGTAAAGGGAACACTCCTGCATTGCTGGTGGGAATGCAAGCTGGTGCAGCCCCTTTGGAGGTCAGTGTGGTGATTTCTCAGACCCAGAAGGACAAATATAATATGCACTCAGTTATAATGGCTTTTAGACATAAAAGAAAAGCCAGCCTACAGTTCACAAACCCAGAGAACCTAAACAACGAAGAGGACCCTAAGAGAAACATGCATGGATCTAATCTGTGAGGGAAGTAGAAAAAGACAAGATCTCCTGAGTAAACTGGGAGTGTGGGGATCATGGAAAAGGGTAGAAGCAGAGATGAGAGGAAGGGAGGGAAGCAGAGAAAAATATATGGCTAAATAAATAAATAGAAAGAATTTAACAGAAAAAAGTAATGGATTAATTTATTTGGTAGAGAAAATTTCAAGAAAAGGTAACATTCAGGATGGTGCTGAGAAAGCAACTATTTTTGTTAAAGAGATCAGCACCCCAAAGACAAATGTATAACCTGTGTTATACATTGCACAACAGCAATGCTGTCCTGAGTTTCAAGCCCTGTCTATCAGAGATTCCACAGGTCCAAATTCATTTGAAGAAAGAAAGCCTAAACTGAAGGCCTTCCATACTGCTCCAAAGCAACTACACAAGAAAGCATTTCCCCAATTTCAGCAAACGTAACCATAGCCCAAGGGAGCTAGGTTCCATAATAAAATGTTCGAAGAAACTGGCAGTGTTATCCACAGAATCCTGATTTGGGAAGCATAGAAAATATAAGATTGAGGAGGATCATAGAGTCAGAGGACAGCCAAGGCTAAGGCAATGTGTGATAAGGTTGGAGTTCCTTTAAGGAGGCCTTGAGAGGCCTTTGTATGAGTCTCTTTGCTACAGAGAATCTATACTGGTAGAGATACCAGTGATGTGTTAAGTTCACCAAGAGAGTTATGGATATGGAGTAAGCCTGCCAAAGAGAGAAACCATGTCTGCTGCAGGTAGCAGGGTTGAAATGATGGGCTTCCAAGCCCTTCGACCAATTTTGTTACAAACCCCAGACGCCAGACACAAAGCTCAAAGATTTGTTATCCTTTGCTGACAGATTTTAGACTTATTTCACTCAAATACTTATTGCTATGTTTGGATTCTCCTATTTTAGAATGCAGTTTTGGATTTTAGATTGTTTGGATTCTCCCATTTTAGAATGCAATTTTTATTTTATACCATTATATTTTATATTTATTGCATGGGTTGAATAAGAACGACCCCCATAGGCTCATATATTTGAATGCTTAGTCAACAGAGAGTGGGACTATTTGAAAGGATTAGGAGGATTAGAATGTATAGCCTTTTGGAGTAGATACGACCTTGTTAAAAAAAGTGTGTCACTAGGGGTGGACTTACAGGTTTCAAAAGTCATTGCCAGGCCCAAGTCCCCTCTCTCTCTCTTTGTTCTCTCTCTCTCTCTCTCTCTCTCTCTCTCTCTCTCTCTCTCTCTCTCTCTCTCTCTCTCTCTCTCCTACTTATCAGGATGCAGCTCTCAACTACTGCTCCAGCACCTGCCTGCATACTGACATGCTGTGCCATCACGATAATGTGCTAAACATCTGAAACTGTAAGCAAGCCCCAACGAAATGCTTTCTTTCATAAGAGTTGCTTTGGTTACTGTGTCTCTTCACAATAAAGCAGTGACTAAGAAAAATACTCATAGTTAAAATAGTTTGGACTTTTGAAACAATTAAAAATTTTAAAGATTATGAGGATTTTTAAAGTTGGACTCGTGCATTTTACATTATAACATGTTCATGAACCTATGTGGACATGGAAAGAATACAGTTTGAAAGTGATGCGGATGTCAAGATAACAAGGGTTAGAATTAGGATCATTGCTATTGTCAACCTGATGGAATCTAGAATCACCTGGGAGTTAGGTCTCTGGGCACGCCTTTGGGGGATTATTTTTGATGGCATTAATTAAGGTGAGATTTGCACACTCTAGGTGGCCTCATTCTGTGGCTGGGATCCTGGACTATATAGTGGAGAAAGAGAGCTGGGCAGCAGCAAGCATTCATTCATTGCTTTGTTGTCTTTTTCCCGTTATAGCGCCTGCAGTATGCTGGCTGCTTTATAAGCAGAGTATACTTTCTCCCTTCTAGTCCTTTTGTCAGATTATTTTATAATAGCAAGGGGGAAAGACATTTTTAAAGTAACATTTAAAAAGTCAGTGTCCTAAAGAGAAGAAATTTGAAATATCTTAACCAAATTACTTTTATAAATTTATTTTTATGTATATCCAAGACACCCAAAAATATTAAGATCTAAATGAACATTTCAAAAAAGGCGAGGTAGATATAATAAGTAATTATTAAGAACTGTATTGCAAATAAATGTAAACACCATTGTTTCCTTGGTAGTATATAAAAGCGTTAGTACATCCTATAATCTAAAAATTTTATATAAAACTTCAGTTCTTATAATCTATTAAACTCTCTGTTTTAGCTTAGTCAAAGGAAAAGGACAGATTCAGAAAGAAAAATAGACTGTCAAGTGTTAGTGTTATGCTAAGTATAGTTAGATATTTGGCAAATTGAAATCCACAACTCTACAAATTTCAGTATTTGAACCCCCCCCCCAAACACAGTCTATAAATAGGTAAGTTGAGAGAAGAGAGGAAGTGTGTACTTAATTGACTACACCAGCAGCAAACAATGGAGCAGGCTGATCTAGTTCAGGGGCTGAGTGCTGGCCAAGTGTGTGGAAGGCTCCATGGTTCAACACTCACCTTTGGAAAGCAAAATCCATGTAATTGTTACAAACATTCTTGAAGAAACAAAGAGAAGAGAATGTGCCTGTGGAATCCAGTGAGAGCTGGAGACCAAGAGCAATCTCCTTGAATCCCTTGCAGGCTTGAAAGCATGAAAATCCCGACCAAAGGAGAGATGGGTGTCAGGAAGGAAAACACAAGACATCCTCAACTCTTTTGCTTTTCCACTCTCTTGTCACTTGCCACTGCTTCCAATTTCTTTAATGAAAAGCCTGTTACAGTTTGAAATAACCCTCTGCAAAATAAGGTGAGGGTATGGAAATAGAAAAAGGGAGGAAAGACAAATGAGAAGGAAAAAAGAAAAAAATGCTTAAAGGAAAACCAATACATTCTACAATTACATGCACTTTCATTAAGACATAATAAAAATATTTAATCTACAGTTTCCCCTCAAAGCTCACTGGCTACTATGTCAATTTGCATGATGTCCGTGAGAAGAAACTAAGATTAAAGAGAAAATGTAATTGAATCCAAAATACTTGAATGCATTACGAGCTAACGTTTTGAAAATGAAAATAAAAAAATAAAACTATTGCCCCCAGCCTCCAATACAACTTTCCATTTATTACTTCCATATCAGTGATGTATTTATATTTATTTGAAAGGTTGTCCATCTTAGCTCCTTCTAAGCCATCTCTTCAAATTTTGTTAGTTCAATGAAAACAGACAATGAAAAAATAGTCTATAAGACAAAGAGCATGGCTAATTATCTACATATACCCATATCACCTATATAAGTAAATTAGCATTTAATTATATACTGCTTTCTATTTCTCTTAATCTGGTATTTTTCTTATTTTTGAAGTGGGAAGAGCCACTTTTTTTTTTCTGGTTTTTCGAGACAGGGTTTCTCTGTAGCTTTGGAACCCGTCCTGGAACTAGATCTTGTAGACCAGGCTGACCTCAAACTCACAAAGATCCGCCTGCCTCTGTTTCCCGGGTGCTGAGAGTAAAGGCATGCGCCACCACCGCCCGGCCTAATCTGGTATTTTTCTAGCATGCGCTGCTTATTTTCAGTATTTAAAGACAAAGAACAAAATAATATCAGCCCACTAGAGAGCTAGGATCAAAGAGCCATATCTATGTGTATCATACAGTGTATAACATAGTACTTAGGCACAATACTGTTCAAACATGAAGGTAATTGATGAATTTCTGAGCCCGTATTCAGGAATTCTGAGTACTACTCCACATACAGAATAGCCAGCACTGACTAATAACACGTTGTTTATTTAATGTTTCCAAGTAATCAAACGTAAATTGATAATTCTTCCTAGACTTTAATATAAGACTGAAGAGAACCTGGGGTTCCATCTAACTAGATAACTAATAGTAGCAGTAACTCACATTGATATTAATGGATATCTCAAATAATCCTTTTTGTACTAACAACTGTGCTTCAAATTTTAAATTTCTTAGGGATAAATATGTAAGCAGCCAAGGAAACTAAAATCTATCGCAAGCATGCCTATTGTAGGCCCAGATCTAATATATGTGCTAGTAAGTTGCTGATTAATTTGACATAATACCAGAAATGCACTGCACAATATTTGGGATTGGATTTCTTATGACTCTAAAAATTCCTTTCAAGCAATTCAGAAATAAGAAAAAAAAAGGACTACCATCTGACGTTTTCAGAAAACATAACAGTTTCTGGACACACAATTCATCCTAACAAAAGCCCCATGCTCAAAGAATTCCCTAGCTAAGGATGTCACCTCAAACATTTATGTAAATATTGATACAGCCATGCCGGAAGCATGCTATGAAAACACTGTGATGAAGCATCCATGTTTATCACTGTGCCTCCCCACTGCTCTGCGATTCACTGTGGTATGGTCTATTTTAACTGGTATTTTTCTAAGAGGTTTTCCCAGCCTAGGTTAACTCGCTAGAACTTCAAGTTAGAAGTTCAGTGTGCTAGTCAAGTTTCATAAAAAGCGGAATGTGAGGATTGATTTTAATCACAAGCAAACATACATTGAATTTAACTTCTTGCACGCCGCAGCAGCCTAGAACCTGTTTTCTAAATTATTTGTTAATAATATTTAGAAAAGTAATAACATATGAGCAAAGTAGCCATACCCTTGCCTCTGTGTTGCGTTAAGAAAGCCCACCTTTTGTGATAGTTGTTTTCCCAAAATGACTACAATGGATAGGCAGAAGTTGCCTTTCTGAGCTTATGAGCCTTAATTTGGAAGTCTTTTGAATTGAAGTCTCTCTCTCTCTCTCTCTCTCTCTCTCTCTGACTGCCCTCCTGCTCACTCCTAGTGAACCACATAGGAGTCTTTGCTTTAATTAATTAGGGTATAATTAAACAGCAGGTAGCAGGCAGAAGCCGAGAGTCACTTCCATCTGTTCCATGGGGGTCTCAGGATGACAGCTAGAGTCCCCCATGCATTTTACCTTAAGCAGTTTTTGTATTTTAATTTCCAGCGATCTCTTATAAATTGCTCTTATAATTTCACCGGATAATTTAACACTTCAAATTGGAGTCCCTCCAGCATTTACCCTGAAAATATACAAAGATGATTATGAAGGGGATGCGAACATTTAGATCAGCAAACACAATTAAAAGAATGTATCATACACTTATTAAATGTGGAGTGGGGGATAGACACCCTTCCATGACAGTAATCAATTTTAATTTGAAGACAGAGGTAATTTAAAAACACAGGAAAGGTTAGTGGTGTTTCAGAATACGATGATGACATTGGTTTCAGGGAGGCCTGGCTGCTCTGTTTCCAGTCTAAACAGCATCCTTGAACTTTCAAAGCCAGGAATGTAAAGCATTTGCTGAAAGAATTGACTTAAAATATTTCTAAAATTTCAGAGTAAAATAGTAATACTTTGTACTCAAATACTAATACACTTGCTATTTCATCATTTACAAAAATTAATCATATCATTTAAAAGAAATTTCAAGTTTCTTGAGTAGTAGATAGGTACCTATTGGATTCATTCATTTATCTCTGAATGATATTGGAAAAGTCCAATCAATATTTGGTCATCACCAGCCATTCAAACAGCTATTTGGTTTCCTTGGCCGCTGTATGAATCTCCACTCCTTGGTGGCAATACGTTCCAAGCTACAGAAGGCTAAGTCTTTGAATGATTGTCATGATCACAGTGTGGTACAGTTTGGAAGTAAAGCTGTTGTGTTCAGGTTTGGCTTCAGGTTCCTTCTACTAAATATAAATGGCTTTGATGATGTCGTGTGGGGTGAGCTATGAAGTGAAATGGGAAAAACTAAAGGAAATTCATGCATCCAAGTATGTGATGTAACTTGTTTTATCTAGATATCAGAAAAATAAAGAATGAATCCATTACAGTTATTATCCATTAAACTTCAGCTTTAACATTAGAAGAATAAAAATAGATGTAATTACCAAGACGCCATCAACTGGATAGGTTTAATCATTATATGCTAACTGAATGGGGAGTAAACACAAATATGTCTCTACTTAAGGTATTTCTAACTTTATTTTTATTATATTTTTCATTCTTTAAAACAATTTTCAAATTAAAATATATTTTATCATATTCCCCCTCCCCCAAGTCCCTCTAGACCCACCAACTTTAAGTGCTTTCTCAAAAAATAAACAAAAATCCAATACAACATCAAAACCAAGAACAAAATAAAACCACATCAAAAAAAAAAGCTACAAAATATTTTGGCAGCATATTGTGTTTGTTGTGGGAGAGGCAAACAGCACTACAGGAGCCTGTCGTAGAAGTGTGTTATCAAGACAGAAAGATCAGGGATTAATCTTTGTGCTAAGGTGAGAGCAGTGAGTTAAACATGATTGGAGAGAGGGAGAGAGTTTCTCAACGCAAGAAAAGAAACAGATAAGCTAGGATGCCAAAGGTGTCTGAAGGTGTGGGTGGGAGAATTATCAGGCTCTTGCAGTCCTCACAGGGGTGCACAGTGGCCGGCTGCTGATTGCCCAGAGATGACGTAAGAAGGTTCCAGAGACACACCCCAGCTCTTCCAGCTCTTCCACAGGACTTCACAGTGCTTTCTGTGGTGCTCCAGATCCCAGCTGCCTCCGTGCGTACATAAAACGCCGTGTGAAAAAGACAAACAAACTTGGGCTTGAATAAGATTTTTCTTGGCTCACGTGAAACCTTCCTTTCTACCACGCATAGCTTCGTTTGTTTGTTTTGCCAGGAAGCATCAATGCTATAGATTTAATGCAAAGATTGCAAATCGTTAGTCTTCCTGCCAGCAGCTGACAGAATACGTTTTAGAGAAGTTAAAAAAGACCAACATTTTGAATGCTTTTACATTTTGCAGTGGTATTTCTGTCTTATTTAGAATAGCAATTAATTGTGCCGTCTACCAGTTCACTGTGACTGGCTTCGATCAGCTGACTTTCTGTTAATGTGAGGCAGGAGGTGGCACTTTTGTCTATCGTCACCCATCATAATACTCAGTTAAGTAAATGTGGAGATGTTTTGTTGCTATGACTATGTAATTGTTCTTCATCAATCACGTGGTTTTTATTAGTACATAATTTGATTTCTTTTTTCTTTCCATCTACTTTAGCAGATATTAAAAGTTATTGGTGTGAAACATTCTGTATTTTAAGTGCTATTTTTCTATTCTCATTTCTTTGGTTGGAGTTGCAGAGTAGTTTGATCAATAAAACCTTACAACTTTTTCATTGATTTTTTTTTTAATTTGGGAAGCGATCTTTTCAATTTCTAAAACATATTTTCTTCTAATCCTATGGCTCTTGTAGTCATAAACCCTCTGATAAACATTAAACAAGACACTACTGATGGCTAAACACCTGAGATTAAAAATAAAAATGAGCAAACTACATTTGGTCCTCAAAACATGTTTCCCCCTTTGAGCCTAACGCTCACTGATTCACTTAAACTGGTTATTCTCTGAGTCACAGGCATCTGCTCATCTCTGCTCCCATGGTGCCAGGTTTCAGGGTCCTCGTGGTCTGACAATTTTACATGGGATGGTGGGGTTTGAACTCAGGTCTTCATGCTTGTGCCGCAAACAGTTTACTGTAATTCATCTCCCTGGCTTCATTTTTATTTATTATATATGCAAATTAGAAGTTTCTTTATGCTATTTTCATACATACCTGTTTTTGACTGACTTCTCCATCCCTCCCTCATCTCCCTTATCCCACTACCTACTTAAATCTTTGATGTCCCAAATTCTCTTTGCACTTTTATATCACATGTGTTTATTACCACCCTATACATCAATCTTAAGATTCACTTGACCTTTCTCAGGGAACTCTTTGTAGTTTTCTGCCATTTACCCACATTCATTTGCACATGAATACACACACACACACACAGGTTAACATCTACCTATGAATGAAAACAGCTTGTTCTTCTGTGTTTGCATTGCCTCACTTCATATAATATTTTCAATTCCATACATTCTCCTGCAGTTTCATTTTTATCTATAACTGAATAAAATTCCATTGTGTATGAGATACATTTTTAATACCCCATTCATCTATTGATTGACATTTTTGGCCAATTTAATAAACACAAATTCTAAGTCACTAGTTGTTTTAGAATGTAATATTTAGAGGAATATGTAAGCAATTTTAAGAAAAGTTGAGTGTTCTTAATCACTTTTGATCCTGCAACCTTTGAGGCAAGTCTCCCATTTGGGACCTTTCTTCTCACCTCTAATGCTTAAATATTGATGATGATATAATGCGTGTGATTTTTCTTTTGTAGGCAACATCGGATACTTTCTACATAAAAGCCTTTTTTTTTTCCATCCTGGAAATATTATAGTATTTCTTTGACAAAGTCCTGTCTTTGGGTTTCTTAGAAAATGCCTCCTCATGATATACTTACATACTAATTTCTTGTATTGTGACTTAGTAAAAACATTTATTTATTTATTTGTGTGTGTGTGCGTGTGTGTGTGTGTGTGCATTAAGACTGAGTAAGAAGATCAGAGGGCAACTTGAAGGGGGTTCGGTTATCGCCTGCTACCATGTGGATCCCAGGGATCAAACCAACCGTGAAGGTTTGGTAGAGAACACCTTTACCTTCAGAGCCATCATGTTGACCTGTGCTTTTATGTTTTATTTTGCTCTCCTCCAAAATATCTTTTAAACTTGAGATAACTTCTTTAAAATTATTTTAAGATTCTTATTTATTTTTATTTAAGTGTATGAATGTTTGCCTGAATATATGGCTGAGCATGCAGTGCATTCAAGGTCCATAGAGGTCAGAAGAGTGTGTCGGAACCCCTGGAACTGGAATTACAGACGGCTGTGAGCTGCCACGTGGGCGCTGGATATTAAACCCAGGTCCTCTGGAGGAGCAATCAGTGCTCTTAACCACTGAGCTATCTCTCCAGCCTGATAGTAACTTTTATTCATACATCTTGTAAGTTCCAAGTCAATTCCACATAACTAGCTTGGATTTCTAACTTTTTTTGGACATAGAAATAAATCCTAGTAATCAGTTACACCCTCTCATATATGTCACATAAACACAGAAACTCGGATAGTTATAATGAAAGACTTTTCGGAAAACGTTATCTGATCTTATAATGTTCATTCATTCTGATATTTTATGGATTTTTTATTTTAATGTAAATTTTACTCATTTACTTCCCTATTCATCATTGAGTTAACCATAGTTTGACTAAAAGGTGAATCAGGTTACATTGCTACAGTATGACAAAGAAGTGCTCAGGTATTTATTGTGTCACCTAGTGCCCATCGGTCTCTCTCTAAGGCTCATCAGTTGCTGTACAGATTACTCTAACTTCTTCCCTGGCAAATACACTCTGTGGGACACTTTGGCCTTGTCAGGTGGTGTCAAATATCTCATACCATTATTCCATGTACTCTATTTCACATTAACATTTATTTTGATCATTTAACTTATATAAACTTCCTGTTATAACTGGTAGTATAAAATGAAAACTACTTCAAATTCAGTTCCTATAGACCGCAAGGAATAAAGGATGCTTCCAGGTAGTGACAAGTGAGGTGGGATTCTCAGCTCCACCACAGATTGCGACCATCAAGCCACAGTTGATTTTCACACACCAACAGGCAACTCCATTACAAACTCATTATTAAATCAATCCACATTAAAGCAATCTAAGTCTCGTGGTCATTCCCCTGACCATTTTGGCCTGGTTATTGTTATCCTTATTCAGCTCATGTTTGGGTAATCATATTGGTGAGACATTATTATACAGACTGAGCACGTCATTTTAGGAGTATATGTATAGATATATACATATATGCATGTAACAACAATCAATGAAAAAAGAAGTTATGAATTTAAAAGATTGAGAAAGGGTATCAGGGAAGGTATGGAGGAAAGGAAGGTGAAATGATGTAATTGTATTATATATACTTTTAAAACTAAAACAAAACATATGTAATTCCTTAATTATGATGCATACCGGTCAGTGATCAAACCGCACGTCTCCCATCCACTTAGGATCTCATGAAGATGGAACATTAGTCATCTTAAATCTTATGCTCCTTCTTCTGGAGAGAAAGGAAATACTTCAGAAGCTTGTCATAGCTACTGTTGCCTCGGACCAAAAGGGATATAATGACCTTCTCATGGCTTTAGCCAGAATGGTTCTCAGCTACTATGAGCCCATTAGAGATATGGTTGTGTCCAGACTTTTAAAATGAGGGGAAAAATATTTCGTCATGCCACACGAATCACATAGGTATTCGGCGACTCCGTGCCACCCTATCAGCTGAATTCCTTATTCCTCAGCTCTTTCACAAACTGTGAAGCTCACTGAGCACTTCCCCTTGAGAAAGATCCTCATATGCACGGAGACTGCCATGTCAGTGTGTCGAAAGTCTCAATGATCACCGTTTTCCTTCCTTCAAACCCAGGTCTCGCTCCTGCTACTCTTTGTGTTCGTGGCTTTGCTCAATATGGTTGCTCTATCATCACGTTACTTTAGCAGTATTTTGGAAAAGGACAGAGTTACGTTTTATGTCGCCATTGCTCTGTTCTGATAGGCTTTTGGCACACCCATGTATGCATGCAAGTTATGACATATTTAAAAAGAAAGTAGGAATGATGAATTCCTTATTTATAGATATGATACACTAAAATCATCTTGAGATTCCCTTTGTTCCCTCTGCTTCATCAAAATGAACTGCAATTCTGTACTGGAAAAAAAAAGTGCTATGGTAAAGGGTACATGCAGAAGATTGGGGTCCCATAAGATTACAGTGGCATCATGGCAGGACACAGCATTATTCACACACTTGTGATGAAGCAAACCAACTGTAGTATGAGTTACGTGAGGGCATAGGTCAGAGCACTTAATAATAATAAGTGATGGTTCAGGTTAGTGCATTATCTATGCATTTATTTTTAATCATTGTTCAGGTATACGCTCCTACTCACAAAAATGTTTACTGTAAAATAGTGTGCTGTATTACATGAGCAGCATCCTTCTTCATCTCATGACTATCTCCTCTTGATGATACCATTTATATTTTATTAACTATCATGTTGTTTTGATCTACATGAACCTAGGAGTAACAGGTTATCATCCACATATACAGAAGTAAACCTCTCATTGCTCAGATATGCAATAGGATGCACCCTCTTGGTCTGTGATGTTTACAGAACAAAATATCCAATACCTTTTCCTTAGTGTGTACCCACACAGTCCAGTGACCTCTGTCTATATGTCCCTTCTGCCTTAGCTCAGTGGTGTTTCTTCTCCATTTGTGGTATGAGGGCGGTGTGCTTTCCTCACTGTCTTATTCAAGACGTTTCTCCCAGACATTTCCTACCATGGTGTTGCATTTTAACTCCTTAACTTAAAATCTGTTCCTGGTTCTCTTTGACATAGCTCTAGATGTCTAAAAAAAGAAACCAAAGTATTTGTTGAGGCCAAATGTAGGTGCCAGATGATACACAGTTTCCTCCAATTCTCTAAATTATCTTACTAATTCTAGTCCACCTGACCCTATGCCGAGCACACCCTTCAACCTTAACTCCATTCTCTCAAAAGCAGAATGCCTTTCCATAAGACTCAAGACAGATGATGCTCCTCTAGGAACAAGCTGATCTGGTGTCCACATGAAGAACTACCCATCCCCACATCCCAGCAACAAAACAACCTATTCTTTAGAGATCTTTGTGGCAAACGTCTTATTTAATGTCTTATTTCGTATGACACAGAAAGCAAGGGCTGCCTGATGATGGTACCACTCCGAATGCTGAACAAAGCACCTGTGAGTAAAGGAACCGTCACCCATGTGTCTCCTGAATGCTCCAGGAGAGAGATTCCCACGCATAACTTCAAATACCTCCATTTCTCAGAATTAAATCAATTAATGCAGCCTTTTGGTAATGCTATCTCCTGCTGTAGCTTAAAACGGGCTCGGAAGGTTGTTCGTTGTAATTGGATGTGCCAAAAGATCCCGCTGTTCTGATTCTCTGTGGGCAATGTTGACAGCTGGCCAGCTGGCAGGCACCCAGAAATTCTGCTTCTACCAATTAAGTGCCACCCCAACCGCCACATCTTATAGATGCCAACACAGCTATGGCGTTTTGTTGGACTGGTTTGCTTATAGCTGTAATTATATACAAACAGCTATTTCTTAGGAAATGTGTATCAGTTACATTAACTTAGAACTTGGATTTTAGGGACCAAGTGGTTACTATTTACTGTTTAAACTATGCTTCCTAACTTTGATTTAACCTTTTTCTCTGTAATTTTAATGATTCTGTTATGTGGGAGGGTCGGCTTATTCCTTGGAGAGTTTTAATTTGCTATGATTTTTAAGGTACCAAATTCAAAACCGTAATAAGGGACCTATATATCATATTAAGCTAAAATAAGTCAGCCAGTAAGCAAATAAGCGCCAAGTCCTAGAGGCAAGTGACATGGAAACCAGATGAATTCTAGCCTCAGAGGTGACAAAGCCCTGATTCTCCAGCATGCTTGGAGGAGGCCCTGAGGTTAGATCAGCTTGGGTGGATTTCAGGTCTCACTGCAGGAAATTGCCATGATGAACACTGAAGTGGGGGTGGCGGGGAATAAGAACAAATTGTATTAAATTTCCTAATGTAATGACTTACATTAAAATGAATGAAACTTCGTTAGCTCCATTTTTCATTGATGTAAACATGGCCAGATGAGCATTGAGACAGGACGGAAGCTAACCTTCTGAAATGAAACAACATTTCTATCTTTTTATTTCTAAGGGGAGTTTGAGATCAAAAACATATCTAAATAATATTCAAACACTAAAATATGAGTAATCTAACTATAAAAACTCAACCAAGTAAAACAAAAATGCTGCCATTGCTAGAACTCTGCAGAGCGTTTTACAAAGGAATGGTATGTGGGGTTTGTTTCATTTTTAGTATTTTGATTCAGGAGTTTGTTTTTTCACTTGACTCGTGAAGACAGTCCCATTTTGATCTCATTAGGTCTAAAAGTTTATTTTAAAAATTCCTTGAAAAAAACTGCCTATTGTTTCTTATTTTATAGTCAAGGCAGTATGTCTGCAGATTCGGAATTAGTACTAATGTTTTAATACTAGTATCAGTGAGTATTAAGTTGCTGCCTCTGGAATCTAATTGTTCCGTATTTACTGTGTTGTTTTCTTGTTTACTGCAAAGTGGTGTGGTAATGTCACCCCACAATGGCAATGTGTGATTTAAAAAAAAAAAAAAACAAAAACTAACATTAGGCAGTTAAAGCAATCTAGGCCTGTCAGCTCCTGATTATAATCCCAACACTTGGGAGCCTGAGGCAGGAAGCTCAATGGAAGCTCAAAACCAGCTTAGTCTACAGAACAAGATCCTAGGTCAAAAATTAAAAAAAAAAAAAAGTTAAATGAAGATAAATGATATTAAATAAACTTATACTTTTTTTTTTTTGGTTTTGTTCGATATGAGGTTTCTCTGTAGCTTTGGAGCCTGTCCTGGAACTAGCTCTTGTAGACCAGGCTGGCCTCAAACTCACAGAGATCCACCTGATTCTGCTTCCCGAGTGCTGGAATTAAAGGCGTGCGCCACTGCACGGCTGACATTGCTTTCTTATTTAGGAATAGTAAATGAAAAGGGAAGAACTATTCCAAAGAGATAATAGAACCACAGGTGATAAACTCACAGGTCTAAAACTGTGTAATTTTTATTTGCATAATACTGAAACTCAAAGTTCCTGTTGTTAAATCAACAGGAAGCAAGTCGGAGCGAAACAGGATGTTAAAGGGAATGGTGGACAGGCAGACCCAGGGTCTCTTAGGGCTTGTAGCTAGCTTTAGGAATCTTAGCCTTACCTTGCTTTCCTATCATTTTCTTGCTTGCTTCCTCCTCCACAGGTGAACAGTAATGAGAAGCAACCTCATTTATCACCTTCTCGAGAGCCTTAAAGCAAGTATTTGTGAGCCCTTGGCATGTATTTCAGAATTAACCTTTATCTCAAATCATAATAGACTCAAACCCTTATTTAAAAAAAAAATGCTGAAGCACTATGAGTTCTGTCGCTTTAAGTTCTTTTGAGAATCATCTAAAAACAGAGCGGGAACAATTTTAAAACTAAAAGAAGATTAGAAGAAAGAAACCACATGGCCTTTATAATCAAAACTCTTAAGAGGCAGCCCTCCTTGTAGCTGGAATTACGGAATTACTCAATTGTAGAGAAGCCACTTGGCACAAGTTGGCTGAATTTCTCAAGAGAGTTGAATGTACAACGTTGGAATCCACCATCCAGTGACCTGATCAACACGACAGCTGAAGCAAACGGTTCCGCTGTGCGGCGGGGGTCTGTTTGCTTGGCCAAATACAGTCTCAGCAAGATATGCCTGGGAATATTAATTATGGAGACAAGCAAGGAACCAGAGGAAACACACAGAAAGCCCCCACCGAGGAAGCAGTCTTGCTTCCCACAGAGTTCTACAGGGCACACAGCCGATCTCGAGCACGGAGCACACGCGGGCTCGTCCTCCTGCTGCTTTATGTTAATTAGGGAATAAATAAGTGGCCAACTGTAGTCTGTGGGCATATGTTGGTCAACTGTCTCTGTCTAATTAGGTTGTAAGCCCACTGAGCAGGCGCCTCATTTAAATCTATGTTCTGGAAAGCATGTCCTGCCGCCGCTGAGGTCCACTAACAGAAAAAGGAAGTCAAGGGCTGACGTTCAATCAGAGAGGAAAAAGAAAGGTTCTGTGAATTCGTGTGTCTATGTTTATATCTTGCCTACTGTTAATTAAAGATTTGGGGTTAAGAATGAGACTGTACTTTGATAGAGCGATGCCTTGAATGTTAGTAATAAAATATGTAATTTATAATAAAACTTGCAAATAACTTCAAAATGAATTTCATTTAACTTTGTATCTATTACTTCTAAGTTTTGTACAATTTAAAAAGGTAATAAGCACAAATGTCCAATGTAATACATACTCCCTTGAATAACATGTCAGGGTTCTTATATCACAAACTGTAGAGTTGACATCTATATGTGAATTGTTACAGAAATAAATCAACACCAGATCTTAGAAGGCTGAGGCAGGAGGATCACCATTAAGAGCCTAGCCTGGGATATAGAATGAGGTCCAATCTCAAAAACTAAAATTTATTAATTATCCGTGTGTGTGTGTGTGTGTGTGTGTTAGAGAGAGAGAGACTTTGGATGTTTAACGATACCTGTCTACAAAGCTACTCACCTTTTTTTCTGTGTCTCTAATTAGAATTTTCTAGATACTGATAGTTAAAATGGCTTACTCTAACTTGATCAAGACATATTACATACTGAACACTTAAGCAAGAATTGCAGCTACCTCATTTCATTTGTTCCTTATGACACTTGGCTTCTAGTTACTTTCTAATACATGTCAGCATTAAGGCCAGAGTCGTATAGAATTCTATGACTCTCTCATGCCACACAATGGAAGCCATCTAGATAGAGCAAGCAGATATCTGTGGATAAAAATGACCTAGGACAATAATGATCTGGGGTTTGGGTATTCTCCTCTTTTATAACTGTGGAGAATAAAGCAGAAAATTTTAAACAAATCAATTTGTTCACACAGGAAACTCCTTAAGTGAATATGAGAACCAAAAACTGCGTATGCATATATACATAGAGAGCCATGTACCACATGATCTGTGGGCCCCTGAGCTGCCTTTGGATGTTGTTCCAATATTAATCTATGCCTGTTCCTCCCTAGTTCTCATAACAAGACCCATTGGTTCCAGGTCAAAGACTTGAGGAACAAAGAGCAGCACTCTCCCACCAGCAATCAGCACAGCACACATTTGGGTTACGTTCCCACAGCTGTTAAAAACGAATGGCCACCTTATCTCTGAGAGTCTGTCTTTGTCTAAGGCTCAGGCTGCCCTTCACTCTGCATTTGCTGATATACACTCTACTTCCGTAAAATTGAATTTGTGACTCCAAGCTTGTTTACACTGAAATCCTCTTTTTATGACTTCCTAAATATAGGATAACTTTCTCCAAGGGCTAATCCCACCCTTGTTGATCTACTCTCTGGAATTAGAGATTTTCTGGTTGAATCTTGGCAGTTTGAACAGTATCTCCATCTACTTGTGACCTCGATCACTGTCTACTAACTCTGCCATAATTATGCTATCTCTCAATTAGGTAAAATTTTTTGAGACTGATAAAATGTTTTACTGCGACTTTAATCTGGATATGCTGTATAGTAAGCACCTACACAAGCACTTCATAAGAATAATTTCAGTTTTTATTTATGACATTGGCTTTTGAGTATCATTAGGACTATATCAAATGCATAAAATGAGAGTTCCTTGAGAAACGTCACTTAGTGTTCAATACAGCCAGATTATGTCTTTTTCCTCACTTATTGTTTTGTCATGTAATATAAAGTTATATTGTTATTAATATCTGCTTCTTTATGTACTAAAAGGGCAATCCATAGCTGATAAAAATTTTACTTTTTTTTTTTTTTTTTTTTTTTTGGTTTTTCGAGACAGGGTTTCTCTGTGGTTTTGGAGCCTGTCCTGGAACTAGCTCTTGTAGACCAGGCTGGTCTCGAACTCACAGAGATCCACCTGCCTCTGCCTCCCGAGTGCTGGGATTTTATTCACTTTGTGTTTTGCTTCTAATAAGTTCTCTTTTTCTCTTCTCATATGGATCTTTACAGCAATCAGTGAGTTATGTATAAACCAAGGTACAACATTTTATTTAAACTTTAAATGTCATTTTTAATGAAGGCAAATGGCTTAAACCATTTATCTAAAATTATCTAAAAAACTATATCTAAAATTTCAGGTCTTTCCTGTTTGTATAATTTTGTAATCATTTTAATGTTGTAAAAGCTAGATGCAATAATAGGGTTTATAGTCAAGTAGCTAAATCCAGTTTTTGTTGTTGATAGCAAATAAATGGAGCATAGACACACTGTATCTCCAAACACGTAAGTGAAACTTTGATAGGAGTGGGTATCAGCATGCAAAGGGTAGCAAAACACTGTTATGGTTCTAACATGCAAAGCCCATGGATACGTTGGAGAAAGGTCACAAGTATCCCTTGTAAAATAAAACCCCATGGAGGCACTCTGAAGGTATGATTGAATAGGAAACACAAAGTCATGAGGCCTAATCACAGAATTTACATTTTTAAAATCAGCTCGACAAGACCAAACATGGCTTCACAAATCTGGAACTCTGAACTTTCGTTGAGAGACCTGAGTTTTTTAAACATAGTTTTAAACTATGTGCTTTTCAATCAAAAACATGTATTTATATCTGGAAAGTCTATTTTCCTACATATTTAATGACAATATAGGCTTTCCATGTGAGAGTTTTTATTTAAAATATTAATTAAAATGACACAACTATTCCTTCTAAATGTTCAATATGTGTATGGGTGCTTGCCCTGCATGTATATCCATGCTCCATTGCCTGCAATGTTCAGGAGGTGTTGGATACCCTGGACCTGGAGTGACTGGAGATCGTGAACTGCTGTGTGGATGCTGAGAATTGAAACAGGGTCTCATGGAAGAGGAGCCAGTGTTCTTCACCACTTATTCATCTTTCCAGCCCCACACTATTATTCTTAACTACCATATTTGTGCTGAATAATTTTTAAATGATTTGCTTAGCAAATGGTAAAACCACACTGTGAACTGGCACAATGATTAGTAACAATACTTCCACTGGGAAATACAAGTGATTTTCTCCTCTAATTACTAAGACATATCCATACAACATCAAACATTTCTATAAGACCAACAAGGCAACTGTCATTTTGGGACTAAAAGATTCTGCTTCTCCTCTTTCAATGTTCTGCTGAGATTACACAAGAGAATAAATGAGGTAACAAAGATGAAAATGGTCAAATTGCTTAAAATTTTATCTTTTTATAATTCTTAGGGGATCCAGAGACATTTATCAACATTAATAATAAGCCAAGCACCATGCTTTCCATAGTTGATCATCAAACTGGAGCAACGCAGAACCTTTGAAACTACTTCCCTTCTCATTACCTTTTTCTTCATTTTCTTTACTGTGTATGTGTCTGTGTGTCTCTCTGCGTGTGTGTGTGTGTGTGTGTGTGATATGTCACTTTTGGATTTAGGGCTCGTTATTATTTTGGTCAAGAATAATCTTCCCTCCCCAAGCATAATTGATCCAACAAAGAACACCTCAGAGGGAGTGAGCTATTTGTTGAAAAAACAAGCAAATATAATCAAATTAGTTTTTTAAAAGTAATTTGATAAATCATCTTACATTTCTAAATGTCCCAAAGTTAGAACTACTAATCCTTACATCAATCTTCATTATTTTTCCCATTAGTTCATTTCAGAAAAAAAAAGTGCTCAAAATAAAGATCTTTCAGAACATAAAATTTGAGTAGATTATTTCCATATTCTAAACACTGGTGTTGGTAGTCAGTGTATAAACACTGATAAAATAAGTCCCCTGTAAGATTTGTAATCCTGACATTTGAATAGGGTAAAATAACTAAATACTTAAGAAGCCTAAAGAGGTAGGTAATGTTTAAAGAAGTAAATAATAGAATCTATTTCACATCGTTAGAACTAATAAAATGAAAAAAAATCACCCAGAACATTATTAAGCTGAATTAAATAAAATAAATATTTGCTTTTTCAAGCCTGTTAGTTCTCTTTTGCTTCTTTGTGCACATTACCTATTGCACATTTGCCACGACAGAGCAAATTTGACATGCTTCCAGATGAAAGAACACATTTGCCTTAGAGATAAATTACATAATCATTAAACAGCCTCAGAACCCGAGAAAATCTACTGCCGGTAAACTGAGCCTAACATCATAGCTCTTTTACATTGGACTTCAGGAAAGTTGGTAAAGTCATCTAAATGTGAATAATATTTTAAATAACTTGCAAGGACTGTCTGGAGGAAAATAAAGAGGCTCATTCCCTCACGGATGCTGATGAATCAATTCATCCCTGAGGCAATGATATTACTGTGTCACCTCTATGAATCTTCCTAGGTGACTTGCGATGTATATAAAAATATAGTATACTCTTTCCTTATTGATCACACCACGCTATATTGAAATCAGCATTTCTACTCAATTGTTTAATCCGATGAAAAGTGATGGGAAATGCTAAATATTAGCTGTTTTTAAAGACAAAAAATTCACTCAAATGTTGGCTGCTTTAAAAAAAATTCTCAAAGGGAAAGTTAGTATTCATCTACTTTCTTTATGAATAGTTTCAAAGCTTCGTGAATGATGGAATAATTAGGCCATCTACTGGTAAGCGGAAAGCAGGCAACTTACACATCCAAACTCAATAAGAGATTGTCTTGATGGTCCACAAAGGCCATGGGAAGTTAATTGGAAAATAACATTTTTCCTGGTCCATATTAATTAGTGTTCTTTAATTTTAATATCTGAAGTCACAGGAACTTAGTTTCAATAATATTTATAAAAGTGGTGGTTACAAACTAGGTGTAATGCTTGCATCATTTATGTACTCACAGATATTCACAATCTTCTGTCAATTTCTAAAGTAGAAATTTAAACATCAGAGACGCATCAATATTTAGGATACCTTCCCTAGTCTAACTAAATTCATTCCCTGAAGAGACAAGTATTCAATTCCAAAGTAAAATCTCCATGTTAGATTTCTGCAAATAATGGAGAGAAATCTTACCTGCAACAGAGTTCTATAGTTTATGGCAAGATAAAAGTGCTGACAGAGGTTTCTGTCTTACAGGGTCCCACAGTCATCCAGTCCCAAATAAACACACAGAGGTCTACATTAATCATAAACTGACTGGCCTATTAGCTCAGGCTTCTTATTAAGTCTTATAACTTATGTTAGTCCATAATTCTTGTCTGTGTTAGCCACATTGCTTGGTACCTTTTTCAGCAAGTCAGTCACATCTTGCTTGCTCCTGTCTGCGTGACGACTGCAGAGTGACTCTTTCTCATCCCAGAATTTTCCTATTCTCATTGTCCTGTCTCTACTTCCTGCCTGGTCGCCCTGCCTATACTTCCTGCCTGGCTACTGACCAATCAACATTTTATATAACAAGTACAAGAAACAAATCTTTATAGGGTAAAATCATTGTCCCACAACACTCCCCTGTCCTCCTCCTTAAAAAAAAAAGAACTCTGAATAGAATCTCCTTTGTTTAGCTTTTCCCTTGACCATTATACATAACAACTTGTAACCAACATTCTAAACAAAGGCAAATACCCATAATCTATTTTTTGGGAATGTGGGCATAGTCATAGTTTTCCAGGCTACTTCCTGCTGATTGGGGGCACTGATAATCTTATGGGGACCTAAAGAAAATTTTAAATTATGGTCAAGTCCTAAATGGAATATTTTGTGAGGCTTCATCATCTCAGCCAGCATCCTTGAAACTATTCTGTATGTAGAACCCAGACATCTGGGCCATCCATTCCTATGGAGATTTCTCAGGGGGTCTTCCTTGATTTTTCTTAACTCAAAATGAATCCACAGATTCTCATTTCCTGTGGAAACAAAAGCAAAACCTCTTCTCCAAAGTGACATATCTTTTGACTCAAATTTGAAGTCAAAGCATTTCAAAAATATATATGTTAGATTAATCCAGCAGCATTTATAATCAAATATCTTTTAGCAGCTTTTGCTCCTTCCTCAGTCATCAAGCAATTTAAAGACAACACAATAACATACAGTATCCAGACTCACTACGTATTTTTCATCTTTATGTGGCTTTATTTTAACCTCTATTTCTTTTATTTTTATTTTTAATTTTTAGCTTTTTTGAGACAGGGTTTCTCTATGTATCTTTGGCTGTCCTTGAACTCATAGAGATCAGCCTGCCTCTGCCTCCCAAATGCTGGGATTAAATGTGTATGCTACCACACCTTGAACTCACAGTGATCTGTCTGCCTCTGCCTCCTGAGTGTTGGGATTAAAAGTGTGTACCACCACACCCAACTACTCTGTTTCTTTTTTATTTTAATGACTTTATCCTTTTTCTTTTCTCTCCCAAGCCTGTATATATTTTTAAACTGTATTGTTTAGAGGCCCCTTTTTTTTTTTTTGTCTGAATCCATCTTCACTGTATGTCTCTCTTTTTCTGACCACATGAGTCTTCAGTTTGCTAAATGATATGGCTAGGATTAAAGCCATGGCTTTGATGGCTGGATCCAACCCATTCCTTAGTTTTCTGAGAGTCTAGCAGAGGAACTGGCCAAAGCCATGTTTATTGCCACAACTCTATGGTGTTTTAAGGTCCCTGCTACCACCAAGAAACATGCTGTTGGGTGTTCACAAACACCATTTAAGTGCTTTGTGGCAGGTCCTCTTAAAACAGCTGCAGGGTGTTTGCAACTAAAGCTGAGCCAGGAAGCCTCTCTTAAATGAAACACGCTTGCTTCTAGCAAGCAGAGCCCACCTGAGAAAAATGCTGCTATCAAGAAGTCATGCGTGACTTTATTCTTTTCTGTCTAGAATTATTTCCCAAGCTCTCTCAGGCTTTATGTAGATGCAGATGTCCATATGGGTATCATTTGTTGACAAAGGTTTCTGTCCTACCAGGTCCTGCAGTTGGTCAGTCCCAAATAAACACAAAAAGGTCTACATTAATCATAAACTGGTTGGCTTATTAGCTTAGGGGTCTTAGTAACTCTTATAACTCATATTAGCCCATAATTCTTGTCTATGTTAGCCTCGTGGCTTATTACCTTTTTTGGCAAGGCAGTCACATCTTGCTTGCTCTATGTCTGGCTTTCTCTGTGTCTGGGTAACAACTGCAGACTGACTCCTTCTCTTCCCAGAATTCTCCTGTTCTTATTGCCCCACCTCTACTTCCTGCTTGGTTGCCCCACCTATACTTCCTACCTGGCCAATCAGCATCTTATTAAACAACTACAAGAAACAAATCTTTACAGGGTAAAACCATTGTCCCACCACACTATAAAAGGTTTTGGTTTGTTCTTTAGAAATAAAAGACCAGAATTCTTAAATCTTCATTCTGGAACATACTTACCCTATTGTCGATTAAAGTCAAGGAAAATGAATATACTAAAACACACTTCCAAAGATTCTCAACCTTTGCAAATTTGAGTCTAGTTTCAAATTGCATTAGAAATTGCTACAATTCATGGAAATGAAGATGAAAAATTCCCACAACTATGTATTTCTAAAAGGAGACTTTCTTTTCCTTTAAGCAATAGATTAACTCCCTTTTTCGTGGAAGGAGCAAGCAGGTATTCCCAGGTCATGCTGAGAACATGCTTCTGGGCTCTGGTGTTGCTGCTGATGTTTTTCTTAATGTCACTGATCCTGCTAGGTATGTTGGGAAATTCAGTTTCCCAGAGATTTTAGTTCCTCACCATTCTTTGGCTCCTCAGATATAGTCACATTCACACACACACACACACACACACACACCATTAGAAGTTCATTTCTAGTTCACAGAATTCTGCAGCAGAAACAAATTGTCTAATTAATAACCAAATTGCCTAATTAATACACAAATCACCTAGTAAATATCATCTCCAGAACCGCTTCATTTTGCTGCTGTCAACATCTTTCTTCATGGGATTCTTCACAACCCACTCTCTGTTCCTTTTTTTTTTCTCTCTCTCTTTCTTATTCACAAACAATTCACGTTTCAGCAATATAAATTAATAAATCTCTTTTATTCATTCATTTAAATGGCATTAAACTCATTGCGAATCTTTATTGTTTGATTACAATGTGCATGACTGTCTTTGAGCTTCTGGAGTCACCACAGCAGGCACATTGAGAAGAGAAGGGGGGAGCAGGAAGGAGGCAGCCCCTCCCCCCGCACCAGGAACTTGTCCCTTAAGTCACATTTACATATTTAAAAAAAAACTAGTTTTCAAGAGGCATCAATCTTAAATACGCTCTGGATTGTATCTGAAATTAAAAAATTAAACATGTGAAGCTTTTACTTTAGTGACTGGGGTACCAAGGTATAAAAGACAACAGGCAACAGCATTATTTCTTAAAGCAAAGATGTGGGGATTTCAATTGACCTACATTGCCTATAAGGATGTTAGCAAACATCTGTTGTGGTTTTGGGGTTTTCTGCAGCCTGCCTGTCCTTTGAGGTTGCCCGGGGTACGGGAATAAGTAGACAAAGCCCTCACAGCGAATTCTTTAGGTTAATAAAGAAACCTTAGAAAATCATCCAAAGGTAAGAACAGTCATGGGTTGGAGACTGGCAGGGAAGTTGCATCATGGATAAGCAGAACTGCTCTTCAGTACAAATGAAGCATCCGGATGATTAGGACCTCAGAGCTTTAATGATGGGTAGCTCTGTAAGACACTGTGAAGCTAGTGCTAGCCTGGGCTATCAAGTGAAGAGTCTCCGTAGCTAAAGTATTACTTTTCTTAGGTTTTAGAATCCTGGTCATCAATTGCATGAGTCGCATGAGTAAAGGGGACACACCAACTGGCAGAGATAGGTTACAACTTCCGGAATGTCTAATGAAATATACTGCTCATGGCATATATACTTTTATTTAAACATTGGATAATACCTCATTGTTGAATCTATCGATAAGAACTCTTTAAAAGTGTAATAAGGATGATTTGAAATGATCTCAAAACTTAAGGAAAGTTATACTTGAGAACATACTTTGTGTCTCTTCAAAGATTATACAAAACAAGGAGACACAGTTACTCTGTAGCTTTGAATCCTGTCCTAGAACTAGCTCTTGTAGACCAGGCTGGCCTCAAACTCACAGAGATCCATCTGCCTCTGCCTCCCGAGTGCTAAGATTAAAGGCGTGCACCACCGATTTTTGTACTGTAGAAAACTCTTTTGTACTGCTAACTCTTTTTTTTTTTTTTTTTTTGGTTTTTCGAGACAGGGTTTCTCTGTGGTTTTGGAGCCTGTCCTGGAACTAGCTCTTGTAGACCAGGCTAATCTCAAACTCACAGAGATCCACCTGCCTGTGCCTCCCAAGTGCTGGGATTAAAGGCATGCGCCACCACCGCCCGGCTTGTACTGCTAATTCTTAAAGGTACCCAAACACTGACATTTTAATGGAGAAAGTTAAATGTTATTTTTATTGATATATATGTGTTAAGAAAAAATATTAGCAGAGTTTCTAAGGACTCACACACGCACGTGAGCGTATCTGTGTGTGTGTGTGTGTGTGTGTGTGTGTGTGTATAACCCATGCAAGGTTCAAAGCTTCCTTCACTTTGAATTTGGATCAGCTACAGTTTATAAATATTTTCATATTGTCTTACTTGCACACTGTGACAAGAGTTGCCTGCCATTCATCTGTAAACATAAGCAATAATTCATTAATGAGCTTTAAACAATTAAAAGCTAGCCTGATTTTTGAGCTTCATCCACATGTTTTAATACATCACAATTACGGTTCCTTCATTTGTATCCACTCTATGTGCTGCTACTTTCCTGAGAATTTGTAATATATAAATTGTTAGAACAATCCTCATTCCTTTTATCCATTTGATGAAAAATAATTTTATCCTACAAGGTTCAAATCAAACCATTTCCTCAATTAAGTCACCTGCAAATTCCCTGTAAATACTAGAATATTTCTTCTATGTAAATCTTCCAATTCCTAGTAACCATTTACCATTAACTTAAAAATATTTGATAAATAAATTTTCTTAATTTTTAGAAGGTAAAATATATTTGATATACTTCACAAAATCTCTGTTTGTAGCCTGAGTCTAATACGTATCTTTTAGTAGTTAGCAATTAAATACATGCTTAAAAGGAATCACCTATTAATGTAGCAGAAGATTGAAGTTAAAGTTTGACAAATATATTTTATTTGTGCAGTTTTGTGGAGGCATAGCAAAAGACTATGGAATGGCTATGCTAAAAGACTATGGTTATAGCTTCCTCACATATGACATTACTCAAAATATTTTTGTGGTGGTAGAATAATCTTCTCCAACACACAGAGAGAGAAATTACTGAAACCCAATGACAGAATATTTTGATAAGGATCAAGGATCTAGTAAACAAGTATATTATGAGAAACTGCCCAGGTAAGATAAAGTTTTGATAAGAAACTCTTGAGCCCATACTGTGAAGGAGGTACAGAAGCTAACTCATAGACTATTTCAGCAGGCAGAGTCAGACAAATCCTTGAAATGAAATTCACAACAGAATGCACAATATATTAAACTGTGCAAAGAGGGAGCAGTCAACAAAGAGAGAGACAGAGAGAGACAGAGACAGAGAGAGACAGAGACAGAGAGACAGAGAGAGAAACACACAGAGAGAAACACACAGAGAGAAACACACAGAGAGAAACACAGAGGGGGAAGAGAAGAGACCCCAGCAACCTCCTCTCCCACAGAGAGAGTGCAGGCTGGACTTGAGGGAGTGGCCAAGGCTTGTCTCTTTAAAGGGACAGGACAGACCATTACATCAAGGATTTAGCTAAATAGAAATAGTAAGTTTACTCCTAGAGCTTAAGAATTCTAGGATGGGTATTTTGTTTTTGTTGTTTTTCTGGTTTAGAGTATAAGGTATGAAATGTCTCATGTGGAGTATACCTCAAATTCAATTAGAAAGCAAATATTACATAGATGGACATAGCTTCCTTGGAAGGTTGACATTGTAGAATATATGGTTAATTTACTTAAAATCTCTCTGTGTGATTGCTGAGAAAATGATTGCTATAAATTTCAATTAAACCCCACATTCTGTTTGGTACAAACTTCCCACAAAAAAAAAACATTTGCTAATCTACATATACTAAAATTAATTGCTCTACCACTTTTAACATGTGGTTTTCTTTCAGTCTAGTCTAATACTTTCCAATGGAATATTTTAAATTCTTGAATCAGTAGTCTCTAAATACATTCCCTTTAAATTTACATTGTGCAAAACAAATTTTATTAACATTAGACAGAAGGCAGTATTTAACCTAAGACCTGAATAGGTCAAGGTGTATGATAGGGTGAACTGTGTCACACTTTTACCAAACAAATCTGAATAATGAAGCCTTCACCCTAAGGTTCTCAGAATATGATTGTACTTAGAGACAGACTTCTTAAAACAAATAAATTCTGACAGTGGGATAAATCTAACATTTGGAGTCTTCATTTTAATTTAGGTTCCACCCTTACCACTTCATGCATGAGCCCCTCAGGGGCTACCTACAAGAGATCTGACCCTGTCATACTTTGCCTCAAACCACAGGCTTTGTTTCCATAGCACCTCGGTGCAGTTCTCAAGAACTTTGTCCATTAGTAGTTCCACATGCATGAGAAGCCAGCACCAGCTGAAAAGTTCGGTGGCTAACCGGAGCTGTAGCAGACTCCACTTGGACCATACCCTACAAGTGCCATGATGTCAGAGGAAAATGTTTCCTGGAGTGGTAGTGATTGAGTAGTGTTCCCTGAAACCTCTCTCTTTTTAGACGCTTTCTTTGTTAAGGAAAGTCTTTGACATGAATTCTCATGTTTACACTCTGAAGCCCTGAATGGGAAATGTCTACCCTCCAGGTACCTTCCCCATTGTGTAGATTATTTTTAATAGCTAATTTCTTTATCAGAGAAGGTCAGCCAGAATCAGAAACCAACATAGCCTTCAAAAGCCCACTCTTTATGAATTACTTCCACTACCCAAGTCATACTTCCAAACACCCCATAGCCTCCACAATAATAGCTGGGGGCCAAGCACTCAGAACATGGTTCTGGTAGAGAAGTACTTCTTCTTCCCACCTTAACTGAACTTTGCCAGATGTACAGTAAGATTACAGAGATGTTTTTTAAATTGAGTGAATGAATTAGCAATTAGACTAAGAGCTGGGGTTTAAGTAGAGGACACATAGATGTTAAAACAAATTTAGGAATGTTTTTCAGATTTAAATAATACAATATAAGTCTTCTGAGGTGTTTTACTATGACAAGAACTTGGGGGCATTAGGAAGGAAATAAAGGGGGAAAGGGAGGAGGAAGTCATACTGAGTTTAACTTTTGAGACTTTAACGTTTGGAAATTGTGGCAGAGTGTATACAAGCCTGACTGTGTAGAAACATCCTCTGCATTTCTTCTTTCACATCCCTGTACAAATTGTTCTTTGACGATCTTTGTTCCTTTAAATTATATAAGAAAAAGAAGCATGACTGGGGATGGTTTATTTTAGGAAGAATGTTCTTCTCATGACGAGATCTTGTTCAAGCAGTAGACTTATGAGCATTCTGATAAGGGCTGACTCCTAAGGACAGCGCTGTATGGGTTGCTAGAGTAACAAACAGGAAATGGACCCAAATGTCTCTTATACTGTGCTGCAGTCTTCCAAGTAACACTGTGTGATAAAGTAATTTATTGGTCAAACAGTTGACAGTCTCGGCTCATGGTACAGGGGGAGAGAACAAGATATTGAAGATGCCACATCAAACATTGTAATAAATACAATCTGTGTGGCAAATCCAGGTAGACATAAAATACAATGACTCCACTGAAGCCTAAAGACAATGTACCAACCAAGACCCCTTCATTTTTGTAAGAAATTATACACTTTGCTCAATACAATGGTTTTCTCAGAATCATAGAAGTAAAACAGTGCAGAAATTACAAGTTAAAAAGCAAACTCCTTAAATCATGTTAGAACCACTTAACACATTGTGTGACCATTGATGTGGACAGAGTTCAAGCTATATTTTAATCAAACAGTCACAACCAAAGAAGTCTTCCTTATGCAAGTGTATTAACGGAGTAAGAATGATGTCTTTAACCCCTGTGCCATAATGTCCTACTGTAGAAATATTAAAACCATTCCAGCTTCGTCCCCTTATCACTTAAGAGTTACAACTAGGTACTAACCCTCTCTCCTATCACCATGCAGTTGTTCAACAATGATGCTTTCTTGCCTTATTGTTATTGAGTTAATTTGCTTATGTGATCCATGGATTTTCATCAGTGATGCTAGAGTAACGAAAATGGGGAATGAACATACATTTTCACTCAGTGGAGACAGAAAGGCTAGATACTCTTGAAGTAATTTGGGTGTGCAATCTTCCCCAATAGTCATATGATAAAGATTTCATCTCTATCTTGGTACTATAGGGAGGTGTTATAAACTCAAGAAGCAGAGCCTAGCGGGATTCTGAGACCCTTTTCTCTTCTTCTTCCCAAGAGATGAATGGCTTTGTTCTGCCTGACGCTTTTCAAAATCCACAGTTTGTATAACCCTAGCCAAAGTTTAGCAGCAATGTCATCACTGTCTGCAAAAGAGTATAGCTGTATGTCATATATATTTATACAGGCACATAAGGCATAAGATAGATAGATATTTTAATAATTAAAATCTAAGATTGAAAAGTTAGATTCCTTAAACTAAATCAGACATTTGGATGAGATGGAAACATCATGAAAAATCCCAAAGGGGACAAAGGATGACTAGGTGAGTGACAGATCCTCTGCCTCCACAAAAGCCACTGCAGCAGCAAGCATGCGCAGGCTGGTAATATTACTGATGGCTTCTTGAACTATGATGGGTTCAAGATTTTATTCTCCTTATAAACTTAACAGTTGACCTCTGTAATTTCATAGATTCTGGAGTAGGACATGAGACAACTGTGTCATGTAACAAATGGCAACAGCCAGAGAGATGGTTTAGTACTTAGGAGCACTTGAAGAAGACCTGAGTTCAGTTCCCAGTACCTACATTGGGCAGCTCACAAATGCCGTTCATTCCAACTCCAGGAGTATCAGATGTTTCTAGGATACAAGGGCATCTTCTCTTAGCATACCCACTCACAGACACATACATATAACTTAAAAATAAAAGAAAATCTTTAGCTTGGTGTGGTAGTATACACCTTTAATCCTAACACTTGGGAGGCAGAGGCATATAGATCTCTGTGAGTTCTAGATTAGCTTGGTCTATATATCAGGTTCGACGTCAGCTACCTAGTGAATCCATATCTCAAAATAAATGCACAAACAGATAGATATAAGATAGATAGATAGATAGATAGATAGATAGATAGATAGGATAGATACTTTCTTAAAGATTTATTTATTTATTATGCATACAATGTTCTCCCTCCATGTATGCCTACACACCATAAGAGGGCACCAGATCTCATTAGAAATGGTTGTGATCCACCATGTGGTTGCTGGGAATTGAACTCAGGACCTCTGGAAGAGCAACCAGTGCTCTTAACTACTGAGCCATCTCTCTAGCCCCCAGACAGACACTTTTAAAAGGACTTTGTTACAAGCATAGTGAGATTCAGTTTATGTGTTCTTCATTTGCCAAGTTTCCAAAAAGTTAACAGAACATTTACTTATATTTCACATACTTTGTGTATTTGAGCCAGCTGAGACAGCATAAACATACAAAGTCTCAATTATTCATAGAGAGCTGAAAAATTTAAAAATAAATCCTGACCATTTTTCCAAAGTCAGACATTACATTAATTACACAAGATGGATGATAAATCCTACCACTGTTTCATAAGAAGGAAGCCAAATTCTGTACTCTGACCTAGCTTCTGACACCATTTATGAGGGAACATTCAATATATAAGGCCAATAAGATGTTCAGAATATTTGGTGTTCTGCAGAAAATTGGGAATTAACCTACCTCAGGACGTAGCAATACCACTCTTGGGTTTATACTCAAAGGATGCTCAATTATACTACAAGGACATTTGTTCAACTATGTTGATAGCAGCATTATTTATAATAGCCAGAACTTGGAAACAACCTAGATGCCCCTCAACTAAAGAATGGATAAAGAAAATATCGTACATTTACACAATAAAGTACCACTCAGTGGGGAAAAATATGACATCTTGAAATTTGCATGTAAATGGATGGAACTAGAAAAAATCATCCTGAGTGAGGTAACCCAGACCCAGAAAGATGAACATGGTATGTACTCACTCATAAGTGGATACTAGCTGTGAAGCAAAGGATAAAGAGTCTATAGTCCATGACCCTAGAGAAGCTAAGTAACAAGGTGAATCCTAAGAAAAAACACATATAGATCTACCTGGAAAGGAGAAATAAATAAGATCGCCTGACAAAATTGGGAGCATGGGAGTGTGGGGAGAGGTGAGGACAGAAGAGGAAGAGAAGGGAAGATGGGGAGGGGGAGAAGAACTTGAGGGACCAGGATAGTCGAGATGGAGGAAGGACAGAGATGGAGAGCAAGGAAAGAGATAGTATGATTGAGGGAGCCATTATTGGGCTAGCAAGAAATCTGACACTAAGGAAATTCCCAGGAATCCACAAGGATGACTTCAGTTAAGACCCTAAGCAATAGAGGAGAGGGGGCCTGAATTGGCCTTGCCCTGTAGTCAGACTAATGAATATCTTAACTATCACCATAGAACCTTCATCCATCACCTGATGGAAACAGAGACAGAGATCCACAGCGGAGCACTAGACTGAGCTCCTGACGTCCAGTTGAAGAGTGAGAAGAGTAAGAATATGAGCAAAGAGGTCAAGACCATAATGGAGACACCCACTGAAACAGTTTACCTGAGCTAATGAGAGCTCACTGACTCCAGCAGGACAGTAAGGGAAACAGCATAGGACCAAACTAGTACCTCTGATTGTGGTTGACAGTTGTATGGCTGGAGCAGACTGCAGGACCACTGGCAGTAGCACCAGGGTTTACCCTTACTGCTTGTACTGACATTTTGGGAACCCATTCTCTTTGGATGGATGCCTTGTTCAGCCTAGATATAGTGGGGAGGGCCTTGGACCTTCCCTAAAACAATGTGCCTTAGCCTCTCTTGCTTGGATACTATGAGAGATAGTACTCAGAGAGGAAGATTCTACCTAAATTTCTTCAAGTCCTGAGTCCATTGTCTGTGGTGTCTTCAGGAACAGGATCTTATCTTCAATTTCTGATAGCCAACAAAGGGCAATGGCAATAGCATGTATTGATTTGAGAAGTTGCTAAACTCTCCTAACCAAAAATCAAAGTAGTTTACCAGGCTTGACGTTGTGGACCTTTGTTAGTTATTCCATGACTCTTGGGGGATGCATTATCAACCTATGTGGTATACCAAAACTTTCTCTCTCTCTCTCTCTCTCTCTCTCTCTCTCTCTCTCTCTCTCTCTCTCTCTCTCTCTCTCTCTGTGCATGTAAGCATACACATGTATATTTAAATTTAAACACATATTTGCAACAATAATTAAAAAAGAAAAGATCATAAATTTGAAAGAGATGGTGAAACACGGTAGAAATTGGAGAAGGAGTTGGGTGGAAATTATTTAAATATAGTATTCAGGTATGAAATTATATATAAATAAATAAGTAAGTAAGTAAATAAATAACTGGACAGTCAAAGCTGAAAAAACAACAACAACAAAAAAGAATATCCTGAAGGTATTGAGCTTCAGATAATCAAGGATCTGTGGAGAGGATAGAACAGAACAGTGAGACAGGAGAGAGCAGGTGTTCTAGTTCGCTTTCTTTTTTTTCGAGACAGGGTTTCTCTGTAGCCTTGAAGCCTGTCCTGGAACTAGCTCTTGTAGACCAGGTTGGCCTCGAACTCACAGAGATCGGCCCATCTCTGCCTCCCAAGTGCTAGGATTAAAGTCGTGTGCCACCACCGCCTGGGCTAGTTGGCTTTTAACTACTGTGATGATACACTCAAAAGGAAGCAGAACAGGGGAGGAAAGGACTTACTTCATCTCATAGGTCATGGAGCATCCTTGAAGGGAGCCATGGCAGGAACTTAAAGCAGAAACTGTAAAGAAATATTGTGGCTGTCTCACAAGCTTATGTTTAGCTAGTTTTCTTCATTATTTACTTTTTTGTGTTTTTATTGGAAATAGAAATTACATCATGTTTACCCATCCCTTTCCTCTCTCTAATGCCTCCCTCCTACTCTTTCCAAAATTTGTCCATCCATTCTCAAGCTAATATTTATTTTTCCTTTGATTATTATTGCTACATTTTTATGTTTGTGCACACACGCACACTACATATATAACTTTCTGAATCATTATTTCATAATAACTTTAACATGGATTTGATCTACTTGTTCATAAATGATAGAATGGATACAGAAAAGGTGGCATGTATGTACACAATTGTTCAACCTTGTTATTGGCAGGAATATAGATGGAACCAGAAATCATCACGACAAACAAAACAAGTCAGACTCAAACAGCTATCCTTTTCTTTACCTCATACAGAGAATCTAAATTCTAAAAACAAGGGGTGTCTAGATAGTCTTCTGTCAACTTAACACACACTAGAGTTGTCTGAAAGGAAGGAATCTCAATTGAAAAAATGCCTCCGTAATATCAAGCTGAATAAGAAAATGAAGATGTTTTCTTAATTAGTGTTTAATGGTTGATCACATTGTGGGTGAGGCCCTCCCTGGGTTGGTGGTTCTAGGTTCTATAAGAAAGCAGGCTGGTCAATCATGGGAAGTAAGCCAATAATGAGCACCCCCTCCATGCCCTCTGCATCAGCTCCTGTCTCCTTTCCATCCCTGCTTGAGTTCCTGTCCTGACTTCCCCCAGTGATGGATTAGGATCTGGAAGTTTAAGCCAAATAAACCCTTTTCTCCTCAGCTTGCTTTGGTTCATAGTATTTTATCACTAATATGGTAATCCTAGCTAAGACAAGGGGGGGCCATTTGGAAAGAGAAGGATCAAGGGGAGACAAAAAAGAATCTGAGTGAATATGATAAAAAATATAACGTGAAATTAGGAAGAAATCACAATGACACTCACTTTTCTGTATACTTTATACTAAGAAATAAATATGGAAACTAAACACCTAAGACCACTCCCACCCTCCCTGTTCCTTTACACTAGTCCTTCCCACAAGCTATAATCCAAAAATATGCTTTCATTTTACAACTACCTTTATGGCATCTTATTTTTTTTTCTTCCTAACCAATTCCAACATTGTGATGCTTCCATGTCAATTAAAGCATTCGTATCCAGAACTATATACTATATACTTATACTTAGCTTTTGTTTTTATTTTTCAATGTACTATAATAAAGAGTATAGACTTCACAATTAAAGGAAAGCAGAATATATACAGAACTCAGGGGTCACAGTCTATGCCCCAAGTCTAGATGGGCCACCCAGCCTCAATAAACCAACCAAAAGAGTGGAAAGAAGGGAAAAAAAATAGATGTATTCTATTTGACCGCACTGGGAATAGGGACAGAGATTCAGTAATGAACAAGTGGTCTTTGGGTCTTGAAATGAGACTGAAGTTTAAGTAGAATGCCAAGGATATATGCATCTAGGAGTTTCTGATCAAGGTGTGAACCCAACCGTTATTGTCTGGGCTTCTCTCTCAGGGTGGTCTGACAAGTTAGAACTGTGAAATCTCTTTCAGGAGACAAGTTTCCATGTTTCCCCATCCCAGGACATTTTCCTTTTGTGTGCATGAGATTCCTGGGAAAATTCACACCTCACTGGGTCAACTGTTTCAATAGTCTGATCGACCGGAAGAAACAAGAGTCTCCGGAGTACCTTCCTTTCTGCCAAGCTAATTACTGACTCAGCAATGAGACCGAGACGTATCTTCTGGATGGATTTGCTGTCACTTCTAATGAAAGGGACATGTCCACAGTGACAGTTAACTATGGGTAACATAGGGCTAAGTAAAAGAAGGTGTATGGAACCCACAATCTCCCCCGCCCCGACAAATGCTTTATTAGGAGTGAGAAAAATACCTTGGTTAATTATTCTTTCCCACTGAATCTGCCCTTGGATGGATTTTTTTATTACATTGTTTTTAACTGTTTGGACTCTAAGCCCATAAATATTACTAAGAGCCACACAATTTCACCAGTCAATGAGTCGGACCAACTCTAAAAGGAAACAAATTCCTTCAGAAGGTAGATATATTGAGGGGGAGGTTATGACTGGGTTGAAGCCCAGGAAAATTTCTCTTTGGGATTCAGAGAGTGACAATAAACCTCTGGCTACTTCTATAAAAACATATTATTTTCTTGGAGTAACATGAGAGGAGAAAATGTCACAATATTACTGTCGTACCCTTTCTATTCTGTCTTTCAATGAAGCCTAACTCTGCAGCCATTTTGGATAGCTCACTACGGCTATTAGTTCAAATTTTATGCAGTCTACAGTCCATAGAATTCTGTTACCGGAAAACCCGTGCTTGCAGACGTTGGCTTTCAAAGTCATTAGACTAAAAATAGTGTGAAAGAGCAATTTCGTGTGAGCATCCATCTCCAGCTGGTCTCTCAGGTGATGTTGCTGAGAGCACAATGGAAATCTTGAGGCAAAATTCAAACCAAAACCAAAACATGATATGTTACAAGAATGAAGGAATGACCTCTCTCTCTCTCTCTCTCTCTCTCTCTCTCTCTCTCTCTCTCTCTCTCTCTCTCTCTCTCTCTCTCTCTCTCTCTCTCTCTCTCTCTCTCTCTCCCTCTCTTTCATCCACTCAGTTTCTTGACTGATTTTTAATTGATTGTATTCTGTGTACTAAGAAGAAAAGTCTTTCTGTCATTGTACTGTATATAATACTCTCCTTAATATTAAACTAATCAACTTGGAGAAAAAAAACATTTTAATGTCTTCTCTCAAATATTGAACACCCTGGTTCTATTATCCAAATAGTAATTTTCTTTGCTAGGTGTAAATAATGTTTACAGTTAGCTGGGGAATTGGAAAAACTAATGGGTGGAAAAATCTTAAGCAAGTGAGAAGTCTAAAACTCACTTCAAAAGTATATGAGGAAGACAAGAGGAGACGAGAGAGGCAAACTGAAAGGAAAGAGAGGAATAGAAAAATAAAGGAGGAAGGGAAGAAAAACTAAACAGGAGACCGCACACTTCCAGCTCACGTACTGGATATCTGTTGGCAGACACACAGTGTTCCCTATGCTTAGAGAGTCCACAGCACCGTGTGTGAAGAAATCCCACTTTAAACAGACCTGTGCTAATCCAGGTCCCTGCTAATGGAGAGAATGAAATAACAGGAGAGAAATGAATCCTGTGACTGGCAAAATGAAGCTGAAATACTCCACACAATTTCTATGAACCATGAAATATTTAAAAGCAAGGGAGGGAAGATGGGGGTCTGCTATCAAAGCCATTGTACACATGAATAAAAATTTTAAGAAATAATTTTTGAAAATTCTTTAAAAAAATCTTCCATACAAGAGGGACTGTGTGTGTGTGTTGTGTTTGTTTCTTAGGAGAGAAAAAGAATATGAAGTTGGATGAGCGAATTTGGGAGGAGGAGTGGGAGGGGAAAGAAAATAGATTGTATAAAAATTTTTAAAAATTAAATGAATTTTAATTCTACATTCAATAAAAAAATTATCTTCAGAAAGCGACCATTGTAAAATAATGTCTTACCATTGAGAAGACATTGAAAAAATGATGTGTGTTTGGAAATATTTTGACAGAATGTAGGATATTTAAAGACCCTTCAGATGATCTAGACAGAGGGATAAACAATATTATTAGCAGTGGTTTGGGTGTTGTTGTTTTTTATTTGTGTGGGGTTTTTTATATTTTCTTTTTGGGTTTTGGGGGTTTTGTACACAAATATCTACATATCATTCCCAGCTCCCAGGCCTGGAAATGGATTTTATAGCTTGAAAGCATGACAGAAACATCTTCTGCTGGTTTTAAAAGCTGGCTTCATGATCACGTGAGAGAAGATTAGGGTGGCTGTGTGGAAAAGCAGGGCAGGACTTGCGCTCCAAAGCCGCAGCTATAAAATATGAGTCATGGCTGCCGGTCAGCCAAGCTAAGCCAAGGCCAGTATAGTGTAGCAGACCTTAGTTTGAAGGATTTGAAAAATGAGAAATAAATAAATCTGTTAACATAGAATGTCTGCCATTTCAGATTTAAAGAAACAAACAAGCAAGCAAAAAAAATACCTTTGTGTTTTCTTTGTTAGAGAAAAATTAGAAAATTGTGTGGCTCCCAGTGATGGCTGATAATTTACCTATGAACAAAGCGATGGGTACCTTTACAGTAAGTCATTACTCGAGCTGTATCTAAACAGCAAACCCGAATCATCAGTCTCAGCAAATGGAGCCGCAGAAGCCAGGGTGAAATCCTTTATCTGTCTTTGATTCGAAATAAACAGAACAGTTAATGGGCCTTGTGCTGCAAGCTTCTAGTAAATTGGCCATGTGCTCTCACTAACACATTCTGGAATGTCTGCCAGGATAAGCGAGCGGGCAAAGGAATTAATATTTACCTCTGTAGTCATTATTTTCCCCATGGCTTCCCTCCTTCCCCTCGAGAATTAGAGAAAATGAAGAGCAGGGAGTGAGGGAGTGTCGCCAGCATGTGATCTTCCAGTGCCACCTAGCGCTGCTTTTATCTGAACTGAACGGGCAATTTTTATTAATGTCTGAGAAATTCCAGAGGCTTCTGCTGAAAAAAAAAAAAAAAAGGGTCCATTCAATCTTTATTCCATATGGAGTGCTTTTCAGTAATAATTTCTGCAAAGAAAGAAAGAAAGAAAGAAAGAAAGAAAGAAAGAAAGAAAGAAAGAAAGAAAGAAAGAAAGAAAGAAAGAAAGAAAGAAAGAAAGAAAAGAAACTGAAGGAAGCCACACTTGGGCAGCACAAGCTAAATTCCAAAGAAAACTAAGTCAACATAAAGCAAATTTTGTTTCCTGTAAAATTTCTTTTTAAAATTCTGAGCTCTTCTCTGGAGAATACCATTTCTCCTGCTCTCAGCATCCTGTGGTTGCCTGTAGTTCTTTGTCCAGGGTTGAGCCGTGTGAGCCTTTCCCTTCCACATTAACATGTATATTTCTGTTGATGTCCTTGTTCAGGTCGTGTTTAGACAGCCAAGGAAAATGATGTAATTATTAAAAATCTCCAAAAAGTGTTCAAAAAATGAAATAACTACAAAAAAGTCAAGAAAATAAAAGGCATTTCTTTATTTAAAGAAAAACCTTTAACCTATACAAAATAGCTCTCTTAGTTCTCAAACCTAATAGAATCAACTAATATTTGATGATCTAATTAATACTAGTTATCTAATACCAGCCATCCAATAGCACTAGTGAAAAATGTGGATGCTCCGGTTTGTCAGTTTTCAATTAACACTGTAGTGCACAAACCTTTGTGCAAGGACTTCCTTTTTCCATTTGTGTAAGCTTGGCTGTGATTGACACTTTGCTCATAGAAGAGGAAAAGTGAAAACAAATGAGTCTTTGAATGCTGTAAATCTGTGTGTGACGTGTGTAGGGTGTGTATGATATGTGTGTATGATAGGGTGTGTATATAGTGTGTGTACGTATTATATGGTGTGTTTGTATGTGTGGTGGTGTAGTATGTTGTGTATATGTATGTGTTGAATGTGTTAGGTATGGTGCATGCATATGTGTTGTGTGATATGTGTATTATGTGTGGTGTGTGTATGTGTGTTTTGATGTGTGTTTGGTATATGTATTGTATGTGGTGTGTATATCTGTGATTTGTGATGTGTAGATCTGTTATGTGTGGTGTGTGTATATGTGTGATATGTTTTATGTGTATATGTGTTGTGTGATGTGGTATGTGTGATATGTATGTATGTGGCATGTGTGGGTGTGTATGTGTGGTGTTACAAGTGACATGTATATGTGTGTATCTCTCTGTATGCTGTATATTGTGTGGTGTATGTATATCTGTTGTGGTGTGTGTGTGTGTGTGTGTGATGTGGTGTATGTGTGTGGTGTGGTGTGTATGGTGTATATGTGCATGTGTGGTGTGTATATATCTGGTGGTGGTGATGGCGGTGTGTGTAGTAGAAGCCAGAGGTCACTGATCTCATGGAATGATTAGGGTGGCTGGCCAGTAAAATCAAAAGATGCTTCTGTTTCTGCCTACTTGGTACTGATATTTACAAGTGTGTAGCATCCCTGTGTCAGGATTCGTATGGGACCCAGGGACCCAAACTGAAGTGGTCATGCTTGTGCAGCAAAATCTTCCCCCGTGGGGCCATCTCCTTGTCTTCGATTGCTGTTGATGATGCTATTCCAGCAGAAATTCAGCTCCGTCTTAGATTGACAGCGTTATCTATGCTGACTTGCAAGGATAATGACACTCCCACAGCTACATGACCTCTGACTTATAAATTCAAATTCCAAGGTCTCAAGCAAAACATAGAATGTTGGTTTAATGTGCTAGTTAAACATTAAACAAAGTGAGACTTCCATGTGAAATGCATGTGATGAATGAATTTTTTTTTAAGTGCTTACTCTTTAATCCTGATTGACAGTGTTTTGACAGCACATTTCATCATGTCAAAACTGGCTGTGATTCATGATGGATCAACTGCAAAAAAGGAAAAAAAAAAGAAAGAAAAAAGAGTTCACAGTATTCTAAAATAGATAACAGTTTACACTATCATTTCCTTGAAAATAATTCTTTCAAGGACTGTTCTTGTTTTATCTCTCTGTGTCTGTTTCTCTCTCTCTCTCTCTCTCTCTCTCTCTCTCTCTCTCTCTCTCTCTCTCTCATATTTTTTTTTTCCTTAAAGTTAGGAAATTTCACCAAGTTAGAAAATATACTGGGGGAGACAGAGTCCCAACTGGCCATCTCTTGTACCAAATGGAGTTTCCAGTACTGTATCGGGTTACATCTAAGTCACTGGCCATGGGAATCACCAAAACTAAGCTGTTGCCAAGACTATAGGTTGTTCTCCACACACTGACAGCAAGGATCCATTGATGAAGAAAACAACTCATTGAACATGAAGTTATCCATCTGGTGCCTAAATAGAGATGTCACTCCTATGTTCCATGTCTTTGGTACAGTCAGATATTCTGAAACCTTTCAAGGAAGAAATATAAACCAAGCCAACCACAAACCCTTTCTCTACAAGGGCTACTATCTAAAAGATATGCTAGGGCAATGGTGGCACAAAGATTGTGGGAGAAAACAACCAATATCCGATTTATTTTAAGGTCAGCTCCATGAGATAGAACCCATATCCAACGCTGTTTTGGTGACCAAGAGCCAGGGATTAGATAGCCCAGGGACCTATGGTAAAACCAAATAATGACTCCTAATGATATTCTGCTACACTCATAGATCAGTGCTTTTTTCAGCCAACATCAGAGAAGCTTCCTCCTGCAGCAAAAGGGAACAAATATAGAGACCCAGTGCCAGACATTACAAAGAAAGTGAGAGATCTTGGAACACTCAGCCTAAAGGGGTTGTCTCCATCAAATCCCTCCCCTCAGAGCTCAGAGAACCCCTCAGAAGAGGAGGAAGAAGGACTGTAAGGATCAGAGGGCATGGAGGACACCAAGACAACTAGGCCCTCTAAATCAGCATGAAGAAAGCTCATGTGACCACAGGGAAACTGAAGCAGCATGCACAGGGCCTGCTTGGATCTGCACCACCTCCCCTGCATTTATATGGCAGCTTCGAGTTTAGTGTGTTTCAGAGACTCCTGAGTGTATGAACATGGGGATCTGACTCTTGAATCTTCCCTTGGGTTCTTTTCCTTCTGTTGGTCTGTCTTGTTCAGCTTCCATGTGATTGTGTTTGCTTTATCTTATTTTATTTTATTTTTTAAATGAAGGAATTGTGAAAACCTAGCCACTAGGGTAAAGGTTAACAACTGAACTGTCATTTATAGATATTGAGAGAGAAAAAAATCAGTTTTCACCACTGTTTTTTTTGTTGTTGTTTGTTTGTTTGTTTTGTTTTGTTTTGTTTTTTGTTTTTCGAGACAGGGTTTCTCTGTGGCTTTGGAGCCTGTCCTGGCACTAGCTTTGTAGACCAGGCTGGTCTCGAACTCACAGAGATCCGCCTGCCTCTGCCTCCCGAGTGCTGGGATTAAAGGCGTGTGCCACCATCTCCCGGCATCAGTTTGGTGTTTTTTGTTTTGTTTTGTGGGTGTTGTTTAATTTTATTTTCTTGGTTTGGGAATATTTTGTTATTGTATTAGGTTTTAGTTTGTTTTTTAAAAAAACATTAAAGTTAGTTGGGTAGTAGGGGTATAGGATCTGAATTTACTTGGGGGTAAGGAAAGACTGTGATCAAAATATAGTTAAATTTAAAAATTGTTTTAAATAATAAAAACATAATTTGAAACACACCGAAGTGGGCTCAGTAGAGAGATGAGAAATCAGGTCAATGCATGGAAAATGATTGATATATCTCACAATGATAAATTTAAATTTGAAAGATGGGAGGAGTAAAGAGTGAGCTAGGAAGAGACAAAAATAATTTCCACACCACAGAGTGAATGGTTACCATGTTAGAAATGACCTGAAATTGGTGTGACTCTTGAGAAGCAGACACCCTAATCCTAAACTTTTTAAAACTTGAAAAGCTAAGCTAAAAACATATATTCAAAGGGAAGTATGTGCAATGTTGAATTTTATTTTTTTAACTGAGCATGAAATCCAGAGTCCTGACTTCTGAGCTAAATCCCCAGCACCACAATGTTGGAATCTAGGTGCTAATCATAAAATCTGTTTTGCTGAATAAAATCTAATCGCCCTGTAACTTTCTGTAATCCAAAAATTAAATAGCTCTTAAGATGGTACTTTATAACAAAACAAAATAAATCAAGCACAAGCTCTGAGACGCCCTCCGAAGCTGCCCAGGAGTGGACATTCTGCTCACTTCCCATCCTTTTCGTTGTCCCAGCCTCCGTGGCTTCCTGTTGGATTCCCAAGATTGTCCACACCAAGTGTCTCCCTCCTTCTCCCACTCCACCTATCTAGACTCTTCCCTCTCCTCAGAGAGGCAGACTCAGTTCCCTGGCCTGATTGGATGGTGATGAATTAGTGATGTATTTAACCCAGAATGACGAGAAGTTGTTCTCTGTACCACAGGGCTGAGGATGACTTAGCTCTTGCCTTGTTACCTCACTGTGTTCAGCTATCTTCTGAAAATGTAGCATGAAATAATAAAATGTTATGAGAAGGCAAAAAAAAAGAAAAAAGAAATATAGTATGGACAAAGTATATTCCAAATAAAATAGATGGGCAAATCAAATCATTAGTTAAAATTTAAGATTTTCCAGAAATGTCAGTAAAAGTGAGTGTGTGTGTGTGTGTGTATATGTAGGTATGTTGATTTCTGTGTGTGTCTTTGTGTGTTTTCCTGTCTGTTTGTATGTATGTATGTTTATGTACATCTGTGTGTAGGTCTCTGCGTATATGTGTGTGTGTGTGTATGTGTGTGGTGTTTGTGGGGAGAAGGTGTGCTCTTCTCTTCTTTTTCTGATCTTATTCAAATGCATTTTGGCGCAAGTGAAGTAGTAGCCTCTCCCTTTTTCACATTCCTTCTCTTGCCCTACCTTCAAAATATAGTTTAAAATTTTTTCTATCTTTTCTCAGAAGTGAATGTTTTAAGATGTTGCTATGTTTCAACCGATAAAACCATTACGGGCAATCTTTCAGCTCACACTTCTGAGAGGCATTCTCAAGACTAAAACCAAACGGAAGTTATTGGGAGAAATGAGCGTCTGTCACGTTGGTGTGACAAATGATGCGAACTGTCAACTTGCCAATACGTAAATAAAACGTATCTGTCAGCTGAGGAAAACTAACTGGAATATCGTAGGAAAGGGCCTGAGTAAAAGGAGCTTAAAGGGACCGATAGTTTTACTATGGAGCCAGAAGATGGCGTTCATCGCTCACAAATGACAGAAAATAGCAACCAGCTGCAACAGTGTGCACTTCTTTATGGGGGGGGTGGAAATAAGAGGCTTGCTTCTGATGCAGGAACGATGAGTTAGGAAGTGAAGATACTTTTAAAATACTAAACAATACTTGCATATTTTAATTTAGTTTAAGGGTAGCTAAATACATTAAGCCAATTAAAATATTGCCAGCACTTGACAGTTTTTTTATTGAAATAAGAATAAAAAATATATGTATATACAATTTTTCTGTGATACTTCTATTTAAATATGTTTAAGAACAAAAGATAATGTGTTGCTTTGAGCAAATTTACTGTCATGATAAAATGTTAGACTAAAGAAGGTTTTAAAGACATATGGAATTTTTCTCTCTTCCTCTAGGCATAAGCAAATACAAATAGAGATGATGGCAATAGGTTTAAAATTATATGTGCATATATACAGTATGCATTTTAAATATGAATGAGTATATATATATACAAGTAAGTTAAGCATTAATTTGTGTTACATAAAGTTATCAAAAACTTTGAGATGTAAAATAAATGGTACTATAAAGGAAAAGCAGGGTATACCAGAAATATATTAACCATTCAAATGCAAAACAGTGGATCACAATATCGGTAGATATCTCAAAGCATACAGCACCTGTGAGGGTCCTCATAACAGGTAGCTTCAGAAGCAGAAATTTGTAGCCTGTTGTGAGGACCTATTATTTGCTGCTTTTGGTAGCTTCAGAAACAGAAATAAAAGCAGCAAATAAATATCCCGATTCCTTTGGTTTCCTCTGATTTGATGGTTCACATCATTAGATTAATCAAATATTTGCTTTCATTTTAAAAAGTCAGTGGGGACCCTGTTTCCATGGATGTGTGGAGAAAATAGAGAGGAGATCTCAAAAACAGATAAGAATTTCATCACTATGCTTGCAAAGAGCCAGACAAGCTCCAGAAACTCCCTTAGACACTTTGTTACCATATTTAATCTTTAAAATATTTCAAGGCTATAGTATTTTTCTTTCCTAAAAAATATTAAAAATTCATCTTAAATAAAATAGCTTGTCATGGGTCACATGTGCTTAATGATTGACAGAGAAAATAGTTTGTGTTTACTTATGTATTTGCTGATCTATTTATTTATCTATTGATTGACTGATTGGCTTTTTTGAGACAAGATTTCTCTGTAGCTTTGGTGCCTGTCCTGGAACTAGCTCTTGTAGACCAGGCTGGCCTCAAACTCACAGAGCACCGCCTTCCTCTGTCTCCTCTCTAGTGCCACCACCGCCCGGCTGCTGATTTACTTTTGAGACAGACACTCACTGAGTAGCTCTAGCACACCTGGAACTCACCACGTACCCAGGCTGTCCTTGAAATTACAGCAGTTCTCCAGTCCCCTGGGGGCTGGAATTACAGACTTGTGCCATCATGCTTGACACCAGAGGAAATATTTTAAGGCAGATTTTTTAACATAAAGCCCTCTTGTATTACTATATGTCAAGGGCTCAGATTGAAATTCTTTGTGATAATGCTGGCCCATTTTTTTCTTTTTCCTGGAAAAAAAAAGTATCAAATTTAATTCAAAATCTAGTTCCATTTCTTTAAGGCAATTACTGTAACTTAGCAGAGGTTCAGGAAACACTAATGAACCATCAAACACTGCTGTGAGTAAAGTTACTGTGTTTGATAGTCTGAAGTTTGATTGACCACTGACAGACACTCAGCTCCATCCTTCCAAACATCATTTTGTCCAGGAACTGTGATCACTACTGTATTCATGAAAAATTGTCCAAATTTAAGCCTTTACCCATTATGAAGTATAACTTCATAAAATTGAAATTTTAACTTTCCCTTTGAACCTGTATGAATAAAAAGTCATAGGACACCATATTAGTTACAAACAAATGGAATAGTATCTGTGTCATCAGCAAATTATCTGATGACATTTAACTATCTCACAGTTCTATTGAGTCCAGTGCTTACAGTCAATCAATCAATCAATCAATCAATAAAATTGAACCCCAAGTAAAAACAGCAGGTGGCATTTTCACTGCTGGTTTTAAATCATGTTACTCTTCTTGGCAATTCATTTAAGAAAATGGCAGCATTCAGTAGATGGTGTTCTATATGGTCACGATAGTGAGAATTCTTTACAAATGATGTTTTAAAATGCAGGATGTATTCATAATTACTAGTTTCAAAACAGAAGTAGGAAAAATACACACATGTTCATAAATGCAATTTTGCTTTGAGAAAGTCTGATGTGAGATTCCCCTCTGTATGCTGTGACTACCATTGATTAATGAAGAAACTGCTTTGAACCTATAGCAGGGCAGAACTTAGCTAGGTGGGGAAAAATAAAGTGAATGCTAGGAGAAAGGAGGCAGAGTCAAGGAGAAGCCATGTAGCCCCGCAGAAAGAGAAGCCTGAATTTTACCAGGTAAGTCACAGACTCTTGACAATACACAGATTACTAGAAATTGGTTAAATTAATATATAAGAGTAAGAAGTTCGAGCTAATAGCCAAGCAGTGATTTAATTAATACAGTTTCTGTGTGATTATTTCAGTTCTGGGCAACCTGGACGCACAAGCAGCAAAGTCAGCAATGTTTCCACTTGAAAACTAAGCAACAATGATTTTTAAATTGTAATTAATATACTGTAACTCTTAATTCAAAGAAAACTTTTAACCTTAGAAGGTAATTTTTTTACACTAATATCCTCTGTTCAAAATTAGCCTCCTCCCCTTTGACACATGAATGGGATTACTAATTTAAAGCTGTTTTTTTCACATGGTATTTTTCACTTGAGGACTTGAACTTCAAAGTGTTAAATTACTAACAGTTGAAAGAGTTTTTACTACAGGTTGAGCATGCAAAAATGCTTGGAGCCTTTAATGTTTGAATTTGTTTCCTATTTTAAAGTATGTATACCCTGAAGATGGTATCCAAATTTAAATATGATATTTATTTATATTTCTTACAGCTTGAAGGTAATTTTACATATTTCAGTGCACCTGTATTTGTACTGCAACCTCACAAGATCGGGTCGTGTCTGAACACAGGGGTCAGATTTAACTGCACTTTAGGCTTTGAATATTGGTTAGGTGTGTTCCACGTATGAGATAAATGCTAACTTGTAACACCTGTCAGAGGATACCAACAAACTGCTATTTCCAACCCTATACGTTACTCCAATATTGAGATCAGAATGTGATTCTTTTATATGTTCAGATTTAATTTACTAAATAATAACTATCGTGAAATGGAGTGAAACTATAGAGTCCTCCTGAAGTTGCAGAATTTTTCAGATTATTTTTCTGTTTGTGAAGGCTCTTCAAAGCTTCAATCTCTTTTTAGTCATTTATCTTTTTTAGTATTTTCTTGACGCTTTTGTTTCTTCCTTTGCTCCTTCTTCCTGGCTTCGATTACCTTGGCCATCTTCCAGGACAACCCAGCGCTAGGGAGGAACGGTGGACTGAGGACAAAATCACTGTGATGAGGACACCATATGGGTCCTTAGCAGCCTGCAGCCACAGCATGCTCAGCCGAAGCCTTGAGTCAAGCATCTTACGTGGTATTGAGCTCTATTTGTTTCTCCTGGGATTATTGATGAGCCCATCATAATTCACATAACCCAAGGCTGTTGCCTTCCTCTTTGATTCTACCACACTTTTTGGAGGGGATTAAATTTCACTTTGTGACAAAAATAGCATCCACAGCCATACATCTTGTGTGTCTTCAGTCTCAGAACCAAACATCCTTGCCTCACTTTCATTACCCCTCAAGTCTGATCTTAGATTATAGAGGAAGGAGAAATTGCATGATTCAGAATGCCTATGAGGCTTTAAAAACGGCCCAGTGTAGGAAACTAATATAATAAGGGAATAATATGAATTCACACTGCTTGAACTTGGAGATTATTAAAAAAATAAATAAAAGACACCTTCTTTTGTGAAAATAAGACTCCCTAACTGGAAAAACAGAATTTAAAAAAGGGCATGAGTGAGGCTCAAAAAACCATTGAGCCCAGTGGCAGTAGAAAATGGTACTATTAAAGGGACTTTAGCATGGCACACATGGCTCTCGCCAGCCTTGCCCTTCTCCCCCATTCCCTCTGCCTTACTAAACACCTTTAAATTACATTCCTGAAGTTAGCCACCAATATTTGTTTTCTTATTAGACCAATCCCTCTTCCTGAGGCTGACTACCAAGGTCCAGCTATCAAAGTATTGAAAGCCAGCAATCAAAAGCCCCCTTCAACTATCCTAGTTAACATATCCAATTAAAATTCAACACCTTATCCTAGCATAGGGCTTCCGCTTTATCTTTATAAATCATCATTTCCTATAGTCCATGGCTGTCTTCTTTCTATGCAGAGGTAGCCCTTTGTCCCTCCTGTCCAGGAAAATGCCCCCCTCCTCCTCTCTCTCGTTCTCCTCCCCTTCACCCTCTTCCCCAACCTCCTGTCTTTGTCTCTTATTCCCTATCCTTTGTCTTGTCTCCTTGAGTCAAAGGTCACTCAATCTAAGGTAATGTTAGAGAAATCAATCCACGATTGATTTCTATTGGCTAGCACAAGCCATTAGCACATTTGTTTATCATTGGCTAACGTCTTATTGAAAATCAGGAACTAGAATTCAATAAAGGAAGGTAAGACAGCTGATGTGGGAGTGTCATATATCAATCTGTTGATTTCATTGGCTGAGCAATAAAGAAACTGCTTGGCTTAGCTTAGAGCATAGATGGGAGGAGGAAACAGAATAGAATTCTGGGCGGAAGAGGAAGTGAGGTCAGACTCGACAGCTCTGCTCTGGAGCAGAGACGCCTCGCTTGCCATGCTACACTCTCCCAGGATGGACGAAGGCTAGAATCTTCCCGGTAAGCGCACCTTGGGGTGCTTACACACATCATTAGAAATGGGCTAGTCCAGGTGCGAGAATTAGCCTGTAAGGGCTAGGGTTCATGGGCCAAGCAGTTCTTAAATGAATACAGTTTGTGTGTTGTTATTTCGGGCATGAGCTAGCCAAGCGGCCGGGGTGTTGGGGACGCAGCCCCGCCGCTCTTTATTTCAACAGACAGCATTACCGGAAAACTGAGCATCACATAAGGGGTTTTGATGCCCATCTCACTGGGACAGATAGGACTATGTTCATAAAAGAGTTAATAAATAAATTGATTCAGCAGGGTTCTCTGTGCTGGTATGGAGTTCTAGCTAGTTTACTGAGCCCCATGGTGGCATATGATCTTTATTAGGTCTTTAATTTTTTTCCTCTTTGTTCTTGAGAACTTCATACACATATACAATAAAATTTGATCCTATCTACCCTCTCATCACCTTCCAGCTTCCCTTAGATCTCCATTAGCATATCCCTCTGCCAATTTTGTCAGTTATTTTTTATGACTCACTAATTACTGTTATGAATATGTGCATCAGTGCGGGGCCATCCTTTGGAACATAGGCATACTATCAGTGGCCGTATCCTCAGAAGAGTGATTCCCTCTTAATGAACTTCCAGTATCTGCGCAGTAAGGGGTAGAGTCTACCTGTGGTGGCTATTCTTGGTTGTCATCTTGACTACATTTGAAATTAAGAGATACCTGTGAAGAATTTTTGATTAATATGAAGTAGGAAGATCTACTTTTAATTCAGACCATTGAGACAGGAAATCACACCTTTAACCCGGTCTTTTGAGCTTGAAAAACCCACCTCTAATCTGAATCACACCCTCTGATGGAAGTCTATATGAGGACAGGGAAGACAGAAGCTTGGGCTCTTTGTCTGTTCACTCTTACCTTGCAAGTTAGTCTCTTCCCTCGCTAGCATTAAAGCCTACATCTTCCATTGTGTACTGAAGACCAGGTGAGACATCAACCTCATGTCTTAGCAACTACTGCGTCCTTGAGCTTTCCATTCATAGCTGGCTAAACACTGTTGGATTAGATGGACAACAGCCTGCAAGACATTCTAATAACACACACACACACACACACACACACACACACACACACGCATGCCTGCGAGCACGTGGAGAGAGAGATTCATTCTACAAGTTGTTACTCTACAGAATCGAATACACTCTCCCTTACTCCACCCCATCTGTGCTAGAACTTTGGCTGCCTTGATCTTGATCAAGTATTATGTTGGTTATCCTAGTGACTCTAAGTTTGAATGCAGTACCCATGTCATGTCCAGGAGACAGGACATCTCAGCACCCCTCCTCATCCTGACTCTTACATTCCTTTTGCCCCATCTTCCATGATGTAAGTATGGTTTAGATACTGGGTGCGTATGTCTCACCTAGTTACATACTTTAATAAGTTTCTTTCATCAAAATGGAATAGAACAAATGATTTGAAATAGGTCATAGAATCCGAGTAGTTTAGGCACTATATTTACTAATGAGGGTGATATTTGGACAAATTGAGTTTACATACTCATTAGTATTTTACACTCAGTATAAAAGAAAATCTTGAAAATATATAAAATAAGTATGCACATCCATAGTACACATGTCTGTGTACTTATATACAGAAAAGTAAAATTTCATTTCTATAACGTATATTGAGAATGGAAAGAACCTTTACTCAGTAAATGTTCAGTAATTAAACTTTTCCGAGTCAAGATAGAAAGAATTCTTTGTCATAAAATATGAATCCAATTTTTCAATTTATTTTTATTCTATGTAATATCTTTTGCATATCTCTGAAGGCCATTGTGTTTGTTCTTAACCTTATCAATTTAAAGAAATGATACTTTGAAAAACTTTGTCTTTATTTTGTCTGTATGTATTTTCCACATTGTATCCTTAAGTGTTAAACAATCAAAAATTACTGGTTTTACCCTTATAAACTCTTTGAATAGAGAACCATAAATCTGCTCATTTTGTGAAATATACATGTTCTCCATAACTAGAGGGGAACAGTAATGACTGATTAATTGTTCTATAAAATATCATACTTTGATTATGTAGATTTCAAAGATTATTCACATTAAATTTTTAAAATGTATATTACTATCACATTTTATGTTTCACCTGCCTCGCCAATAGCAGTCATATCTATCATTATTAATAATTCAATTATATACTTTAAAGTATAAGTTATCGTATTTCATTTCTGTAATATATCCTAAGCCATCGTTTCCTCCCCAAGACATCACAAGGAGCTCACCTATCTCTTCTCACTTGTAGACAGACATTTGTAAGATTTATTGCTAATTTCCATTATCATTCTCTTCCTGACATTTTACTCTTTCCCCATTTATTAACAGACTCTCTCGGTGCTGTTGTAGAGGTTGGGTGCTTAGTTGCTGCCGTAAGGTAGACGTAAAGTTTGCCCTTTTGTTTGATGTCTTATTCAGTAGAGAAGCTGGGCTGACTTTTAGAAACCCTAATCCCCCACATTTCTCCCTGGGCTTTATTTTGTACTTCTCATTTATGGTAATAAGACCACTGCCAAACACATTTTGCTTGTTTCTCTGGATTCTCTGAATTGTTACCAGCATATACCTCAATTATAATTCTGGACTTCATCCTTCTGCTCCTGGTATCAATCCACCATTTTATCTTTTTGGTGTTTAGGGTTTCTTTTTACCTTTCCTAACTAAAATTTCTAGTAAGTTTTTATTTACTTATGAAAATCCACTTGAAATTGGAATATTTCACAATAACAAGTATACATCACATAGTGGCTAAACTGTATTACTGTAGGTCTTCTTCGTTTTGCTCTATGCCAAAAAAAAAAAAAAAGGTACCTGATTTGAGAGTTTAGCTCACAAGTATGACATATGCTTACGATGCAAGGGGCCATTCATCAAAACAAGGGTCTGCTGTGTCTACCCTCAGCGAGGCCTGGCTCATCCATTCTATCTCCAGGATTACAGCGCAGTATGGACTAAAGACCATGTTAGCCAACAAAGCCTCCAGATGGAGCACCAAGGGAGTGCTCATTTCCCTCCAGGGTGAATACAGGAAGTCGCAGGGGAACAGAGGCTGCTGAGAATCCTCCACTGGAAAAGATCTAGAGTCTGTCTGACCTTCTCAGTGTGGTCATCAGCACTGTGGGGAGCACGTTGGAGCTCAAAACCCTAAAGTATGACTTGTTGGTTCCCTGTTGCCATTATTTTGCTAAACAGGCATAACATTAAACTGATTTTATTAGCTTATCATTATATCCATAGATCAATGTATCCTTCAACCCTCAACTTTTCTTAAGATTAAATAGAATGTTTTCCTAGTTATAACAAAGTAAGACCATAAACACATCACCTAAAAGATTGTCCGGATTGCCTTGGCCGACATGAGAAGACCCACCCTATTACAGATGGCTCCTTCGGGAAGCAGCCCAGACAGGAAGGATACTTTAGAAGGGAGCTTATTCTGTCCTTGCCTTGGCCGGATTTTCCTGTGGTAGCAGAGGTGATTTGTCCTATTGTTACTGCCACTGCTGATTACTTAGCTGATAGCAGAATCGGCATCTCTAAGTTTTCATTAAGGAATAGGGACCACTGGCTCTGCAGGAAGTTTCTGAACTTACGGTGCCCATTTGGGACTACTGAGGCACCCTGCCTTGGGAACTGACAGGTCACCAACCCCACCTTTCACCTTCATCACCCCCCCATCCATGAGAGTTATATTCTCTGTTATTACTCTGACTGTTGAGGCACCCATCTCGATGACTGTGTACTGGGTTTTTAGCAGCTCAGGTGTGATTTGGCTATTACTGTTTCAAGCTCAGTTAACTCATACACACATATAAAATCTCATACCTTTTGTTCTGTTCCTCTACAGAACCTGGCTAAAACATTAACACAAGTCCAATAACTTGAGAAAATGAGGCAAAGACAATAGTGGATAAATTGGTAAGATACAATAAAAACTAGAAATGGACAAATTAAAAGTTTCACTCAACAGTAATAGAAGAAATAGAAAAATCACATAAGAAAGAGAAATACAATGGGAAATAACAAAGGAGACTAGAAGAGATGGAAAAGATCCAAGTAAAGATAAAAAAGCAGCGTCAACAAGAAATAAAAGCAACAATAAAAGGAAATTATTTTAAAAATTAAAAATGAGAGAAAAGAAATGACAGAAAAGGAAACAATATAATTTTTAAAAGACGGAGGGTAAAGTTGTAGAAAAAGATTGTTAAGGTCTTCATGCCGTAAGATAGATGGGTTCTGGTGGTACCATGTTGCCTTTCCTGTTACTTCTGTTACACTGGCATTTGGGCATCTGGTTTTGGGATGACATCATAAAATTTGAAGGCGAATGGATAGAACTATATAAAAAAAATCCTGAGTGAGGTAACCCAGACCCAGAAAGACAATCATGGTATGTACTTACTCATAAATATATATTAGCTGCAAAATAAAGAATAACTATGCTACAGTCCAAGACTTAAAAAGACTGGGTAGCAAGGAGGATTCAGTGTGGGGAGGTATCTTTGTTTATTTCCTTACCCCTTTCCCAGATGTTCCCTTTGACATCTCTGGTGATTTCTTCCTCTTATTTAACTTTATTTTTCCCTTAGAGCTTATAAACCCCACCAAAATCTTTCTAGCAATGTAAAAATTGCAATGTGGTTACATATTATTTTCCAAGTGAATGATTACAAAGAATAAAAGTAAAAAACAGCATGCTTCCCATTACTTTTACATGATTAAACATTGTACATATTACAGGTGAAAAAACAAATTATTCTCGAGGACCCACAGACATTCATGTCTAAGCAACTTCTTAGAGATGAACAAAGTGTATGCAAACAAGGTATTTTTCTCTGTCAGTTATTTTACTGGCAGGCTATATTGTGTGATTACAAAGAAAGAGTCAATCATTTTATTATTTATCTCAACATCGTATAAAATACATTAAAAGAATCTCAAATCTAACCTTTAATATATGAAAAGCAGGCAGTCATTTCCACTTTAAATCTGGGCTTGCAAGCCCACTCATCAACAGATTTTTTTTATACAAAATTATATCAGGAAACTAACAACAGAAAAGGAGAAATTAACCATCACCTTTGATCACCAGCCTATCCTAACGAGAAAGGTATGTCCTCCAGCAACATCTAGGCTGCTATTGTTTCTGTTCTGTACTTCAGAGAGTCCCTTATTACAAGTGTGACTTTTTAAATTGTGCCCCCAAGATTTTCTACATCAAAGTCATTAACAAAATCATATTAACTTAACTTTACTACAATCTACATGCCTAAATTCTTTTTTTTCTTCTTTTTTTTAATTTTTTTATTGAGAATAAGAAAAAAAAGTTTCCGCGTCCTCCCAGCCTCCCATTTCCCTCCCCCTCCTCCCATCCTTCTCCTCCTCCCCCCACTCCTCTCCCCCTCCCTCTCTAATCCAAAGAGCATTCATGGTTCCCTGCCCTGTGGGGTTGAATCATTAAAGAATTGAGGATTAAAATTAAAGATTCAAAACAGGGTGTGGTGGCTCACACTTATAATCCCAACTTGGAAATCAGAAGCAACAGGCCAGTAAACCAAAACCTGTCTGGTCCTCTGAAGCCGACAGCAAGAGTACACTGATAAAAAAAAAAAAAAAACCTTGCTTATTTATTATTTAATTTATTTACCTATTTACATTTAACTTTATGTATATGGGTGTTTTGTCTGTTTGTATGTCTGTGAAACAATTCAAATTCAGGCCAGAGGAAGGTGTAAGGGCCACCTGAACAGGATTTTTATGGGGTTGTGAGTCAATAGTGGGACCAGTTCCTGTCTTCTTAGAAGAAATTTCTTAAACTTTTTTTGATCTATGGCATCCTTCATTCTCAATCTTCACAAGGTACTTTATAAGCAAATCATATCATGACTCAGAGAGACATATACATATGAGCATACACAGCTTCCTAACAATCCACCTAAGATGGAAAAAAACTATAGAAATTTGTAAGTAATAGAATAAAGGTGAAAAAAAAATGGTGTTATTTGTAATGCAAACAATAAGATGACCACTAGATAGCAGTATTTGATTAGAAATTGGAGGGAATGGTGCATCATTTTTTTTGTAGACAAAACAGTGTTTTGGATTTTTGCTTTCTCTTTTCTTTTTGTTTCTATGACATGTGTCCATTGACAAATTCTTACATTCTGGCTATTCTTATCCCCAACACTCCATTTCCTTTCTGCTCAATCTCCTTTCCTCCCTAAAAATCCCCTTCTCTCTTCTCTCTTTTGCATATATATATGTATATATATACATGTTCAATATTGTGCCCCTCTGAGTTTAACCAGGACCCTCTGCATGACCACTAATGGGAACTCTCCATTGGAGATTTGTGTGTACAATTGAAGACAAGGCTTCCCTTCATTCATAATATGCTAGCAACCAATAGTTCAGCAGTGTGGCATAACAAAATATATTTTAGCAATAGTCATAATAGATTTGTCCAACATCTATACCATCCATCAAAGAACTGATCCCAACAAGGCCTTGTGAGATTATTAAACCGACATGTTTTAATTGACCCACCTCACTCTATACATATACTGATTTATCTGGACTGGTACTATTTGTTTTTAATCTTCTGTTATGTTAAATAACAAAATGGTCAGACATATAGTGATCACTGTGGTCACTGATGTGATCAGTCTCACTGTTCACTGTGATGGTCAGACTTAGTGTTCACTATAGTGGTCAGCTGAAGTGTTCTCTGGTAGAGTCAGCATACTGGTCACTGTGGTGGTCAGTGTTATTGCCCACTGAATATCAGTTATAGTGGTCAATGTACTGGTAGGTTGCAATGTCCACTGAAATGGTCAGATGTGGCAATCTCTAGTGGTCAGTTGAACTATATACACTGTGATGATCAGTTGTAGTGTCCACTGTGATATCCAGTGGTAGTTTCCACTGTACTGGTCACTTGTGATGTCCATCGTGATGGTCAGTGTGGTGTTCCTGTGGTGGTCAGTTGCAGTTTTGACTGTGATGGTCACTTGTGCTGTCTGCTAGGGTCAGCTGTATTGTCCACTGTGATGTTCACTTATGGTGTCCACTGGTTTTCAGTTGTAGTGTCCACTGTGATGACCAGTTGCAATGTCCCCTGGTGGTCAATTGTAGTGTCCACTCCTACGATCTCAGTTGTGATATTCATTGTCATGGTCAGTTGTGGTATTTCCTGGTGGTCATTTGTAGTGTCCACCCTGATGGTCAGTTGTGGTGTCCACTGCTGGTCACTTATGTTCCCTGTGGTGGTCAATCAAAATCATCACTGAGGTGGTCATTTATGGCATCCACTGTGATTGTCAGCCATAGTGGTCACTGTGTTGATTGCTCATGTGGTCAGTTGTACTGCGTAATATGACAAACAGCCTTTGTGCTCACTGTGGTAGTTACTGATACTGTCCACTGTGATGGCCGGACTTAGTGTTCACTGTTGGTCAGTTGCAGTGTCCTCTAAGATGAACAGTCATAGTTATCACAATGGAGGTCAAATTTTCTTAGTTTCTGTACTGGCTAGCTTTGTGTGTTAACTTGACACAAGCTAGTGTCAACAGAGAGAAAGGAGATTCAGCTGAGGAATTGTCCCCACGAGATCCAGCTGTAAAGCATTTTCCCAAATAGTGATCAGTGGGGGAGGGCCTAGCACACTGTGGGCAATGCCATCCCTAGCCTGGTAGTTCTGGGTTCTTTAAGAAAGCAACTTGAACAAGATGTGGGGAGAAAGTCAATAGGCAGCACCCCTCCATGGCCATGGATCAACCCCTGCTTCCAGAATCCTGCCGTGTTTGAGTTCTTGTCCTGACCGCCTTCATGATGGACTACAAGGTAAAAGTGTGTATCGAATAAACCCTTTCCTCCCCCAACTTGCTTTTTGGTCATTGTGTTTCATTGCAGCAAATCTTAAGATTTCTATTTAAAGACAGTTTCTATTGCTGTGAAGAGACACTACGACCATGTCAACTCTTATAAAGGAAAACTTTTCATTGGGGTTAGCTTATAGTTTAAGAGGTTTTCTTCATTATCATCATGGTGGGACATGGCAGCATGCAGAGACACATGGTGCTGAAGAAGGAGCTGAGAGTTCTCAATCAGGATCAGCAAGCAATAGGAAGTGAACTGGCTAAAGCTTCTGAGACCTCAAAGCCATCCCCCACAGTGATACACTTCCTCCAACAAGGCCACACCTACTCCAACAAGGCCATATCTCCTTTGTCCTCTAACTGTGGACCAAGCATTCAAACATATGACTCTAAGGGGGGAATTCCTATTCAAATCATCACACAGATGTGGTGTTCCTTGCTGCAGTCAGCTGTAGTGGTAGCTATCATGTTCTATGTGGTGGTACATTGTAGTGTCCACTGTTATGGTCAGTCAGAGTGATAGCTTGTTGTAGTTACCCTTGTGAAAGTTCGTCATAATAGTCGCTGTGGTGAAGACTCAGAGGAAGACAAGAGGCATTCAGTGGGCCAGATTTCACAACAGAGGATGGTACACAATCTGGAGTCTACGCCCCCTTCACTGCTCAGGATCCAAACTAACTGAGGAGCCTCTCAGAAAGGCCTGATAGTTCCTATCTCCACAGGTGTTCACAGAAGATTCTTGGAGTCACGGACTAGGAGAAGGCTCCCCAAAGTAATACACTGACAGTATCTACCATATCAAAATGTTCTTTGATCTTTCTTCCTGAATTTTGTTTCATAAACAAAAGTTTATTTTAATGATATTAAATCTAGAGGTGATTTCTTTCTTCACTAAAAAGCTGCCAACTTTCAAATTTATTGTTATACTTCTTAAATTACTGTTTTCTTTGTTTTTGGTTATGCTGATTATATCTATTTCGTGTCTGGAATGGGATGCTTTGTCTGTTTTGAATAGTAAGATGGTATCAAAGAACCACAGGAGGGAGCCCGTGTCTCACACTAGAGGGCTCATCTGCTAGCCAGGCAGCTTGCTGAGCCTGCTCAAAGAGCCTCTAGAGGTGTTATGTGAACATTTACATGAACTTTTAAAGATGAACATGGGATGTATTCACTCATAATTGGTTTCTAGCCATAAATAAAGGTCACGGAGTGTATACCTGGTGAACCTAAAGAAGCTAAAGAAGAAGGTGAACCCAAGAAAAAACATATAGTTATCCTCTTGGCTAGGGGAGGTAGATAAAATTGCCGGGGACAAAA